>NC_135271.1:49271926-49571926 GCF_051311805.1 Agelaius phoeniceus | reverse complement strand
TAAAAGAATGTGAAGTACCAAACTTGTTAGAATGTGACATTAAACATTTAGCGAATTGAAAGCATTTTATATAAAAACTCTTAGGTAATTATATCTAATAAAACAGCTTATTACATGAAAATGAATCCCAGAGTAGAAAGACTTATAAGATATTTTTATCTTTACAAACTAATGAGTATGTTAAACTGTTAGAACTATTTATTAATTTTTCAATACACCAAGTAACTTTAAATCTCTTCTGTTTCAGTACAAGTACAAGGAAGGGTATCGGAAGCAGCTGGGCCACCACATTGGGGCCAGGAACATTGAGGATGACCCCAAGATGATGTGGTCGATGCACGTGGCCAAGATCCAGAGTGACAGGGAGTACAAGAAGGACTTTGAGAAGTCCAAGACAAGGTTCAGCAGCCCCGTGGACATGCTTGGAATTGTGTTGGCCAAGAAGTGCCAGCAGCTGGTGAGCGACGCCGACTACCGGCACTACCTGCACCAGTGGATCTGTCTGCCTGACCAGAACGACGTGATCCACGCCAAGCAAGCCTACGAGCTCCAGAGTGATGTGAGTTCTCTGGCATTTGATTTTTGCTGAAAAATTAGTTTATTTTACATAATTGTATCAGGCCACCTTGTTCCGATGTGGTAGAACCAACGTTTTGAGATTTCTTTTTACGTTTCACAGTTAATTGATGCTCAGATCTCCTAGAGGTTATACTAACTAACTGATATTTAAATGAAATCCTGTAATTCCAGGATTTGGACTATCTATCATTTACCATTCTGTGAAAGCTGGATAATGGTTTCACCCTTAATATAGGTGAAATGCTGTTATTTTTTTCCACAATTTTCTTTGCATCTTTGAATTTGTTTGAATGAAGAGCTGATAGGAAGGTGTTTTTCCTTTGGAAAGATGCACTGTGTAACATACATTATAATGATTATTTTATTAAAATAAGTTGTGTAATTTTGTTTATTGTAACAGAACTGCTACAAATCTGACCTGGAGTGGCTGCGGGGCATTGGCTGGGTCCCAATTGGTTCCTTGGAAGTTGAGAAAGCCAAGAGAGCAGGGGAGATCCTGAGTGACAAAATTTACCGCCAGCATCCGGACACCATCAAGTTCACCAGTGTCACGGATTCCCTGGAGATGGTGTTGGCCAAGCAGAACGCAGACATCATGAACAAGGTGAGTCCTGATCCCTTTGGATGACACATCAGAGGTGTCTGCCTCAGCCCTGCAGGCAGGTCTGGGAATGATCTGAGCACAAGCAATGCTCCAGTTCAAGCATGATGCATTTTCAGTCATTGTGCTCTTGTTATTTCACTCAAAACTCTAAGGTCAGGTAATGGAAGACTCAAATTTGTGTAATATTCTGCATTTTCATTTTAAATATTTTCCTTGGTGTGTGTGTGCCTTGGGCACTAATAATTCTTTGGTTTATTCATTATTCTGAAGCAATGTGGCAGTTTCCTTAATGTTTTTAACTCCCTCATATAAATTCTCCTTTTGTTGATGTTACTTTTACCAGATTAACACGTAACTGTATATCCCTGCTATATTTTATAGTGTCATAATATGGTTTGGGTTAGAAGGGACATTAAAGATCATTTTGTTCCAACCTCCTGTCATGGGAAGGGACAATTTCCCCTGGACCAGGTTACTATCATTTTAATTAATGTGTTTTCCATGTTTTTTGAAATATTAACCCGGTTTTGAATGTCCTATCAATCTCTTCTTGTTTTCTTTCTTAGCGTTTGTACACTGAAGCTTGGAACAAAGACAAGACCACAATTCATGTCATGCCTGACACCCCAGAAATCCTGCTGGCCAAACAGAACCGAATGAACTACAGCGAGGTGAGTGCAGCTGGACACCTGAGACAGTTTCTCATAAGTTTTTCATAAGTACACTTTCGTCACCTTTGATTTTTTATTAATTTTAATATATTGTCAGGTTAGTTATTTTCATATATGGCTGGTTCCAGTTCTGAAATCAGAGCTGTTATTCCACAAAAATATATTTTCTTTTAAAATAAATTATCCCCTATAAATGAGGGGACAAAAGTCCCCCATAAATGAGAAATCATTTCTACAGCAAGTTGTGGAAATAGGCAGTTTAGCTTTTTAAATGTTCCTGTCTTTGCCTTCTCTAAATGATTTCCACTTTCCAAACATCTACAATAAAATTACAAGGTCTTTGAAATCTGTTTTTTTTTTTCTTTTTTTACAGAACAGTATTTAAATTGTCTGAAGAGGAACAATATTGTTTAGGAACTTCATTTGTTGTACTGCACAGTTATGCTGAACAGAAATGTAATTTTGAATTTTGTTTTTTGAAACTAGATTGTGATTTTTTTTCTCACAGAAAATGTACAAACTGGCCTTGGAGGAGTCCAAGAAGAAGGGCTATGATTTGCGTTATGATGCCATTCCCATTCAGTCTGCCAAAGCCTCCAGGGAGATTGCCAGTGAGGTGAGCAGGCTTTGTTCTCATTTCCCTATGGATTTGGTAATGGAAAAGAATCTTTGTTCTCTTGTTTGCTAATGTCACATTTCACAAAATAGATAACATAGAAATCTGCTGTCATAGTGATTCTACCACATGCCTTAAGTGCACAAAAAATAATGGATACCCAGTATTTTTTGTATGAGTTATGTATCAGAGTAATGAATAAATATATAACATGAAGATTATTTATATGCTCCCCATTGCTATCCGTGGATGTTCAAGAAGAATGAACAAAAAGATGTAGGAGTCTATGCTAGAGTGTGTCGAGGTAATTTCTGATTCAAAATAGGAAGTCCTTTAAAATCAGTCCCCAAAAGAGATATGTAAGTAAATAAATTCTGAAAGTTTAAATGCTTATCTTTTCTGGAGGAAAGAAATAATTTTATTTCAGTGTCACATTGAAACACAAAACACAAAATCAGGAAAAAAAATCTGCAATGACTGGGACAGGTTTTGTTTCAAGGATAAGGCAATATCACTAAGAGACAGAGGGTAACAGATTTTTGTGCTCTTTGTTTTTCTACCAAGAAATCTATTTAAATGCTTTGTCTTAGAAAAGGATAAAATATATGAATATATATATATGGATTTTTTTTTCCTGCAGTACAAGTACAAGGAAGGGTATCGGAAGCAGCTGGGCCACCACATTGGGGCCAGGAACATCGAGGATGACCCCAAGATGATGTGGTCAATGCACGTGGCCAAGATCCAGAGTGACAGGGAGTACAAGAAGGACTTTGAGAAGTCCAAGACAAGGTTCAGCAGCCCCGTGGACATGCTTGGAATTGTGTTGGCCAAGAAATGCCAGGAGCTGGTGAGCGACGTTGACTACCGGCACTACCTGCACCAGTGGATCTGTCTGCCTGACCAGAACGACGTGATCCACGCCAAGCAAGCCTATGACCTGCAGAGTGATGTGAGCAAATCCTTAAATTAGTAATGCAGCATTTCTGTAACACAGTAATTCTGTAATACAGAATTAAGTCTTGCACAATCTAATTTTTAAAATATGGATAATGAGCCTCTAGTTTCTTGTATCAGACTTTTTGAAATGTTTTCATTCTTTCCTTCTTTCAATTCTTTCATCAAATTTATGTTTAATCCTATTTTTCCAGTCCTTAATCTGAGGTATAAATTGTGTGTTACTCTGATACTGGCATTGTGCTCCAATACCTCTTTTATTTCTCTTATTTAATAATCACTTAACTTTCAAAAACAATTGTTTTCAGAACCATATCCTCAGAAACATACCCAGCTGTTCATATTGTATGTGCTTGTTTAAATTAATTTTAATATTTTATCACACTTGCCCATATATAACAAACTTTCAAATTTTTTCAGGCTGTTTACAAATCAGACCTGGAATGGCTGAGAGGCATTGGATGGGTTCCTATTGGCTCCTTGGAGGTTGAGAAAGCCAAGAAAGCTGGAGAAATCCTCAGTGACAGGAAGTATCGGCAGCCTGCAGACAAAATCAAATTTACCAGCGTGACGGATTCCTTGGCCATGGTCTTAGCCAAGCAAAATGCTGAGATCATGAACAAGGTGAGGGTGGTACTGCCAGTTAATAGAACTTGTTCATGAGGTGAAAAATTCAAAATACAAAGTAAAACCAAAAGCATATGGATTCAAGAGAAAGTTGATGTCCAAATTCAGCCACTGTACAGGAAAGCTGTTCTCTCAGGGCTCAGTCTGAAGTGAGCAGTTGGTAAAAAAATCTACTGACAAAAGTCCCTTAAATTGCAGATTTTTCCAAGTATAATACTTCATGATGAACAAGTGATGAGGAAATACCTGAAGTTCTCTGGATGTGAAACTTGTGCAACATAGATCTGGAGGGTGAAAGTCACTAAGTACCTCCTCCTTTATAACAAACATAATCAAACAAATTATACAGAATAAATAATACACTTTTCCTCCTGTTTCTCCGCAACCCAAAATCTGTCAATTGCTGCACCAGCTTAACCTGGGAAATAATGAGGAGGGACAGAGTTTTCCTTCTTGAGCTGTTCAGAGAGAAACTTTGCTGTGTCAGGGTGTTACAGCTTACTGGAGCTACCCCTAGCAGTTTGTAAAATAATTGTAGTTGTAAAATAATTTCATAAAGAACTGTTTGTAAAGGGCTGTTTTCCTCTCTCGCAGCGCTTGTACACAGAAGCCTGGGATGCAGACAAGAAGTCCATCCATGTCATGCCTGACACACCAGACATTCTGTTAGCAAAGGCCAATGCAGCCAACGTTAGCAAAGTAAGGACATTTCAACATTTACTGAACTAGTGGAAATTCAGAGTTAAGTCAGTATTTCTTTAATTATAAAGATGTTCTGAATCACACATTCATGAAAAATTTTAGAGACAATTATGAAATGTAGAAATCCCATCTTTCAGAATATTGATAAGCCATTTTCTGTCTTCTCTCGTATAGAAACTTTATGTGCAAGCCTGGGAAGAGGCCAAAAAGAAGGGTTATGACATGAGAGCTGATGCAATTCCAATCAAAACTGCAAAAGCATCAAGAGATATTGCGAGTGACGTATGTTATTGCTTTACATTTATTTTCAGTTCCCTTAAAAACAAGAATATGCATTTTTGTGATCAGTAGCAATAGGATACGATGGCACCTTCATCCCAGATTCACTTCTTTTTGTATTTGCAGTACAAGTACAAAGAAACCCACGAGAAGCAGAAAGGCCACTACATCGGGTGCCCCAGTGCCAAGGATGACCCCAAGCTGGTGCAGGCCGCGCGCGCCATGGCCCTGCAGAACGACCGCCTCTACAAGAAGGGCTACAACGATTCCAAGACCCAGATCCACATCCCTGTGGATGCCCTGTCGGTGCAGGCAGCCAAGGAGTGCCAGAACTTGGTCAGTGATGTTGACTACAGGCAGTACCTGCACCAGTGGACCTGCCTTCCTGACCAGAATGACGTGATCCACGCGCGGCAGGCCTACGACCTGCAGAGCGACGTGAGTGACAATCACTGTAGGAAAGCTTTAGGGCAGCTGTGTGAGGCTCTGTTTGTTAGTGACTGACAAATATACTTTCAAATGCACATTCACAGGCCTCTGGTCTGTCCTGGTATGTTTATTTTATCCTTTCCGAAGGATTTCAGCCTGGGTGCCAGAAATATTTGGGGCAGTTCATAAGAAAGCCATGTTTTCTTGGTCTGCTCCAGAATGTTTGATTTCAGTCTCCTTGCAGGCCATGCCCCTGGTTTGAATGCAGTGTCTTGAAAGTATCATTGTTTCTGTGCAAATCAGGGGTGGTGTGTCCAGAAAGGACCTGATACAGCAGAGCATCACTGGCTGCTTGTTGTGTAAAGAGTAGGAGAATAAGTTGGGGAAAGGCTTATAAAAAACCTTCTTCCACTTAGAGTTAGAGCTGCAGAATCCCAACATTGTTTGGGTTGGAAAAGACCATCTTATTCCACCCCCCTGCCATGGGCAAGGGACACCTTCCACTAGACCTGGTCATTCAGAGCCTCATCCAGACTGGTCTTGAACATCTCCAGAAACTGAGAACCCACCAGCTCTCTGGGCTAAGGGTTACCTCTGCAGTGCCAGTAACCCTTGGTTTGTTTGTAGAACGTGTACAAGTCTGACCTGGAATGGCTGAGAGGCATTGGCTGGCTGACAGAAGGGTCTGTGGATGTGGTCAAAGCCAAGAGGGCCCAGGAGATCCTCAACGACCGCCTGTACCGCACGCGGCCGGAGCAGCTGAAGTTCACCAGCATCACCGACTCCCCAGACGTTGTCCTGGCCAAGACCAATGCCATGCAGCTCAGTGATGTAAGCTCCCCCTTCCCATTTCATTTCTTTCTGGTGGAGAGTAGAATTTCTCTGGTGGGAATGATGAAGTTTTGCAAATTGGAATTACTGAAGAATTCCTCTTGGTGTTTTTGTTCTCACCGTACTGAATTGCCATTGTTCTTCCTTTCTCCTCAGCGTCTGTATCGTGAGGCCTGGGATAAAGACAAGACCCAGATTTCCCTCCCTTCAGACACTCCTGTCATGCTGCAGTCCAAAGTCAATGCTCTCAACATCAGCAATGTAAGAGAATAACATGAAATATTTGTAAAGTGTTGGAAAATTAAGGCTGGTAATTGTTCTTCCAGTTTTTGCTGTAAATGGTGGTGCACAAACTCACCATCTAATGTGCGTGTAAACAGGAAAGTACATCCAGAGGCTTTTTATCAGCTCTCAGCCTATTAACAGGTTGTGTGTTCATGAACAAACTCCCAAGCTCAGTGTGCAGTTCCACACAACTTCTGCTCCCTTTTGGCAAAACCTGCCAAATACATTCCATGGAGGAGTTGTTGGAGTCTGCAGACATATTGGTCTGTCTTCAGGAATATTTCCGCTGCCTTTTTGAGTTTTAATCTTGCACCTACTTTAAGTCACAAGTTTTCTGTTAAGACACTTGCCAGGATCATTATTGTCACTCTGTCAGTTACAGGAAGCAAACAGGGCTCCCAAGCTGGTCATTCCCAGCAAGCACGTTTTTAGAGAAGGCATTTCACTATGTTTAACAAAGGTGATTAATTTTCTTTACAGAAACATTATCAGAAAGCCTGGGATGAGGTCAAGGCAAAAGGCTACGACCTGAGAGCAGATGCCATTCCCATCAAACAAGCCAAGGCCTCCAGAGACATTGCCAGTGAGGTACAGCCTTCTCTTCGTGCGCTGCTTGTGTCTCAGCAGAATGAGTGAAGCTCAGGCTGGCAGCCTGAGCCTGGTGGCTGTGTCCAGGTGAGCAACACACCTTCTGTTCTCTCTGCATTTGCAGTACAAGTACAAAGAAACCCACGAGAAGCAGAAAGGCCACTACATCGGGTGCCCCAGTGCCAAGGATGACCCCAAGCTGGCGCAGGCCGCGCGCGCCATGGCCCTGCAGAACGACCGCCTCTACAAGAAGGCCTACAATGATTCCAAGACCCAGATCCACATCCCTGTGGATGCCCTGTCGGTGCAGGCAGCCAAGGAGTGCCAGAACTTGGTCAGTGATGTTGACTACAGGCAGTACCTGCACCAGTGGACCTGCCTTCCTGACCAGAATGACGTGATCCACGCACGGCAGGCCTACGACCTGCAGAGCGATGTGAGTACCCACAGAGATGTGTAGTTTTATTATTCAATAGATTATAGCCTTATTCTGATTGTTCAATGCTATACAGTCACAACAAATTTTTGTTGAGACTGTTTTCTTCAGTTTTTTGTTACTGCTATTATGTGCTCTTTTGCACCCTTAAAAAGCATTGGTTTCATCCCTGAATATTGTAAAACTTTAGTTGATAACGTGTTACATAATGCTTTTGGACAGATCTGATTTGGAGAAGCTGAAGGATTTGTCTTTCTTGCTTTGATGGGACTTAGGAATAAGAGCTGTTAGCTGCCTTGGAATCAGGTGGCTTTTGTTACTTCTGTTTGCTTGAGTAAGCTTGGAAATTTATTTAATTGGAAGAAAACTCTGTGAGGTAGCCAGTGAGAGGTTTTAGTGGCTGAATGCAAAGCAGGATCAGTGCAGTTGATTTCCTGACCTGGCTTTGGTGCTTATCAGTTCCTCTTCCACTGTTTCAATTACAAGCTTTGGAGATGAGGTTCCTGTTCCTTGCTGTTTGTCAGTTTTCCTGGTAGGCAGCTTGGGGTTTTGTTAGGACTTGTAAATTGCTGAAATTACTAGAGGAATAAGTGTTTTGGAGGAGACAGGAAGAGTCTTCTAAGCTTTTATTATTCATCATCATTAACTGGAGGTCCTTTCAGTTGTTTCTCCTTATAAGGTTTAGAATGTGTTATTTAAGAGCTGAACCACTTAAAAACTTGTGGCCAGTTTTAATTTTACTTATGACACTGAACATCTCCTGTCTATAAAAAGAATTCATCTGACTCTAGCTCGGTTTATAAAACATAATCTGCTTTGCATAGCTTAAAATTATTAAGACAATAATTTTAAACAATGTTTTTGTTTTCTGGCCATCTCACCCAGGCTGTGTACAGGTCAGACCTAGAGTGGCTCCGTGGAATTGGGTGGTTGCCCAACGACTCTCCAGAAATTAAGAGGGTGAAGAATGCCCAGGACCTCCTGAGTGACAATGTGTATCGGACCCCCATCGACAGCGTGAAGTACACCAGTGTTGTGGATTCCCCAGATGTTGTTCTGGCCAAAACCAACGCTGAACAGATCAGCACTGTATGTTCCAACCTCCTCAAAGCTGCTTCCACTCTAGAAACTACAGCTAAAGAGAAATCTCACTGCTAAAATGTAAAACTGATCCGTGGTGTTTTAAGTTTAATGCTTTTCCAAACATTTTACTCTTTAGAGATGAGAGTTCAGGAGAGATTTATGGGATTTTATGTTATTGATAAGTGAAATTCCGTAAGTCTGATGATATTATTAAATGACTGTTTTAACAGCAAAAATATAAAGAAGCCTGGGAAAAGGACAAGACTATGATCCACATCATGCCAGACACCCCTGAAATCAACCTAGCCAAGGCTAATGCTGTTAACTACAGCCAGGTATGTTTATCATTCTGTTTTCTCTAAAATAATATATGGATTATATCATTCTAAGATGTTGAATCTCTGTGAATCTCATTGAAGTCTGTCCTCATACAGGGCTTGTGGCATTCCCTTCCCTCTACTGAATATCCTTAAAATATTCAGCCCTTTTTAAATAAATATTTGCATTCAGCTATTTAAAAATTATTAATATCATGTGCCACTGGGGAAATATTTTATTAAAATGGATGACAATCCAAGGCATATAAATATTTTCTACACCTTTATAAACACCCTTTTGTGCTTTATAGGTTGCACAACTGGTGTTGCAAGTTTCAGAGGCAGCTGCATTTATGATTAGGAGCAGGAGTACTGCTCAAAAAATTTCATAGTATTTCAGCAAATAAATGGCTGGAAACTCTATTTCTGTAATGGCAAATGCTAGAGCATTCAGCATGTGTGTGATGTTTTATCTGTCTCTTCAGAAACAATATAAAGGAGCTTGGGATGAGCTGAAGATGAACTATGATTTGAGAGCAGATGCAATTCCAATCAAGACAGCCAAGGCTTCTAGAGAGATTGCCAGTGATGTAAGTGCCAAAAGAGGCATCTCCCATGCTCCAAGAGCTCTTTCTAGCTGTTACTGATGGTGACCTCTGCTCTTCCCCCAGTACAAATACAAGCTGGAGCACGAGAAGCAGAAAGGACACTACGTGGGAGTGCCGAACGCAAAGGGAGATTCCAAAATCCAGTTTGCCCTGGATGTGGCCAAAGTTCAGAGCGAACGAGAGTACAAGAAGTACTTTGCCAAGCTGAAGACCCAGTGCCACCTGCCAGTGGACATGATGTCCATCGTGTCAGCCAAGCACGGGCAGGCCCTGGTGAGCGACGCCGACTACCGGCACTACCTGCACCAGTGGATCTGCCTCCCCGACCAGAACGATGTCATTCATGCCAGGAAAGCCTACGACCTCCAGAGCGATGTAAGTTCACCTGAAAACACCCCCTAACTTAGTCCTGTATTGCCTCTTCTCATCCTGCTTCAGCTCTAAGGGGTGGGAATCTGTTCCTGAATTCAGGGAACTCACCTTGATCTTTGTTAAAGCTGCAAAGTGTAAGTCACTTATAAAATGGTTGAAGGGTGGTAAATTTAGATGTAGTGTTCATGTTGGAAATACTGCTCCCCTTTTAACCAGTAGATTAAATTCTGTTATTTATGAATCTTGCTGGATTGTCCAGGGAAGTGTTGCTAAGAGCATGGACCCTCCTTTGTTTTCCCAGGCTGTTTATAAAGCTGATTTGGAATGGCTGCGGGGAATTGGATGGCTGCCAAATGATTCCCTTGGAGTCAAGCATGTCAAATATGCTGGAGATCTCCTGAGTGAGGTAATCAAATGTTTTTCAATGCTAAAATTTTCTTCAGGGGTATTTGTAACTCAAAGTATTTTAAATGGTTTAAACAATGAGGATTTTTTCAAATAAAAAATTTGAAAAAATTTTTGGAAATTTGAAAAAAATGCTGCAACCGCAGTATTTTCACAACATTCATTATGTATGGAGAGGTTTTTCTCCATGAGAACTTCCTTATCTTGTATATCTATTCAGAATTGCTGTATTAGGCATCAAATATTCAAGGGTAATCTGTTCTTCTCTTTCTTGTTCAGAGGAAGTACCGCACGAAAGCTGAAACTCTCCCGTTCACTCCCGTGGCTGACAGAGTTGATTATGTCACAGCAAAGAATAGCACTGAAATCCTCAGTGATGTAAGTTTGCTCTCAGTGTCTGGGCTACATTTGACTTCTGTGATTCTGTATTTAATGTGCTTTGTCTACTAGCCTTGCCAATTCAGGGGTTGGTTTGTTATTTTGTCTGGAGATTATGGTGTTTTCCCAGTTCTGTGGGAGTGCTACAAGGCAGTAATTTCTTTCTGTGTCCTAGATTAAATACCACAAAGAATGGAATGAGGCCAAGACAAATTATACTCTCACAGATACACCACAGCTGGACATGGCCCGAGAGGCAGCCAGAATTCTAAATCAGGTGCGTGGTCTCTCCTTGACAGCTTCTACTCCCATTTTTTAGGTATTTAAAAAACCTACCTTATTGATAACAACCTGAAGGAAGGATTTGTTATCCTTATACTTCTAAATAAATTACATACATACAGTAATCATTATCGTTTATTTCCCATCACTCATCACTTTTATTTCCCACAGAATTTGTACAAGGAAAGTTGGGAGAAAGAAAAAGCCACTGGTTACCTCCTGCCTCCTGACACGGTGCAGATCTCTCATGCCAAGCACTCGAGTGATGTCCAAAGTGAGGTAATGATTCTTCTCATTAGGAAGATGAGTGCTTGGAAGCCTGAAATGTTAAAGGCCTTGAAAATTCCCAAACAGACTTAAAAAGCATTCCATCTGGGGTAACATCCAGACTTTTCATGGCCTATGAATTCCATGATGTCCTCCAAATAATTCAGCTATCTTTTGATTATGGGATTTGAAGGTATTAGTGCTGAAGGTCAGATTCCTTCCACATTCCCTCTCTCCAGAAATAGTCCTTTCAAAATCAACTGAGCTGGACTTCCATATTTCATAAGTGTTAAATAAAAAAAAGTGTAAAATTTGAAGTGATACTATGATTATAACATAGTCATAGGCTCTAACTTCACTTTTTGGCATTTCAAAACCTCTAGGCCAGTACACACTTTTCATTTTTAACATTTACATAATGGATCTTGAAATTATTACATGATTCTTATTTGGAATAAACATTTTGTAAAGCAGTGTGATGTAAATATTGTAAATAAGCATCCACTCTTCAGACAATCTCAAATAATTTGTTGCCAAAATGAGACTAAATGTGCTTGTTAGAAAACATTTCTAGCAAGTCTTTTCTCTTGTGTTAACGATACCTTTTACTGGAAATTGGGTGTATATTAGACTAATAAACCATTATATTTTTAACTGGAAGGCTTATGCAAGGTAATAATATTGTTTGTGACCAGATTTTTATCTGGTCATGTACTGAAAACCTAAGGCTGCATTTGACAACTCCCTGTCTCATCTGCTCTTTGTGTTGACAAAGCTGAAGCTGTTCCCAGGTTAAAACCAGAGTGGGTACAGCCAGTGCTGATTTTCTCTGTGCTTCTCCCCTCTCCCACCAGCTGAAATACAAAGCTGAGTATGTCAAGCAGAGAGGTCACTACGTGGGAGTTGCCAAGATGAGGGATGACCCCAAGCTGGTGTGGTACGAGCACGCGGGCGAGATCCAGAGCGACAGGCTGTACAAATCAGACTACCACAAAACCAAGTCCAAAATCCACATACCTTCAGATGCCATGTCAGTTGTGGCAGCCAAGGAGGGCCAGAACTTGGTCAGTGATGTTGACTACAGGCAGTACCTGCACCAGTGGACCTGCCTTCCCGACCAGAATGACGTGATCCACGCGCGGCAGGCCTACGACCTGCAGAGCGATGTGAGTGATGTTGCAGCCCTACGAGGTCTTTCCACATGGTCTGGCCTAAGGATATTGCCCACAGCACATCATCCATCCTGAGCTCAGTAATTTCTGTTCTTTTGCATTGTTTTTCTGGTTTAGAACATCTACAAATCTGATTTGGAGTGGCTCCGTGGCATTGGTTGGATCCCTCTCGATTCAGTGGAGCATAAGAAGGTTAAGAATGCACAAGAGCTGATAAACAAGGTAAGAGAAAATATTTCAGCAGTTCCACAACTGGCACTTCTTTCTCATGCAGTGTTTAAGACATTATTTCACCTCTTTGCAGAGATCATACACAAAAGAAGCCCTGGATAACTTTTCCAAATACACCAGTGTGGTTGACACTCCTGAGATCACTTTGGCAAAGATGAACTCTGTCAATCAGAGTGATGTATGTACCTTTTTAAAAAATAAATTTCATATAGAAGAATTAGGAGATGATTTAATTGCTTTTGCTAACTATACTATTTTTAACCTTATATATTTGTGTGTGCACCTCATTAATAACAGGCTTTCCTGGGGTGAGCAAGTTTAGTAAGAAGTGATATGAATGAACAATACAATATTGCTGTCCAAATAATTTAACATTTTCCTGTAGAAGAATATGGCATGTCCCTGACTTAGAGTTTGCATAGATTATTAACAGAAAGCTGAGTCCTGTTCTTGATGAGCAGCTCATGGAATTCCTGGTGTTGCTAAACTGTATTTGCTGAGCAGTATCTTGAATTTTTCATGAATATCATGTGTATTTTGAGGTGACACAGTAACATTTGCCTGTGTATTACCATGGTTGGAATGTCCTACACAGCATTATGACACAAGAGAAAATTAATATCTACTACTGATAGATAGACTAATGGGAATAATGTATTTCTCCTGTGGAGTTAACACTGTGTTTGATTTCTTTTGTAGCTAAAATACAAAGAAACGTTTAACCAGGAGAAAGGCCAGTACATTGGGTCTGATGATACTCCTGCTCTGCACCACGCCAAAGACATGGCCTTGCTCCACAGTGAGGTGAGATCCCATAAATATCAACCTTTGAAATGTGGGGTGGACTTGAGGAGCTGTTCTACTCTCAGCAGTGGCACTAGGGAGGTTATTTAAACCCTTTTTTCTTCAGCTTTCCTGTTTGGATCATCCTGGAATCAGGATGATTTCTTTCTTTATTGAAGTGACCTCAAAGGACAGCTGTGTGGTGCTTGGAAGTCAAAATAGTGTGACAAAAACAAATATAATTCCATCCAATAATATCTTTGGAGATAACTGATAAATGTTACATTTACTTCTTTTATAATAAATGAAAACTGTAGATTATTTACATAATTAAGCAGTTACTTTTTAGTAGTCTAACTGATTTTAATGACAAACTTCTATTTTTTAAAAATATAAGTGATTACACATTCATATGAGTAGGCACTTCATAATTTAATCTGAAGGTGAATATATTTAATATTTAACAAAAAAGTATTAGGAAAATGCCATTGACACTAATGTTTCTTTAATAAACACCAATATTTCTTGAAGATTTTTCACAATTTTGATAATCTATAAAATTATCAATCTCAATTCTATACTGTACTTTTATACCAGAGCTCATATTTGTATTTTGGATATTTTTATTACCCTTCTGGTATAAATGTAATAAAGAAAGCAGAAATCAGCTCAAATCTGTGCTCAGGTAGCTACCTAAAGTGAACACTTGTCCTGTTTGCCTTATACTGAATGACTGCTCAAAATTTACATTCTCCATTAAATTTATTGGGAACCACTCTGTAAAAATATTCTGTATTCCATGTTATATCCCATGTGGGCATAAATGGGAAATATAATTTATTTATTCATTAAATCTGTATATGCTTTTTCTTGTCTAGAAACATTACAAGAAGGCTTGGGAACTGAGCAAGCCCATTGGATACTCTCTGGATGAGAAATATGTTCCACTTGTGGGAGCCAAACATGCAAACCAAATCAACAGTGAGGTCAGGAGGGATTTCCCATTCTTCCCCTTTTCCCCCCCAATATGTTGTTAGAATTAACATTAAAATTTCCACATGAATATTTTTTTCAGCTTAAATACAAGGAAATATATCAGAAGCTGAAAGGCCACTACCTGGCTGGGAAGGATATTGGTGATTTCCCCAGTGTCATTCACTCCCTGGAATTCCAGAAAATGAGGAGCGCGGTAAGGAATGAACAAGTCTGGAATATTTTCCATTTCATTTATTTCACCATTTATTTCACAGATGAAAGTCACTATTTTATTACTTAAACATAAATAGTGCAAAGTTTAATGGAACTGTAGAATCACAGGATCATTAAGGTTGGAAAAGACTTCCAAGATCAAGTCCAACCTCAACATAAATCCACAATAATATCACTAAAAATTATTTCAACATGGTTGTGTTTCCTGAATGCTTATTTTATATGTGCATTGAATAATTGAATTTAAAATTATTTAGGAGATTGAGAAGGGATTTGTTCAGCTATTAGGAATACTACAGTAAGGAAAAAAAAACCTTTTTCTGTTTCAGTCTAAGGATCTGAGCAGTAAAAAATACCATGTGGGATTCATTTCCTTTACAAATAAAAATGTAGATTTTGAGTTAAAATAGAAATTTAAGAGCTGGAAAAGTAAATGCACATTTGGTGTGTTGCTGTTGTCATGACTGCACATACAACGTGTCATGCAGGGCCTAAAATCAGTGTAATCCCAAATATTCTATCTTTAATTAGATGAAAAACATGTGTGGAGCATGAGTTTTTTAATCCTGAAGACTTGTTAGTTTTCTCATCACCTGTTAAAACTTCAAGTGAAGGTAATTGTTGTCCTTCTGGGAATTTGTCAAAATAAAAGGTGATTAATATCCAAGTTAAGATTTCTATCCTGTTGAATCCCATGGCAGCTTAACTACTAAATCCAGGTACCACATCTCAGATTATGCTGTCACCTTTTAGTCCAGAATCCAAAGTTATACAGAAAACCACTCTGATTTCCTCTCACCTTTT
Source organism: Agelaius phoeniceus (assembly GCF_051311805.1). NCBI lineage: Eukaryota > Metazoa > Chordata > Aves > Passeriformes > Icteridae > Agelaius > Agelaius phoeniceus. The sequence continues at coordinate 49,556,411 of NC_135271.1, read as the reverse complement.
CTCCAATCTTTGCTTTTCAGCTGGCCTACAGAAAGAACTACGAAGACACCAAGAAGAATGTCCATATCCCCGCTGACATGATGAACCACGTCCTGGCCAAGAAGTGCCAGTACATCCTCAGTGACCTGGAGTACCGCACCTACTTCCACCAGTGGAGCTGCTCCCCGGAGGAGAACGATGTCATTCACGCCAGGAGGGCCCAAGAGATCCTGAGTGATGTATGTTTGTCCTTTACTCAGTGCCATAGATTAGGCTGGCTTGGAAGGGACCCATCAAGGTCATCCAGCACACCCCAAAAATCCCACCAGGAGCCTGAGGGCATTGTCCAAACCCTTCCAAACTTATGTGAGCTTACTGAACCCATTTGAGCAGCCTTTCCCATCATTTTTCCCAAGTATCTTCCATAATATTTAAATATTATATTAAATTAATATTAAATTTAATATTAATTAAACACAAAAAATCATGTTTGCAAATTAAATTATGATGAATTAATTGATTCATTAATATGAATTAATAACCATGGCCTTGGATTCTTAGTACCAATCACTGCAGTGATCCCTATCTATTGTAATTGGGAATGCTGGAATTAGCACCGGGGCCAGGACAGCATCCAGAATCCTTCTGGATCCAGTGGGTCTGGAAAAGAATTCCCCTTGTTTGTTGGGGTTGTATCAGCCCACAGGTGAGAGGATGGTGCTCATATTCTGCAGGCAGTATTGTCTCAGCTTGGGCCAACCAATGTTCCCAATAAAACCTGAGGGTCTGTGAATTGCCTGGCTGAGTAGGATGCAGAATTCCTTTGTTTAATTGGCAGAAGGCAAATTTCATCCTAACCTGATGTTCTGTTCACTTCCATGTAGTCTGTGTATAAAGATGACTTAAACTGGCTGAAGGGACTTGGATGTTACGTCTGGGATACTCCACAAATCCTACAGGCTAAGAAATCCTATGACCTGCAGAGCCAGGTGAGTCTTCCTTAAATAAATAAGTAAATAAATATTTATGTGGTTTTTTTCTTCCATTTCCGATTCACTGGGGTTGACACGTCCTAGTCTAGAGCTGAATGAAGTAATTCCTGTTACATCAGAAATATTTTGTTTAAACTGTGAAAATACAGTCTTGGAGTTGCTTCTGTAGAGACATCACCTGTGTTATTGGAGGAGGAGAAAACTTAGGGGAATGTAAAGACAGCTGTGTTTTTTAATTTCATTATTCCTTAGTCCATACTGGCTGTATATTAAGTATTTCTACTTTATGATCTGTCACTTTCAGAGTTGCTCTTAACTGAGCTGTAATCTTTGATTTCAGCTGTCCAGATGTGATTTTAAAGGAGGCTGGCAGGGGATTTCCAGGTCATTTCCAGCACTAACAAGTGTTTTGTTGATTTTGTGTCCTTAGATAAAATACACCTCTGCAGGGAAGGAGAACTTCCAGAACTTCAGTGTGGTTACAGACACCCCTGTCTATGTGACTGCTCTGCAAAGTGCTGCCAATGCCAGTGAGGTGAATCCCCACCTTTTCTGCTCAGGGTTGTCCTGCTGAGCATTGAAACAATTCACTAAACCCGGCTTTCATCCTCCAGGTGAAGTACAAGGAGGAATTCCACAAAACTAAGGACAAATACACAACTGTGACTGAGACAGTGGATTCAGAAAGAGTTCAGAATTTGAAACACCTCTATAGTGATGTAAGTGTTTATGCACAGTTTTCTTTCTCTTAAGGAGCTTTAATGTGGATTTTTGTTCTATTTTGTTGGTTCATTGTCTGAAGATAAACATCCAAACCAGGAGCTTCTCAAAGCCAGTGCTGACTCTCTGCACTACTTGAGCTTGGGGGAGATGTTGTATTTCAGGCAAGGGCCATATTTTCCAATTGTAATGCCAGTCTTGGCAAAACACCTGGCTTAATAAATAGATTTCCTGAATAAAATTGCACCTGAACAAAATTAAAACTTCATATGACAGCAGACATGAATAGTTAGAAAGGATTTTTATCACCTTTTACATGCACTTGATATTAAGTGTCACTTAATATCTTCTTTACAATACTTTACCATGTAGTGTCTAAATAAAAGCAGAAGGGCTTTTGATTCCTATTGGTTGTTGGTAATTATTTACAAGAATTTTTTCCACTCACACAAACTTTCTATTTCCCCACAGAATCTCTACAAGAAGGCCTGGGATAAAGTGAAGGCCACCAGCTATGCACTGCCCTCAGACACTGTAGCCTTGGCACGTGCCAAAGAACTGAAGCACAATGCAAGCATTGTAAGTGAATTAAATTCTTCATTTTTTTTAAATCACTGCAGTGATTTAAAAAGTTCTAACAATTAAATCCTTCATGCCTTGCATCTACTATAGCTATAAATATTTTTTAAACTTTGATTTTCCTTCTCTTTTTAATTGAGATATAATATGTATCTGTAGATAATGATTTTTCTCTGATAGTCATTTGGGTAACAGTCCTTTGTGGCTTCTTGTCATGGAAAAAAAGTCAGTTTTTATAGTAATCCAAACAAAAAATATTAGGGTTTTTCTAGTCTAAGTTTCATGAGCATCCAGGTCAGAAAAACACCAAAAATCTTTAAATGATGCTTACTGGGTATAGAAAACATCTTATGCTTTACTGAAGTTAGAATTAAGAGAGACCACTCCACAGATCACTTTAAATGAAACAGCCGGAACAAGAAATAAGTGCCTTATTCTAAATCTATTTATTTTTAAAACCCTCTAGTCAGCTGTTGTTTTACAATGAGATTGTTATGATGTTCTTTCTTCTCCATTTAAGACAAAACAGAGAACTAAAATCCTGCTTTAAAGCCTTTCTCTAGCTGTTGGACTCAACATTTTGCTTAACGCTGACGAATTTTGTTCCAAACCCACAAGTGACTCATGGGAGTCAGTTAATTGTTGCATTTCTGTGCTTGTCTCAGGTCAAGTACCGTGAGGAATATGACAAGTTCAAAGCCCTGTACACCCTCCCCAGAGGTGTTGAGGATGATCCCAACACAGAAAGGTGCCTCAGAGTTGGGAAGCTCAACATTGATGTAAGTGTTGGTTCTGGATGTGTGTTTTCCTGATAAAGCCATGCTCATCTCAGAAGCAGGAACTCAAGGAATCCCCATGCCTTGATCCACAAATCCCATTCCCATGTGCATTTGGCTGAGTGCAGTATTTGCTAAATTCTAGAATACAACCATTAATGTAAGTTTTAACTCAATTACTGCATTGCCCGCATGGGCAAACCTTTACTGTAATATGGGTAAAGTCATCATCTGCCTTCCTTTAACTCACCAACACAATGAAAATTGAACAAATCACATTTTACCTCCCTTGTTGAGGTTCCGCAAAGTATTTTTAGAGCAGGCCAGATGTAAATTTTAGTCATGGCCAAAGTGATCGCTGTCCCACTGACATCCCATGAAAATCGCAATGATTTCCTCCAAATTTATCAACCCAGCTTCATTGAACATTGCTTTAACTCCACAGCGCCTGTACAAAGAAGCCTATGAGAAGACCAAAGCCAAGGTGCACATTGTGCCAGACATGGTGGACATCATCTCAGCCAAGGACGCCCAGAAGAAGATCAGCGAGGTCGATTACCGCACGCGGCTCCACGACTGGCTGTGCCTGCCAGACTTGCAGGTCAACACCCACGTGAGAAGAGTCACCGACCAAGTCAGTGATGTAAGTCCCCAAATCACCTGTGCCTGGCTCACTTTTGAGAATGTTCCTTCATTTGTGCTCTGTTGGAGGAAATGATTTAGCAATCATGTCGGCTGGAGCGCTCTGAAGTTACCATTGACTTAATTTTTGTGACACTTGGCAATAATTGGGTAACTGAGATGGGGCTTATTTGAATAGAATCAGAAAATCACAGAGTGGTTTGGGTTGGAAAGGACCTTAAAGCTCATCCAGTTCCACTCCCTGCCATGGAACACCTTCCACTAGCCCAGGTTGCTCCAAGCCCTGTCCAGCGTGGTCTTGGACACTTGCAGGGATGAGGAGTCCAAAATCTCTGTGCAGCAGTTTCAGTAATTTCAGTGTTAATAGTGTAGACATTTGGGTCATAACATTACAGTTCTACCCTGTCTGTAAACTGTCCTTTATTTGGTTGCATGAGGCATGGAAACTTTGGAAGTCTGAGGAAATCCTGGCTGGACAAAGTTTCTACACACTTGCCTTGAGCAGGTCAGCCCAGAGTAGGATCTAGCAGTAAATCAGAGCCCAGTAGGATGAGCAGGTGTTTTTGGTTGTTTTTTTTTTAATAATTGGATTTTTAATTTATTGCCCAAATTGAAGCAAATTGATCAAAAATTATTTAAATTCCTGAAGGAATTGTTTTGATTTTCTCAAACAAACAATCAAGGAAAAAAAAGAAAGTAATAGAAACCTTCCTTGCCATCATTTGACAGTTGTGTTTTGGAGTGATTTAGAAATAAGGGATTAGAGCCTGATGGAATTCTTACAGGTTCCTTCTCTGCTTCCTTAGGTGATCTACAAGGATGATCTGAACTGGCTGAAAGGCATTGGCTGCTTTGTCTGGGACACTCCTGAAATCCTCCATGCCAAGCAAGCCTATGACCTTCGCAGTGATGTGAGTGGATAACCCTGAGTTTGCTTCTTAGTCTTCTTTTTCACACTCCACTGTGGCTTTACTCCACTCCAGGTGTAGTGGAATAAATGTTATTTATCCTTGTTGATTGAAGGATTCATTAAATAACAAGCCATAGTTCCAATATACTTTCTGTTTCAATGCTTGTTCACTAATAAAATAGCTCAGTGATGAAATAAATAGTAAGTATAGTAAATATGATTATACAATAAATTAAATTAACAATTACTAGCCCTAGTAATTACAGCTCTTGCTTTCTCTCTGCAGATTAAGTACAAATCTAAGGCAGAAAAAATGAAGAAGGACTTCACTGTGGTCACGGACACTCCTGTCTATGTCCAGAATGTGATCAGTGCCTTGAATTTAAGTGAAGTAAGTGTTTCTCTCACCTCCCAGCCAAATGCTGTTACCTCACCAGCTTTAGAAATGGGACTTTTAATGTGTTTTTAATAATGTAATTTTAATAATTGTTGTTTACCTACACCTCATTGTAGACACAATCACTAAAATCATTAATTGCCTGGAGCCAAAAAACTTTAATCCATTTTTTTTAGAAGCAATTCCCATTGTATGCAAACAAAACATACTGTAAGAGAATGTGACAAATATGACTTTTTCTCTTTCCCAGGCTGTCTATCGTGGGGATTACAAGAAGAATGTCCAAGGCAAGATGATCTCCACTGATAAAACAGTGGATCTGGAGAGGGCGTACAATGCAAACAAAATACAGAGTGAGGTAAGCACAAAACTTGGGGCTTCACAGAGTTTGTGATACTGAAAAACTGAATTGTCTGCTTTTAGCTTTTCAGGTGAAGCTGCTCTGAAATGAAAATGGGAAAATATCTTCATTCAAGCTATAAAAATGCATTTTAATGTGTTTTCCCCCCAGGCAAGGGGGATATCTTCTGCCTGTTGTGCTGGAGAGGTTTCCAGGATGGAAGGATTTTCCCCTCAAGTATTGCTGACAGTTGTACAAAGTCTTTCTCTCTGCTCTTGCAGAATTTGTATCGCTGGGCTGGTGTGAATGCTCTGCCCACTGGGTACAGCCTTCCCACGGACACTCCCAACTTCCAGCATGCCAAACACGTCCAGTACATCGGCAGTGATGTAAGTCAGGGTCTAAATCCTCCCAAATCATCCTTCTACACCGTGGCAATGATCAGCAGCCCCAGATAAGGGACTCTCAGCTTGGGCATTTACTGTCAAAACAGAAATTTCCTCAGCATTATGCAAATACCTTATTAGATGAAAGAAAAATTTATTATATTATTAATTTGGGGCCATTTGATAAAGGGAGAAATAATTGTGACTCATGGTGTATTGAACTGTGATACAGCTACATCTCACTTGTTTATCTCTAAAAATCTTTCTCTTTATAGAGCATAAATTGCTGTCAGAGCTGCAGTGTAGCCAGAATCATAATCAAATTTAGTTTCTGTGTGGTTTTGTACTTCTTATAGCTGAAATACAAAGAAGCCTATGAACACATGAAAGCTAAGGGCTACACTCTGGGACCTAAAGATGTTGGCTTTGAAAATGTGAGGAAAGTCAATCAAGCCATTAATGAGGTACAGTAAATATATGTATTTGCTTTCAGTTGTATTTGCAGTGCCCAAAATGCTCATAATGAGAGTACATTGACTGCTGAGTTGTAGGATCCCTCTTCTTAGAAGCTTTTTTAATTATTTATTCCATCAAGAATGGTGAGGGATCATTGATCCAGGCTGAAACTGGATCAATGAAACGTGAATATATAACCGCAGCCTGATTTTATTAACTGTGATTAAAGTTGAATAGAAATTATTGTATCTGTATAAAATTTTGGGGTTGCAATAGTTTTAGGTTTTATATATATTTGCTCACTTCTTTGATCATTGGCTTTAATGGCATGAAAATTAAGTATATGTATTTACATGTTTTTAGGATTAGAGTCTGAGATTTCCAGAATTTATTGAAAACTAAAATGGGAAAATGGGAATTTTATGGGAAATGGGAATTTTAATGGGAAAATCAATGGGAAGTCTTTGCCTGGGGAGAAAACAGTAATTTGTGTAAGAAGTGCTTGCACTGTGCTGAACTTCTTTGCCATCTCGAGGTTTTGAGCTGTGTTCAAGTGCAGAATGTTGTCTCTTGTGACAGAGGCTGTACAGGGCAACCTACCACAAGAACAAGGACAAGATTCACACCACCCCTGACACGCCTGAAATCCGCCAAGTCAGAGCCACCCAGGAGGCTGTCAGTGATGTAGGTGCCTTCCTAACAGAACAACTGAAGAAACTGAGGTTATCCCCTGACCAAAGAGCTGAAATGCTGTTTTGTTCCTTGTGTTCCAGCTGATCTACAAGTCAGATTTCTTCAGGATGCAGGGCCACCTGATCTCCCTGCCCTACACCCCTCACGTGCTGCACTGTCGCTACGCTGGGGACATCAGCAGTGATGTAAGTGAGCTCCAAACCCCTCTGCTGGGAGTGGGGCTGGGTTTCTCTCTCTTCCTTTCTGTTCTGTAACAAAGAAAATGCTTTCTCACTGCCTTTAAGGACTGGAGGTTGAACTGATCCCGAAGGTTGAGCATTGATTTGAATTTCTCTTGTAGATTAAATACAAAGAGGACCTGAGGTGGCTGCAGGGCTTGGGCTGCTTCCTCTATGACACTCCTGACATGGTCCGTGCCCGCGAGCTCCGAAAGCTCTGGGTAAGAGTTTTCCCCTGGGAACTGAGCAGGACAGCAATGGATTTATTTCTGTGAAGTGAAACAGATGAAAATGAGCAAAGAATGAGAGAATTTTGTGCTGTGTAGCCAATCTGTTGTTTCAGAGCACTGTTGGGTTGCGCTGTAAAATTTCCTTTATTAATGCTGCTTTTCCTTTCCAGTCTAATTATATCTACACAAGTACTGCCAAGAAAATGTGGCCTAAAGTCCAGGTGGTGTTGGATACTCCTGGATACAGAGCAGTGCAGGAGCTAAAAACCCATCTGAGTGAGGTAAATTCCATTATTTCTGCACAATGGTGTAGCTGTAATTAACCCCTCCCTGTGTTTTTTTACTGGAATAGATGAGATGTTATAAATGCAAAGCTGTGATTTTGCATCTTCTAAACAATTGCAGGAGAAATAATTCGAGGCTCTATCTTTTTCCAGCTGGTTTACAGAGCTGCAGGCAATGAGCTGAAGACAAAATACACGTCCGTCCTTGATACACCTGACTTCATAAGAGCCAAGACAGGACAAAAAATACAGAGCCAGGTGAAAAAATTGTGCTGATATGAAAGCCAATCAGGGAATCCTTCTTAATATATTGTTAAAGTACAGCAAAAGCTTTCCAGGCCTTTTCCAAGCAATGTAGAATTCCTAGAAATCGGTGGTCATGTTTATATTGTGAATTTACAGCTGTTTTTCAGAGGCTTTAGTGGAATTTCAGAGAATTTAGTAGAAGTGTGGGTTTTTTTGATTATTTTCTTCTTGCTGCAGTACTTGTACGTGGAACTTGCCACAAAGGAGAGACCCCACCATCATGCTGATGGTCAGACTCAAGCCTTTGCACATGCCAGGAGTGTCAAGGACATGATCAGTGAGGTAAAATCTTGTTTTCTAATTTGCTGCCACTCTGCTGAACTCTTCAGAAGTTTTATTTCTAATTCTAGTGGTAATTTCAAGGTTCAAATCTGTGCCTTCATTTAGTTTTCGCTTTCTTATACTTAAATTCCACATTTCATTTGTAAGTTGTGGTGAAATAAAACATTCTGAAAATGTGTTTTAGGATTTCATTAGACAAGCTTTTTTTGCAGGTTGGCAAATGCTTCTAAAATTGCAATGATGACTCTTCCCTCTTGCTGTCTCTCTTAGAAAAAGTACAAAACCCAGTACGAGAAGATGAAGGACAAATACACCCCTGTCCCTGACACCCCAGTGCTGATCAGAGCCAAGAGAGCCTACCTGAATGCCAGTGATGTGAGTGCTCCAGCAACATCCCCCTGCTGCTTTCCTTGCATTCTCCATGGAAAGAACTGGAAAAGTCGGTGGGGAACAAACATGCAAAGCACAGAATATCTCAGTGTCCCCCACCAAGGAAGTCCCCTTGTTTACATGTCCATTTACATTTGAAATTAGGAAACATTATTAAGTTTTGATTTGATTCTACTGCAATGCCTTTTTTTCTCTTCCAATTTTTATAATTCATTTTCATTTCCCATTGCACTGAAATGTGGCTCTACAGCAAAGTAAAAACAGATTTAAAATAATTTGTTTACACATCAAGTCTCCAAATAGAGCAGGCTGGAGTGAAGTGATTGATGCTGGGCCCTGGATAAAATAACTTTTATCAGCTTTTTCATCTCAGTTTTGTGTTAGAAGTAAACTGCCCTGTCACTGGGAATGTGTTCATTTTTTAAATTCAGAAGTAGATTAGAGAGAAAAATTACCTGAGCTGCTGCACAGGAGGTTGTTAAGATGAAATTGATTTTTTCAAGCATGGAATAGTTATTTGTGATTTAAGGCAATTTAAAAATGCTCATCTATGAGAACTTTTCCATATATTTCAGAACCAGTGAGATGTGAAAGGACATGTGCAGGGCTGGTGCTTTTTTCTAGGGTTTAATTAGTCTTACTGCTCTAAGAATGATTTTTAAAAACTGCCAAGAAGCATCCCAGCTCTTCTGCACGTGGGAATTTCTCCTCGGAGAAAGTCTGGGATGATCTTCCTGCTTTCTTCTAGAGGAGGGCAGGGAAGATTTTTATGCCAGAAGTGGCACCTGTACTATTCTAGAGAGCACTCCTGTGATGCAGGGGTGTTTGTTCCTCACTCTGAAAGGGAATTGGATGAAATTCCCAGTCCTTTTCACCACAAGTCTCAGTGAAATTACGGCTGATTGTAGGCAATTGCAGCCTCCTAAAATTCCTCAGGGCTTGCATTGGGATGTCAGACAGCAACATATCTCTGGATATCATTCCTGAGGAGTGAGAAATTTAACTGAAACAGTCCCTGGCACATTAATCCCTTCTTTTGTGGTGTTTTTTTTTCTTCCCAGCTGCGCTACAAAGAAACCTTTGAGAACACCAAGGGCAAATACCACACAGTGAAGGATGCTCTGAACATTGTCTACCACAGGAAGGTCACTGATGACATCAGCAGTGTATGTACATCTTCATTCCTAATTAGTGTTTGACACCTAATAACCCAAAATAGGCCACTTAGCCTTTTGTTCTGTTTCAATATGTCAAATAATTAGGAAAAAAAATCAGCATTATCAGTGTTGATTTCTCTCTTTCTCTGGAATATTGATTTCTGTTGCTGTTACAAGTTAATCTCATTTCCACTCTTTTAGTTCTGCTGTTTCAGGGGGAAAAAAAATAAAACTTTTGTGTTGTCTGGAGTGTTCTCTTGGATTGTTTTACTTAATTCTTCCACTTACTCTGTAGGTGAAGTATAAGGAGAATTACATGAGCCAGCTGGGGATCTGGAGATCCATCCCAGACCGCCCTGAGCACTTCCACCACCGCCTGGTCACGGATGCCATCAGTGATGTGAGTCCCAGCAGCTCCTGCATGGCCCAGAATCAAAGTTCAAAGTGGTCTCCAAAATGAGCCCAAACCTCCTTTCCCAACAAAGGGAAAGCAACTGCAGGATTTCAGTGATTTGCAATTTGCCCTGGGAACTGACAGAATCTGGTGGCTAAAACTGCAGCACAGCCCCTTGTCAAATTAACAGACAGTCTTAATTAATTTCCTCTGTATTTGCTTAAATTTGTTTAGCCCTGTAACAACAATTTAATTGTACATATTTGTACATACACAATAACCCCTTCCCTGTACCTTAGTTTTAATTCACACAGGAACTGCAACAGCTAATGACAGATTATGTGTGTGAATAAACTGAGTCCATCACAAAAATAGGAGAAACTAATTTATTTTATAATGGATGTAACTCTCTTTGCCACACCTTGTGCTGAGGTTCATTTCAGCACTGATTATCTGCTTAAAACTGAGGTTTTTTACTCCTTTTTTAAAGGTTAAATACAAGGAAGACCTGGAATGGCTCAAAGGCACTGGCTGCTATGTGTGGGATACTCCAAGCTTTGTCCTGGCAGAGAAGAATAAAGTGCTCTACAGTGGGGTGAGTGACACACTGAATTCTTGCTGAATGGTTTTGGACATTTGCTGTCCATTTACAACTGTTTGTTGTTGGTAGAAAAGTTAACCCACAAATGCAATAATTCCACCAATTTTTTTTGCCACAAGTTCTCTCTAAAATCACATTTTCAGTGCCTTACCCTTGTTTGGGCTAACATGGGCTGGGTTTTGTGTGTTTGATTTTCTTTGGCTGCAGTGTAAGTACAAGGAGAATTTTGAGAAGACCAAGTCCAAGTTCAAGTATGTGGCTGACTCTCCAAGCAATGAACATTTTAAATATGCAACTCAGCTGACAGATATGGTAAGTAAAGATTTCTGTAGGCTCAGCCTTAAGGAGTTGCTCTGTGAGTAAATACAGAGTTGAAGGTTTTTCCTTCCTTATTATCAGGCTTAAGGATGCTTTGAGATCAGACTAAAGTCATGAAAGACAAGGTTGTTGTTATTCTGGGTGTTAGGACAGAACAGGTTTGCAGAGCCTAGAAAGTGAAATCCCCGCCCCTGTTCATGAATTTTTCATGGCAAAGGAATTTCTCCTTTGCTGATTTAAATAATGCTGCTGGTACAGTAACCCTGAGTGTTGATTTCCATCTCAAAAAGATGTGGACAGAATTCCAATTGCTTTCCTAAAACATTGACAAAATCTTTATTGGTGTTAGGAAGACAGAATTATGTCTGAAGTTTCCACAACTTGTTTAATTTCAGTGATTTTGCTTGGAATTTTTCCACTCTACAACTCAAATTTTCCTTATTTTCCTCCTGTAGTGCTAAAGAAACAATTGTCACAACCTAATAATCAATGAATGCCCCTGGGTTTAAAATTCAAATTTCTCCTGGCAGGACAAATTCCATGGAAAAAAACCACGTTCAAGGTGATTTCCAATCAGCTTAGAGTTGGAACAGCCCATCAAAATCTGATGCTTTTCAGTAAAAAAGCAGATATTTAGGTTTATATCTTAATATTTCATTCTTTTTCACCAGCCATTGTGTTATATCATTACCTGTCAGGAAGTTTATTACTGTATTGCCTGTTCTAGGTAAGAGAAGCTGTTTCACAACAAATACCAGAATTTTTATGAAGATTGTTCAGTCTTAGAATTGTTCATAGTGTAAATAATGAAGAATTGCAATCAGAAACATAAACAGGTGAAATTTTATCAACAGGAGCTCCATATATTGAAATGCTTACCTAAATATCTTCTGTTATATAAGTGATGTTTTTTTAATAACATCTCATTGTGTTCTCTTTGGACTCAACTCAGGAATCTACAACACAGAATTGCTTCTGCAGTTGCTTTTCATGGAGAAAATCAGTCATAAAATTGCTTAGTGAAGGGGTGGAATAGAGGCATCCTTAACCTGTAGGCCTTCCAGAGGCAATGTAGAAATGCAATTACCATTTGGAAATATTCTCCCTCTCTCCCTCTTCTCTTTTTTATGGTAGTTTTTTTTTTTTTGCTTTGGTTTGTTTTTTGGTTTGGTTTGGTTTTTGGGTTTCTTTTTGTTTCAGTATTTTGTTTGTTTGGCATTTTTTGTTTTTGGGGGATTTTGGGGTTTTTTTGTTTATTTTTGGGAATTTTTGTTTTGTTTTGTTTTTGGGTTTTTGTGGGGGTTTTTTCTTTGGGGTTTTTTGATGTTTTTTGGGGGGCTTTTTGTGGGGTTTTTTGTGATTTTTTTGTTTGTGGTTTTTTTTTGTTTGGGTTTTTTTGGTTGGTTTTTTTTTGAGTTTTTTTGTTATTTTAATTTTTTTTTTTTGTTGGTTTGATTGTGAGGTTTTTTTGTTGGTTTTTTTTTTTTTATTTGTTTGGTTTTTTTGGTTTTTTTTAATGTATTTTTCTCTTTTGGACATGCCCTTCAACCCCAGCCTGTAAAGAGGTTACACCAGTGATCTCTCTGTATCTTAACCCTCTCTTGTTACACTGTATGTGCTATTCTGAGCAGAAATTATATAAAGCAGCCTATGAGAAGCTCAAAGATAGGTACAGCGTTATTGTGGATGATCCCAGGAACCTGCTGGCCAAGTGGGGCAGCACCCTGAGCAGTCAGGTACTGTGGGGGCACTGCAGCAGCTCTGAGTGCCCCCCTCACTCCCAGCACTGTCACAGCCCTGTGATTCTTGTCCTGTTTCTTCACTCTTCATTCCATCTCCATCCTGCCACCCAAAAAGGAGGCACTTTTTGTGTGAGCTGCTCTGTCCATCTGTCCTGTATGTACTTCCATTACTGTGCATCAATGGACATCAGGAGTCCCATCCCTCCTGAAGCCACTGGAGAGGTCTTAAAAAATGCAGAATCAAGCATTTGTTGTTTTATTACCTCTCTTTTCTTCTTACTCATTTCTAGATAAAGCAACAGGGACATATTTGCCTTAATCTCTAATTTACTCTCCTCTCCCCCCAAAAATTCATAACTTTCTTAAAGTGAGAATAGGAAAACTTGTTAATATTTACCCTTGGCAGTGTTAATTATCCAGATGTGAATTGTATGCACATGTGGCTGAATACATACAGCACCTTGCCTAAATCTCTCCACTCTCCAAGTGCCTGGGATCTAGAGCTGTGCCATTGTTCATGTTGTTCATGTGTCTCTCTTGTCCTTGGTTGCCATTTGCATGGACAGAAAAGCTATAAATCCTTTGCCAAGATGCTCCTGCAGCACGGATGCAATGAAATTCTGAGGCCAGACATGCTGACAGCACTCTACAACACATACCTGTGGAGCCAGGTAATCTGCAGAGCTGCTGCTCTAGGACACCTTAGATCCCACTGTAGCTGCTTGGACTTGGCAAATTTACTGCTCCCTCTATTTCCATGGACTTCAGACCCCAAAGCTTCCTCCATGTGCTTAATGCTGGCTGTGGTAAAATAAAACAGAATATCTGAAACAATATTTGCTGTCTCTTGGACATGGCTCAGCTCACTCTGAGCTTGTCCCCGTTTTCTCCTTTCATTATAAACAATTGGTATCAATTTCACATATTTGTATAAAAAAAGCAATTTTCCATACATTTCAGATATTGGATGTTAGCTCTTCCTGGTATTTCCCTAACCCAGTTCTCATTCTGACACCATTTCTTGGCCTGGCCACCTGTGATAACCCCGGTTCCTTAATTCAGGAAGGACATGATGGATTTGCCAGGGAGATTCCAACATTTATCTCCCACTGTGCCCAGAATGGTGTCAGACAGAGAACAGTTATTTCTGCTCTGAAATCACAGCTGCTGGCAGTCAGCTCACCCTTTTCAGGGGGAAAATCATTCCTGATCATGAACTGGGATATAAATGATAGACTGGAAATGCAGCAGAGGAAAACAATTCTGTCAGAGGGAATTGTAATTCTTTGTTATTGCCTGTGCCAATAGTGACAGTCTTCAGTAATAAATTGCTGAAGGTCTTTCAGACATTTGTGTTCCATTTGTCTGTGGATTTATATTCTTCCACTAAAAACTCCTTGCAGGTAACTTTGAGTATGTTTGAACTCAAAAAAGAAGTGTCTGACCTGCATGTCCCCCTGAGTTCACACTGTGTTACCATTGATTACTTGTTTATCATTTTTCATATTTTGTCTGTTCATATTTTTTCATATTTTGTCTGCCCCATTTCAAATGCATGGGTTTATTTTCTGATAAAGGGTAGAGCATGAAAATTATTTTTTAAAAAATGTATTCTAACCTTTTCCAGCTGCCTTGAGGCTGCCTACAATGAATTCCCATCCTTGGTGAACCTGTTCTCACTTGGTGAACTCTGTGAAAAAAGGTTTAGAAGCCTGAGCAGGGCAAGCTGATCTTTAAGAAAATCATTACCAAGGCACAAATCCTGCTGCCAAAGCCTTGAAAATATCCTAGCATTGGGATATATTTGGTAATGTTCTTAACTCCTGCTGTGTGAGATGATTTACATTTCTCTTCACTCTGATCACAGAATCATTAAGGTTGGAAAAGACCTCCAAGATCACCAAGTCCAAATTTCAACAGATATGACTATTTAAAAATGAAATTTTGTCCATTATGAAACTCAAAAGTCTCTGGTCTGCAAGGATTGATTGTTTAACTCAGTCCTTGAGATTTTAGCTTGAAATAATGATAAAATGAATCAGACAAACAAACAGGCAGCCTCCTGGGCAAGGAAGGGATTTGCAATTCAGCTTACAGTGCATGCTCTGCTTTCTTTGGCTTTGTGGGAGGGTTTTGCAATTTTACCCATAGATATAATCCCACCTCTGGAAGAGGATTTGTCCTGCTCTGTGTGTTAACTTAGAGCTTTTCCCCATCTCCAGATTCAGTACAAGAAGGACTATGAGAAGAAGAAAGACAAATACACCACAGTTCTGGATACTCCAGAGTATTTGCGGACCTCAAAGGTCAACAAGCAGATCAGTGACGTAAGTGTGGAACCTTTGGAATGGGACAGTCACCCCCAGGGAATTCCCAGCTGACACCAAGGACTCCAAGAAATAACCCAAACCCCAATTTGTCCCTTCAGATTATTTACAAGCTGGAGTACAACAAAGCCAAGCCCAAGGGCTACACCACCATCCAGGACACGCCGATGCTGCTGCACGTGCGCAAGGTCAAGGACAGGATCAGTGACGTGAGTGAAACCTCTGTGCCAACAAAAACACCCAAATTCACTTTTTAACTTGGCAGCCAATGTTTGTAACTCCTGTGTGACGCTGTCAGTGAAAATCATCACCTTCTTAGACCATATTGGCCTGGAAAACTCTATCTGCACTCAGGGCTCTTTCCAAACCCAGGTTTTCAGGAATTCTTACATAGAATTTTCTTTTGGAGCTCTTGGAAGATTTTTTTGCTGGGACAAACCACCCCTCACTAGAAATAAAAGCCATAAGCTGGAAGTGGTCTCTAAATCATTACTTTTGTGAGGTTTTTTCCTGGTTTTTCTTCCTCCAGTGGCTTTTTTTCTTTTTTTTTGAGGCTTAAATAAAGTATTTCATGTATTGCTGTGTTTATTAATTTCTTATATGGATACTGTGAATATGTAAGGTAAATGTTCTGTTCTAAAATAAATATGTTTTAATTCTGAGGCAATAGAAAAGTAAGATGGAGAGAGAAAGGAGGAGGGAGTGGATAGAATAATAAAGAATTTAGGACTCCTGCTCCTAATTCCTCTCCTACCCTTTCTCTCTGTTTTTTGTTTTGGTGTTCCTTAGGTATCCATAAGTGAAGATACTGAAACTTCTGAAATTCAGTGTAGTACTGTCAGAATAAGTAGCCTGAATCTCATCCAGATGCTCCATGCATTTCTACATAATTAGTAAATCCAGGAGAAAAAAAAATAATTTTTATACAGATACTAAAGTGTACCACTGAGAGACAGAGATGTGAATTGAAGGACATTTTTAAGCTCCAAACTGAGTGCTGAGATTCTCTGAAGGAGTTTTCAGTTAGTGTAACTATCAGAAAACAAGGTTCTTCAAAGGATTGCTTTTGGCTGCAAAAATCTGGAAATATTCAGAATTACTGGTCATCAATAGATTTTGTTTAATCTTAGTCTGTGCCTCATGGTGAGTTAAAACTGCCACATTTTCTATGTAAAGAGAAGTGCTGCTGGAGAAAACCCTCCTTCAGGCAGGTGCTTGATACCAAGTTGTATCAACAGAATTTATTTTTCATGGAATCCCAGAATTATTTAGGTTGGAAAAGCCTTCAAGACCATCAAATTAAAGCTGTGCCCAATTCCCCCCTCATCACCAGCCCAGAGCCCGGAGTGCCACCTCCAGTCATTTTCTCCTATTAAGATTTTATCCAGACAGGAGCAATTTTAATTAAGTTTTTCAATATTTGCATGCTTTTCTTGTTGATGCTGATATCATCTTTGCAAACATCTTTACATCTTTGTCTTTCTTCAGCTGAAATACAAAGAAATGTATGAGAGGAGCAAATCTCGCTGCAACGTCGTGGCAGATTCAGTTCACATCAAAACTCCCAGGCACGCCTACAAACTGAACAGCAACGTGAGTTCTGTCCTGATCATGGCTTAATTTTATTCTGGAGGGAGCTGGCAGTGGAAGCCACAAGCAATTATTTCCACAAGAAATTATTCCACAAGAAATTAAATTCCACCAAATTTTTTGGGCATCGCTTCTAATACTTACGCTGCTGGAAGAAAATGTGTTTTAATTTATTTATTTCATACTCAAGTGCTCACTCTGGTGAGTTGTCCTTGAGGTTCTTTTATGTCACACATCCCGTTCTTCCAGTTATCCCCTGTTTTCCTGGCAGAGACACAACTGTGCCAGGAATTCCATGGGATGATGCTCTTGGAGACGTGGCTTTTTTTGTTATTGGTGCCCAACACCCGTTTCATTAGGAAGGATTTGAAAGCTCTCCCGTTCTCCAAAGTCAGGATGTCATTTCTGTCCTTCTTATTCCTTTCTCCACCTTCACATCCCTCTCTCCACCTTCATGTTCCTTTCTCCACCCAGCAGTGGAAAAACTGCTGGGCTGGGCTGTGCCTGGCCCAGAGAAGCCCTAATCTGGTGTAGATACATTTTCTTACCTCTTCTCACAGGCCAAAGAGAATTGGCCTCTGTATGTTGTGTGCAAAGTCCCCAGTTTCCCATGAACTCTCCCTGTTTGTTTTTCCCTGGACACAGCTGGATTATAAGAAGAAATACGAAGCAGCCAAAGCCCACTGGCACCTGATTGCTGACAGGCCTGACTTTGTCCAAGCAGCCAAGTCCTCTCTGCAGCAGAGTGATGTAAGAAAATCAAAATACACTGAATATTCCGTTTCCCCATCTCTCCTCTTCAGAATATTTTTTAAATTGGAGAAGATCAGAGACTCTCTTACTTTATCTTTTCTTTTTTCTTCTTGCAGTATGAATACAAACTGGACCGAGAATTCCTCAAGGGGTGCAAACTCTCTGTCACAGATGATAAAAACACAGTGTTGGCCCTCAATAATGCCATCCTGGCCAGTGATGTAAGCACTGAGATCACCTTTCCTCTCCAAGTTCACTACTACCACTTTACTCACTACTAAACTGTTCTCTTGCAAATATAATTGGATTAGCAACAAAGCTTTGGACAGTTGTTCTCAGTCTCACTTCATTATTTGATTTATTTAATTAACAAATTGACTGAATAAATTTGATCTTGTAGAAGCCACTGTTCATGGATTAAATTAATATTCAAAGTTAACATTGCATGAACACCCCTAGACCTTACACTCAGGTGCATCTCTGCATTCCTATTTTAATGGATATTTAAATGGAAGTGTCTGGAGAAAATAGCACAAAATATCTTTAATAATAATACAAAATATCTTTCATAATTACTAACAGTATATTAGTATTCAGTATATTAAAAAATCCAAGTGAGAGCCATAGGAATGTATGGATTAGGTGGTAAAATGTCAAAATACGGGATTTTTTGCGAAGTTTTGCACTAACAAGCAAACATGACTGTACTAATTGCTTTTTAGAAGACAAAATGCACATTATTTAAATTGCTATCTTCCTTCCTGCTAGATCAAATACAAAGAGAAGCACAACAAAGCCCGTGGGACCTACCACGTTGTTCCAGACACCCCTCAGATCCTGCTGGCGAAGAACGTCAGCTCTCTGGTGTCTGAGGTAAAACATTCATTCCCTTCTTCATTTAATGGAATTGCGTTCCATCCTGGAGCTGCTGCCTTTGACCTGGCTTTCCCCTGTGCTGGCAGAACAAGTACAAAGAGCAGAGCAAGAAGCAGCTGCCCCATGGCTCCTTCACCACCCTGCCCGAGACCAGGGACACTGTCCACGTCAAGGAGGTGACCAAGAACGTCAGCGAGGTGAGCTCACACTCAGCTCAGCATCTCCAAAGCTCAGCTTTTCTAATCCCAACTCCAAAAGACGTTTTGGGAGTGAGGTGATTCCTCTTCATCCACCTACAGCAGTTTCAAGGAGCTTTTTTTCCAAGTTTCTGTAGCATTTCCCCCCCGTGTGACATTAAAAACTGACACGTGGCCCTTGTTGTTCTTGACAGACAAACTACAAGAAGAAGTTTGTGAAGGAGAAAGGCAAATCCAATTATTCTGTCATGCTGGAGCCTCCTGAGGTGAAACATGCCATGGAAGTGGCTAAAAACCAGAGCACAGTAAGTTTGCCTCTTTTTCCATTAATTTAGTAGGTTATGTAGCAAATTCAGCTGGAAAAACCCAAGTTTATGGATTTCTGTTTTTTCTCCCAGCTTCCATGTTCTGGTGTAATTTTAAAAGATAAATGTACAAATATAAAATTGCACTGAAAGAAGAGATTTGTATTTAAATCCCATTGTAGGATTTCAAGTAATCTGGTGGAAATCACATCTAATAATTTTTTCATTCTTTCAAATACAGACAGAATTTCCCATATTTATTTCTTCACTTGTAGCCAACTTGCAAAACCAGATTTCCAGATCCATGCCTTGTGAATTGATTCCCAAAACAAACCCATGAGCTTTCTCAGCAATGTTGCTCTGCCCTTAATTGGTGTATTCCCAATTAATAAATTTAATTTTCTCATTAATTTTCTCTCCTCTGTCTTCTTCCATGGATTAGATTGAATACAAGAAAGATGCCAAATCCAAACTCCACTACACACCTATAGCAGATCGACCAGATATTAAGAAAGCAACTCAGGCTGCCAAGTTAATCAGCAATGTGAGTGGTTTTAAGGCTTCTGTATAATCTTTTAGCATTAATTTAATTACAAAATCCAGCAGAATAATTAAAAGGGGGTTTCCTGACTCCTAAATGATTTATTTCTTTGATTAGATTGAATATAAGAAGCGTGGAGCAGCAGGTGTGGGTGTGACCATGCTGGGACGTCCAGACATTGAGCTGGCCAAGGAGGTGTCCAAACTGACCAGCCAGGTAAGGGCAAAATGAAACCCTGGTGAAACTCAAAGCAGTGAGAGAAATGAGACTTTAAAATTATTTACAGAGTGTTGTCATGATTATAATTGAGATTATTTCCAAATTGGGGGAGAAAAGAAAGGAAGGGAATGTGGGGAAGTAAAAATTAAATACCAGTACAAAGTATTTCTTTGTTAAACTTTTCTACTGTTATTAATGGAGATATAAAACCTTGTTAAGGTGATGCTGTGACATAAATGCTGAAGCTGAAGTGTTTGCCCCGTTGTCTTTTAGCTCTTTGGGGTATTGGCTTTACCAGAGCCAGCCTTTACCCAACTCTTATTTTCCATCCTTTGAGCGGATCCATGATTTCTTTCAGCCACTCTCTTTTTCCTTTGTATCTTTAAAAGAATCTTGTGCCAGGACCTCAGTCCCTCTTGGTTCTTTCTCACCTCTTTGAGTTTGAATTCTGGATTTTTTGCCTGTCTGACCTTGCTTTCTTGCTGCTGGTTGTAGGCAGAGTACCTCAAACAACACATGAGAGGCCACGGAGCTGCTTCCTATGACACCCCCTGGATGAGAACCTTTAAGAAAGCAAATATGCTAAGTAGTCATGTAAGAGAATTTTAACTAACTGCCATTTAATGCCATTGTTGTGCATCTGTCTCTTGCTGGCATAATGATCTTGCAATTCTGCAGCACCATGTGAAGCTTTACATGTCATTCTGCCCTTCATAATGATTTTGGAGTTTCCAGGTTGTTTTATGGAAGGTTTTACTGCATTCACTGTACAATGTGAAAACTCACCTTTTTCACCTAAAAACTTAAAGTTTGAGCTGTTATTGTTCAAAAATGAAAAAAAACCCACAGGGAAATACATGTGTAGAGGTGTATGTATGACCAACCTGAACAATGGTGCTGGTAATTTTCAGTGAATAGTCACCAGAACTTCATTTTAACTCTTCAAACTTCTATTAAAACTTAATTTAAACTTTAATGAAATTATTTTACTGGGTGGAATTTCCTAATGGAAGAGCAGTCTGAATGGCTGAATCAGTCCCACTGAGGAGCGCAGCCTGTACTGGTGTGAAGGTTTATTGTTTCTTAGACTTTTTTCAACATCAAAACCTTTGGAAAACAGAAAACCAGAGCCTGGATTGCCCATTTGGGAGTGGCAGCAGACAGGTCTGTGCCATTTCAGTTTTACACATGTATTTCCAAGTGCAAAAAAGGAATTTTGCTTTTTCCATGTCTGGCTGAGTCTGCTGCCACGTTTGGATGTTGGAATGTCCACCACGGTGTCTGCAGGAGAACCAAGGATCAAATCAGGAGAACCAAGGATTCTAAACTCATCTACAAGAAAAAGAAGAAGTTCTGTTTGTTCCACTCCAGTGATGAGATCCTGGCTTTCCATTCTTTTTCCACTGTTGGTCTTTCAAACATTCTTTGCTGAGATAATTTTGGTGCTGAGGGAAAATGAGCTGCTGGAGGGACAGTGAGGGAGCAAAGAATGGTTGGCATCATCTTTAGCTGTTGTTTTCTCTCCTGAACATCTCTTCTCATAAACTTTGTAAAGCATCATGTCCACTTTGTGTCTCCAGTTGAGTTTTTTAGTGGGATTTTGTCTGTCTGGCTTGCTTGCTTTTGGTTTTGCATTGATCTCCCAGCAACTCTCCTTTTGGGTTTAAAAAACTCTCATTCCTGTCAGTATTCCTGTGCCTCCAGGATGGATCTGCTGGATTCTGATGGCTCACAGTGCTGTGCTTGGCTTGGCTACAACTGATGTGGTTTGGAAGTGTTACTAAAACTCCTGTAGAAGCTAATTAATTATTTTTCATTAGTAATTAATTGTGTCACTGCTCTGTTTGTGATTAATGTCCTCCTTCCATCCAGACAGAACACACTGTGTGCATAACAATAGATAGAAAAATATTTGATGTATTGATATCTTCAGTGCTCTAAAGTCTTGAGGTTTTTTAAAGCTCTTATTTCTCCAAGAAGTGTATAAAAATTTCTTCTTAACACACTTTCATATACTCTTGCATTATTATCTTTATATATTATATATAATAATTATATAATATATATATAATTTTCTTGTATTTTACTCTTATTATATCTGTCTCTGTGAAACATCTTAAATCAATGGACTGTTCCCATCAAGTGAAAAACTCTTCACCTCCAAGGGTCAGAATTTTGGCAACACAATTCTCTTGGCTCTTTTATTTTTACAATGAGGAAGTGTGACCTTTGCATTGGATGACAAATTGCAAGTGGTATCTTGTAAAGGTCAGGTAAATGTAGATATTCTTTCCGTGTCAGGTCATTTTTGAAATAATCCTTTTTCCAGTGGACACCTTCAAGTTCCTGCACTTTCCTTCTTCTGCCAGCCAGCCCCACTGAAACAGGGCCCCTCTGCAGAGTGAGTCCTGCAGAGCAGCTGTGACACCTGGTTGTTCTCTCTTTAGGTGAAATACAAAGAGAACTTTGCCAAAGAGTTGGGTAAAAAGCCAAAATACGATTTGAAGGAGGCCAAAATCTACAAGACCCTGAAGGACGCCCACAACATGGCCAGCGAGGTACGTTCACTTTGGCTTTTCCTGGGAGGAGATCCCATCCTGCTTTCCCAAATCCCTCCTTTGTTTGGTTGGAACCTCCCCAGGCCAGGCTGGAGCGGCAGGGCCCTCTCCTGATGGGTTTGACCCTTATTCCCTGCAGGTGAAGTACAAGGCAGACCTGAAGAAGCTGCACAAGCCCGTGACGGACATGAAGGAGTCGCTGCTGATGAACCACGTGCTGAGCACGAGCCAGCTCGCCAGTGCTGTAAGCTCCCGGTGATCCCACAGCTCCCGGGGTGGGAATTCCCTTGGGAATTCCCTGCTAACTCCTCCTGTAACAGCTGCTCCCTGGGGCACCTCCATGGGCATCACCTGGTAGTGATCTCTTCCTCTGCTTCCCAATGGTGCCTCCTTAACCGGCGGCTGCCCCGTGCCTGTGCCCTGGGACGGGGAATCCTCATCTCCTGTAGCACTGCTAATGTTGTAAACACTGATCATCTTCACTGGGTTGGCTCTTGATCCCATTTTAACTGACTGCAGAACTGCTCATCTTTTAAATCCTCTGATCATTTTTACTGGATTGGTTCTTGATCCCATTTTTAACTGATTGCACCACACTAACAAATACCTTTTTTTATTTTTTCCTTTTTTCTTTGCTGATTACTATATTTAATTTTTTTGTTGTTTTTATCTGGATTTTGTTTTTACTTTACTTTTTTTACTTTTACTGGATGTTTGTTTAACACTCCCCTATTGTAAATCCACCTAGTTATGCCTAACAAAATAATTGATAATGAGAAAAGGCAAAACCTTTATTGCCTGGTACAGCCTTTTCATTACCCACTGTGTTTCCTCCTCTTTCTTTTTCTTCTTTTAATCCTGGTTTGGACAAAACCTTTGTTGCAATCCAAATGACCATAAAAAAATAACTATTCCCTCACATCTTTAACCCCCAATATCAATTCTAAACTTCTTGGGTTTTGTTTTACTTCTTGCATTTCTAATTTCTCTCTGATATTCCGTTGAAGTGTTGCTTTCTTTGGACCTAAGAAGTAAATTTGCTGAGGGTTTTTTTTTTTTGATTGAGATGATTTTTGACACCTTCCCTTCAGTACCAGTACAAGAAGCAATATGAGAAGAGTAAGGGTCACTACCATGTGGTGCCAGATAATCTTGAACAGGTTCATCTCAGGGAGGCCTCAGAGCTCCAGAGCCACGTAAGTTGGACGTGTGTTTGTCCTTATCCCAACTCACTGAGCTCCAAATTCCATCAAAATCCTCTCAGTGAATCCTCCAGGCTGGGACATTCCCTGTGCCTCTCTGCCCCACCAGCACTGCACCCCTGGGGGAGGATCCAGGGAGCAGAACCTGCCCATTTCCAAGTGCAGAACACATAAAATACACGGATAAAATCTCCCTGTGATTCCTTCATTCCAGAGCCAATCCTGCTGCTCATCTCTGCTGTGCATGGATCTTTTTACACAGGATAATACATTTATCAGGGGTATTTGTTTCTGGAGAAAAAAGGACCTGGGAATCACAGAAACTGGGAACTGAAGGAATTAGGGTTGTTTCTGACAGTGGATTTCCAGCTGCTTCATCCATTCCATGATCCAAAGGAGAGCTCTGCATCCAAAATGGCTTTAACCAAAAGTATCAAAATGCCTGGAGTTTTCCCCTCTGGAATAAAGCAGTGGATCACTCCAGACAAATTCACAGTCTGATTTGGTCTCTGATCCTCTCTGTTCCCAGTATTTATTGGCTGTAAAGCAAGAGAGGAATTACTGCAAGAACACCAAGGGCCACAGCTGATTGTTCTGGTGCTTGGCACAGAATTCCAGAAGGGTTTGGGACATTTAGGATTATCACACCCACCCCTGCCTTGGACAGGGATACTTCCCACATTCTAGGCTGCTCCAGCCTGGCCTTGGGCACTGCCAGGGGTGTTCAAGGCATGGAGAGGCAAAAAGGCCCCAGAGCCAAGGACCATAAGGAAAGGGTTGTTAATCAGGCTGTTGGTAATGAGGTGTAATTAATTTTTAAGTCAGTTCTTGTTGCTCCAGTTTGGGATCAGGCTCTGGCCTGGCCACAGCATTCCCTCACTGAGCACTCTGAAAATGTGGAGAACAGAACTTGAAGCAGGAATCCTCCCCAAGGGCATTTTACCTCCTGGACACCAAATTTTACATTTGCTGATCAATATCACAGATTTCAGGAAGGCAAACTGCATTAGACATCTCATTTTTATCCCAGAACTGTTGATAGCAGGCACATACTACTCAGTTAATTAGGTCTTTGATTATTTAGGAGGGTGATTTTCTGTCTTTTCTTCTCAGGTGAAATACAGAGAAAAATATGAGAAGGAAAAAGGAAAGCCCATGTTGGACTTTGAAACTCCCACATACCTGACTGCAAAGGAGTCTCAGCTCATGCAGAGCGAGGTAAAATCAATACTGATAGGCTGAAAAGCTTTAAAATTTCTTTTTTATATTAAACTTAGGGTTTTAACAGGCAATTCTGCTTGCACCTTGTGCAGGCTGATGGACTGAAAATTATAGTAATTTCCTATTTCTTTATGATGGTTGTTAAATGCTGCATTAAACATTCATGGCACTTTCCTGTCATAAAATGAGTTTATCTGTAATTTTTCATTGGTAAATGAAGCTTAAATAAGTCTTTGAATAAGAAATGTGGCACAAAATTAATTTCGCTTTTACAATACAACACAGTGTTTGTGTATTATCACAGGACACAGAAAGTGTTCTTATTCTTTTTTTTTTTCACCTCAAAACTCCATTTTTGAGAAATTCTTTTATTCCCTGTGTGTCTCTGCTGTCAGGGGTTCTCCCCTGACCTGTCATTTTCTTTTCTTGAGCAGTTTTTTTGTGTTTATTTGAAGCTTATTCCTCTTCTGGCCCAGGTGGAGGCTGCAAAGCAGCTGTGTAAGGCCATTAGTCCTTGTGGTACCTTTGAATGCTTTCTCTGCATAGATAAATGAGTATAAATATAAAAAATAAAAGCTGGATCAGGTCCTATTTCCATAGAAAGCAACGATCTGCTTCACAAGTTTTAGTAGAAAGAGGATTTAGCATTAGCTGTACCCAGTGATTTTGACACATCCCCAACTTTGCACATAATGAAAATATTGTAATAAATATTTGCTGTTTTGCCTTTTTTTTCTTTTTTTTTTTTTTTTTCCTTCTTCTTCTTCTTCTTCTTGCTCTCATTAGAAAGAATATAAGAAGGACTTTGAAGAGTCCATGAAGGGCAGGAACCTCACTGGCCTGGAGGTCACACCATCCCTCTTGCATGTCAAATACGCCACCAAAATAGCGAGCGAGGTACCAGCTCCTCTGGGCTTCCTTCCTCTGCCTCCTGCAGCACCTCCAGCACTCCCACTTCTTCTCCCCCACTCTCCTGCCCACCCACACTGAGCATGTTCACATCCATTTTGTGCTGTCAGCTAATTTGCCATGGATATTTCTTCCTTGTCCCTTAACCGTATTCCCATGTGCTGCCCCTCTCTGACTTCCCTCAGCCTAACTGGTCCATATGTGTGTGCCTTGGCAATTTATCTTCCACAATAATCCCTATCTTTTGTTGGACTACTTCTTCCATAACCCTGTACAATATTCTTTCTTGGTTTTCAAATTTCTTTTTTTTTTTTTCTTCTTTTCTTTTGGAGCTTTTGGAACTCTTTTTTTCTTTCGTTTTCTTTAAGTTTTTTGCAACAAAGTTGGTAGAGTGTAAAACTCCCTTTGGGGTGGCTTTGCAGTGTTTTTTCTTCTCCTTCTCCTGCAGAAAGAGTACAGGAAGGATCTGGAGGAAGGGGTCAAAGGGAAAGGACTGACAGCCTTAGAGGAGACTCCAGACATGCTGAGAGCCAAGAATGCCACTCAAATCCTGAGCGAGGTATGGGAGAGCTGCTTGGAAAATGCCTGAGTGGATGGAATATCCAGCTGCCCTAGGAGGGACACCTTGTGCCATCCCTGGCTGCTCCAAGCCCCAGGGTCCAGCCTGGCCTGCGACACTGCCAGGGATCCAGGGGCAGCCACAACTTCTCCGGGAATTCATCCCAGCCAGGAATTCTTTCCCAGTCTCCCATCCATTCCTGCCTTTCAGCTGGTGTGAACTTCATAATTCCCTGGAAACTCTTGAGAGGCCAGGAAAGAACATGGATGAGGGAATAAGGATCAAAGTGGACTTTTAAGGGAGCTCTTTGCTGGGTTTCACAGTCACTGTCAGGAATTCAGATGGGAAACAGGAGCTGGGATCAACAGTCACTCAAGGGACTCATTAGTTGATGAATCAAGGGACTAAACCAAGATTTAAGTAATGAAGCACAAACTGAAATAGCTTGAAATTACATAATTTGTGTGCATGATTATGAGTTGATATTAGAGGTATTCCTGGTTTAGGATTGGCACTGTTCCTGGTTTGGGACTGGCACTATTCCTGGTTTGGGATGGGCACTATTGCTGGTTGGGATTGCCTCTGTTTCTGGTTGGGATTGGCTCTGTTCCTGGTTTGGGATTGGCTCTGTTTCTGGTTTGGGATTTGTGCTATTCCTCTTTGGGATGGGCACTGTTCCTGGTAGGGATTGGTGGTATTCCTGGTTTGGGATTGGCTCTGTTCCTGGGTTGGGATGAACTCTGTTCCTGGCTGGGGCTGGCCCTGTTCCTGGTGTGTGGCTGTGAATCTGAGCCCTCTGCCATGCCCTGTTGGGATGCCTGCCATGTTCTTGACTGGGATGGGCACTGTTCCTGGTTGGGACTGGCCCTGTTCCTAGTTGGGATGGGCACTGTTCCTGGTTTGGGATTGGCTCTGTTTCTGGTTTGGGATTTGTGCTAGTCCTGGTTTGGGATGGGCACTGTTTCTGGTTGGGATTGGCTCTGTTCCTGGTAGGGATGGGCACTGTTCCTGGTTTGGGATTGGCTCTGTTCCTGGTTGGGATGGGCTCTGTTCCTGGTTAGGATGGGCACTATTCCTCTTTGGGATGGGCACTGTTCCTCTTTGGGATGGGCACTATTCCTCTTCGGGATTGGCTCTGTTCCTGGTTAGGATGGGCACTATTCCTCTTTGGGATGGGCTCTGTTCCTGGTTAGGATTGGCTCTGTTCCTGGTTGGGATTAGCTCTGTTCCTGGTTGGGATTAGCTCTGTTCCTGGTTAGGATGGGCTCTGTTCCTGGTTAGGATTGGCTCTGTTCCTGGTTGGGATTAGCTCTGTTCCTCGTTAGGATGGGCACTATTCCTCTGTGGGATTTGCTCTGTTCCTGGTTGGGATGGGCCCTGTTCCTGGCTGGGGCTGGCCCTGTTCCTGGAGTGTGTCTGTGGACCTGAGCCCTTTTCCCTCCCCATCCCTGTGTCCCTGCAGAAGGAGTACAAGCGGGCCCTGGAGCAGGAGATCCGCGGGAAGGGCCTGACCGAGCTGGCGCTGGAGACGCCGGATTTCGTGCGCGCCAGGAACGCCACCGACATCGCCAGCCAGGTCTGTGCCACCCTGACCCTCTGAGCTCCTCAGGAAGGAAATTCAGATTTTCCTGGGTAAACCCAGAGCGAGCTGTTGTGCAGAGGCCCCTAAACGTGAGCTTTGCCCGACAGATCAAATACAAACAATTGGCAGAAATGGAGAAAGCCAGCTACACCAGTGTTGTTGATACTCCAGAGATTATTCATGCCCAGCAGGTCAAGAACCTTTCCAGCCAGGTATCTTGAGTGCAGCCATTAATCCTGCTCATGTGGGAACTCCAGGAAATACTAATGAAACACCCAAATAACCACTTCCCACAACCTTCAGAACAAATCTTTCCAGAGCTCTGGAATTCTACTGCAATAATCAAATTAATTTTACTGCTGTGTCAAGTGACATGATAATTTCTCTTGCTTTGCAAAGCTAATTCTTCTTTAAGCAGATTCTTCTTAATTTTCTACTCCTCAATAACCTGCTGTCTAAAACAAATCTTGCACAGAGGCATAATCTCAGTTTCTACCAGGCAGAGAAGAACTCACATCTCCACAAAGATGGGCACTACTCAACAATCAATAACTCCAGTTTGTTTCTTGCTGCTTTTGTGTTTTCTATTTTAATCCATTTGGGGTTTTCCATCAGAAAAAATACAAGGAAGATGCAGAGAAGAGCATGCCCTACTATGTACCTGTGGCTGACACACCAGAAATGCAGAGGGTCCGAGAGAATCAGAAGAACTTTAGCAATGTATGTCCAGAAATAAGTAAAAAAAACCCCCAAAACCACATTTATCTCATTTTTGAAGAAAACTGTGAGGGAATTTGTACAGCATAGAATTAACATTTCCCATTTTCCATTTTCACAGCTTCAGTATCAGTCAGATCTACAGAACAGCAAAGGAAAAGTCACAGTGGTTCAGGACACCCCAGAAATCCTGAGGGTGAAGGAAAACCAGAAGAATTTCAGCTCGGTATGGCCACCTCTGTCTTCACTCCTCAGCCCAAAAAATATAGTTTAATATCTTTAATAAAATTACAGTTTTTTGGTGCTTCTCCTACAGTAGGTTTAGCTGGTTTTATAAAGTGTTTTTCCTGCTGTTTTTGTGGGGTGATTGCCCTCTTTCACAGGCACAGCTGTGATGGAGTTAGACAATCCCTCATGAAATGAATATAATTATTGTCCCTTTCCTTTGTGCTGCTCCCATGCCAGCCCCTCCCTGTCCTGCTGCCCCTTGTGCTCTGTGTGCCTGAGTTGCTGCCCAGTTCCTGTTGCCATCAAGTCTCCTGTGGCATTTTGCCTCCAGCACCATTAACCAAGTACAGAGAGGAAAATATTAGTATAAATCAAATAAGAGCAAATAATGATCTTCAATTCAAAAATTAGCCCACAGATGTTTTGATTATGGAATTATGGGATGGGTGGAAGGGACCTAAAGCTCATCTTCCATCCTGCCATGGGCAGGGACTCCTTCCACTAGCCCAGGAATATTCTACTGAAATATATTTGATATTTTGATTTATTGTATAAATTATCTCCTACTTAAAAAGCATTAAATATAAAAAATCAGCTCTTTTTTTCCCCAAATGGTGCTCACTTTGGACACCTTCAGAGAGGCAGCGACCAGAGTGGATCCTCTGGGCTTTCAGCTGCTCCATTGTGTCCAAATTCAATGTCTGGGAGCAAGAATGTTGTGTTTTGGATGCTTAACCTTGTTGTCTTCATTCTAAATGTTAAGATTTTGTATAAAGAAGATATTGGAACTGGAACCACAATTGAAAAGACCCCAGAGATGCAGAGAGTTAAACGAACCCAGGATAATATCAGCTCGGTACACAAGGATTGGTTTTTAATACTCACTCTACTGCTGCTAATTCAACTTGAAATAATATTTTTTTCTATTTTTCTTTTCTTTACATCTTGCTAACAGTGGTTTGGCAATAACCCAACCAGTCAAGGGGGACTTTCTTGAAGTTTTTGCCCATTCTTGTTACTTTAACAGTAACCTCTCTAATGATTAACATTCTATTTCTTACTCACAACCCATTTCTAAACCACAAAAGCTCTTGCTGTAAATTTGATCTCATCTCAGGTATAGTTTGGACAGAAAATAAGAAATATTTAGGTGGGAAGGGAAGTGTTGAAATAATCTATTCCATCTAGCTGAGCTGTGGCTCAGCTTTAGGATGAGTTGAGTTTTGAGTATCCCACAGGATGAAGATTCCACAACCTGTTGCAGGGTGGGACCATCTCCCAGGAAAATCTGTTTTACCCTGCTCAGACTGAATTTTCTGGTGGTGAATTTTTTGGTTTGTTTTGTCCTGGCAAACTTGGATGTTACCGAAAAGGTCACAGCCCTCTATTTTGCCTATTATTTTTATTTCAAAGCTCCTAAACCTCCTCCATGTTTTTTTTTGAATGGTGATATCATTTAGTGTCATGCACTAACACTGCAGCTAGTTTGTTCATGCAGAATGTGTTGAAAATGTTAAAAATGTTCTTGTGAAAGGCTTTTTCTGTTGTTGGCAAAGCAGAAATGCAATGGCACTGTCACTGCTGAAACGCTGTGTGATGATTCTTACACATCCCAAATTCTCCTTTGGTTGGTAGAAAGGCCAAATAGTGTCAGGTTTAAAGGAATTTATCTGGTTTTATAAAACCCTTGCAGTGCCATTCCCAGTGACTCAACAGCCTTGCCACAGATCCCTTGGGAAGGTGAGGGGAAAGTGGTGGAAAGGACCTTTAAACTTCCCCTCGGCACAGATCAGGATAAATCTCTTTATGAACCTTTGAAAGCTGTCCCGTAGATCCTTTTCCCTCCCCTAATTCCTGTTCCTTGGCAGGTGAAGTACAAGGAGAGCATTGGCAAAGGGACTCCCATTCCCGACCTGCCCGAGGTGAAGCGCGTCAAGGAGACCCAGAAGCACATCAGCTCGGTAATTAACGTCCCTGTCCCTGTCCCTGGAATGTCCCTGTCCCTGGAATGTCCCTGTCCCCAGCACATCAGCTCAGGAATGTCCCTGTTCCTGGAATGTCCCTGTCCCCTGCCCATCATCTTGGGAATGTCCCTGTTCCCTGGAATGTCCCTGTCCCCTGCCCATCATCTCGGGAATGTCCCTGTTCCCTGGAATTCCCTGTTCCTTGCACATCAGCCCAGGAATTCCCTGCTCTCTGCCCTCTCCAGGGCCTTTTCCTCTTGAGAAAGCTCCAGCTCTCCCAAATCCCCGTGGCCAGCAGCAGGAAATTGAAATACCTGAGTTTTACAGGAATTATCCCCATCAGTCGCTGCCTGTGTTTCTTCCGTGGCCTTTTCTGAACACAGAGCTAGGAAAAAAAATGACCCAGGTTATATGTTGAAGCTTGACTGGGAAAAAAGGGAGCAGGATCACAGAACTTTGAGGGAAAAACCCATCTGAAGCCTTTTTGTGTGACAGATATATAATATATATATTCCCTTATAATTACAAGGGAAAACAAAATCTTCCCATATCCAGTCAAGTGTAAATTTCACAGCTCACTTATGGACAACTGAGTTGTTTTTCCAAATGATTCCTCATTTTTTCTAACCTTCACCACAAGTTATTTTCCTTCGCTGTAATTGATTTTTTTTGTTTCAATGACACCAAGGAGTGAATTTTTTTTTGTTAGTTTGTTTTGGTGCAAGTTTTGTTTTGGTACAAGGATTTTCCTACTTGCAAGAGGAGCTGTGAGTCAAAATGTAGCAATAGACTTGTCAGGTATTCCCACATGGTTGGGGTTATTCCAGAAACACCTCATTTCATGAAAAATACCATTTTTAAAAATCAAATAACTACAGGTTAAGTTAAACCTCACAACATGAGTGATGGCACTCAGTTGTTTTTGTTTCCTAGAGGTTTAACCCAAAGTAAAATGGTGGTGCAAACAAACAGATGTGAAAATTAATAAAACCCACAATGAAGTCTTTGTACACTGAACAATTCCAGAAAAGGTTAAGCTATTTATTAATCCTATAAAGAAATGCTGACTGCCTAAAAAGTAATTCTATCATATTTCCTGAACTAAGATGAGAAGTAAAATATCCCTCTCAGGGCGGGGTCAGCAGAATATTTGAATTTGTGTCCTTTAAATGAAGAATTGAAGGGAAATTACTCTGAGCTGGTGCTGAGGAAGATCCTGAGGGGTGTGAATTGTGTTTTCCCTTGTGTACAATCCCAGATTGCAACGGCAGTGAGCAGGTCAGAGGTGTCCCAGGGCTGCTCTGACCCTGCTTGTGTCCCACAGGTGTTGTACAAGGAGGAGCTGGGCACAGGCACCCCCACGCCCGTGACCCCAGAAATGGAGCGGGTCAAACGCAACCAGGAGCAGATTAGCTCGGTATTTCCACCCTGCAGGACTTATAACAACGGGCTCTTGTTATAATCCTGTGCTCCTAACACCCTAACCTTGTTTTTCCTCGGGGGCGTAGTCCTGGCTGGGTTTTAACTCATTGATCTTCCACTGTTTGTGCTTTCGGGGGATTTACACCTTCACGCGCTTTTCTTCTAAGAACAAACCTGCCTGAAAATAATCCTGGCATTTCCTGAGCTAAACTGGGCAGCAGAACATCCCTGTGGAGTTGTGGTGTTTCTCCCCACGTTTGTTTTACCCCGAGCCTTTATCTCCTCTCTGCAGTGACCCATTCACAGAATAATCCCCCACAGCCTCTTCCTTAATCCCTGCCTCTGGAACGAGCGTGCGATGAACCCCAAGTGATCCTAACTCTAAACACAATCCCATAACAGTGGGATCTGGTGGGTCTGGCCTGTGCTGAGTGGGGTTTTTGTGGCACTGCTGTTGTCCCTCGCAGGTGTTGTACAAGGAGGGTTTAGGGGCTGGCACTGCCACGCCGGTGACGCCGGAGATGGAGCGGGTCCGACGGAACCAGGAGCACATCAGCTCGGTACTGAGGGATCTGCACCCCTGCTCCCCTTCCAAACCCACACCCAGCCCCTGTAACTCCTCCATGTCACGTCCTTGGGTGTGCTGGGAGCAATCCTTCCTTATCAACCCCCTGAAGCCCTGGCAGGATCCTCAAGTTTCCATTTTCCCCTCGAGTTAACTCGTGCCGTTGCTCCAGATGGAAGATTTTAACCTCAGGAATTAAAGCCCTGGAGCAGGGCCTTCCTTTGCTTCCCAAGGACATATTCCCTGTGGGAATGGTGTCACTGCTCCTCAGGAGCAGAGCCCACCCTTCCAGCACCTCCTGCCAAAGGGAAATGGACTCTCAGCCCTTCCTGAGTCACAGGACAGGGAATGCTTTGGGTTGGAAGCAGTGAGGGGTCTGTCCCTGCCCCTGTCCCTGTCCCTGTCCTGCTGGGGCTCTGCTGTGTCCCCAGGGCTTTGTGAGGAGCTCAGGTGGCATTCCCAGCTCATGGCAGTGCAGGAACACCAGGAACATCCAGTAGAGATGGGAAAAGTGCGGCAGGAGTGAATTCCTGTCTGGAATTCCCCCTCCCGACACATCCACTCGGAAGAGCACCGTGCCACCACTTTGTTCCGCAGTTCTGGTTGAATTTGTGACCTCTTGGGGTCACTCTGCCCAAATCCCACCTGGAGTTCAGTCCTGGCAGAGATCCTGGGACAGGGACAGGCATCTCAGCCTGGCTGCAATCCTGGCAGAACATCTGGAGCTGGAGTAGGGAAAAGTCTTTGCCAGGGAATTTCCAGGTGCCTTGGAACATTCCAGCAGCTCTGGCCCTGGCTGAGGTGACAGCATCATCACCTGGTTCTTTTCCTTGAGGGTTTTGTGCTGAGCTTTGACCAAAGCAAAACTCTTTTTTTCCCTCACTTTGCAGTTTCACAATATTATTTCTCTTCTCTCTCTCTCTCTCTTCCCTGACCTCCCTGTCCTCCCCTTTCCTTCCATTTTTTAATTTTTTTTTTTTATTTTGTATTTTGTTTTAATTTCCACACTCCTGCTGCCCACAGGTGTTGTACAAGGAGGGGCTGGGGGTTGGCACCCCAGTTCCTGTCACTCCTGAGATGGAGAGGGTCAAACGTAACCAGGAGAATTTTAGCTCGGTATCTTTTTATCATTACGGGAAAAACTCCATTTCTGTAACTATTTAACACCTGCAAACTTTAAATCTCCTCAAATTAACTCATAAAAAATTGCCTTTCTGCTCTTATGTTTTTAGCACCATATTTTATATTCTTTTTTTAAAAAATATTTTTCTTATAATTTAACTCTCAATGTTTCATGTGCATTATTTTTTCCCCTGAACTTTAAGCTATTTTGCATTTTTAAACCTATTTTTAAAAATAATTTGCTGAATCTCTTTCCTATAATACTTTATTCCTCTGCTGGAGCCTACCCAGGCAGTTGGATTTGTATTCCCAGCTGAATTTATCACAATTAATAACTGATTTATGCTCCCTAATTTTTCCTGCTTTCTAGTACATTTAGTGGGCATAAAATTCCATTAATTCCCTCCGTCAAATGCAGATTTTTTTCTTTTCTTTTTACCTCTTTTTGACTGCCCTGTTGCCCCACAGGTGTTGTACAAGGAGGAGCTGGGGAGAGGAACCCCCACCCCTGTCACCCCCGAGATTGAGAGGGTCAAACGCAATCAAGAACACATTAGCTCGGTAGATTTGAGTTCCAAAAGCCAAAAAAAATCCCTCTTAATCGATTTTAAAAAAAAACTTAACCCCAAAATAATTGATTGACACCAGAACTTCCCCGTCCTTGTGTTCTGCCATTTATTCCTCTGTAATTCCTGATTTATTTTGATTAGATCCATCACTAATGAGTTTGGATCCCTTCTTCCCATCTTTCTCCTGCCATATTTTTTGTGATCGGCTTTTCCTTTCATTAATCACTTCAATCCTTGATTATTTTTGATTTCCCCTGGTTTCCCATGTATAAAGCCCAAACTATTCCTTGTGTGACCCAAATCTGTGGCTGTGATGGGTGTGGGATGGGAAATCAGCTGGGATTGGTGCCTGCATCCTCCTGCCTTGGGATTGAGCCTTTTCCTTTGGGGTTGGTGCTGTTCCTTTGGGTTTGAGCCTTTTCCTTTGGGTTTGGTGCCTTTTCCTTTGGGTTTGAGACTTTTCCTTTAGCAAATGTGGCAGGGATACATTGGAAGTGTTCTGGGAGGGTTGGAATGTGTGGAAAGGTGAGGGAAGAGCCACTAAAACCAGTAGAGCACTAGAAATAATATGTATGTAATACATAATAGATTTTTAATATATAAATTATAGCATTATATATTAATTGATTAATATGCATTTTATATATGATATATAATTATTTATAATATATTATATAGAATATTATTTATATGTAAATATATATATTTTTCCCCAATATCCCACCCAAATCCACCCTCCTTCAGCCTCAGTCCTAGCAGGGTTTAAATGAGTTTTTTATCCCAAGGGATTTTTCCCCCCAGGCTGTGTCAGCAGCCCCTCTCTGGTGCTCTGGGTGGTTTTGGTGCTGCTTTGATTCTGTTTTTTGCCCCTCATCCCACAGGTGTTGTACAAGGAGGAGCTGGGGACAGGAACCCCCACCCCTGTCACCCCCGAGATTGAGAGGGTCAAACGCAATCAAGAACACATTAGCTCGGTAGATTTGAGTTCCAAAAGCCAAAAAAATATCCCTCTTAATCGATTTTAAAAAAATCTTAAC
Organism: Agelaius phoeniceus; assembly: GCF_051311805.1. Classification (NCBI taxonomy): domain Eukaryota; kingdom Metazoa; phylum Chordata; class Aves; order Passeriformes; family Icteridae; genus Agelaius; species Agelaius phoeniceus. Next base: position 49,521,156 of record NC_135271.1, on the reverse strand, counting down.
CCCAAAATAATTGATTGGCACAAGAGCATCGCATCCCTTGTGTTCTGCCATTTTTCCCTCAGCAATCCCTGACTTATGTTGATTAGATCCATCACTAATGAGTTTGGATCCCTTCTTCCCATCTTTCTCCTGCCATATTTTTTGTGATCTGCTTTTCCTTTCATTAATCACTTCAATCCTTGATTATTTTTGATTCCCCCTGATTTTGCCATGTATAAAACCCAAACTATTCCTTGTGTGACCCAAATCTGTGGCTGTGATGGGTGTGGGATGGGAAATCAGCTGGGATTGGTGCCTGCATCCTCCTGCCTTGGGATTGAGCCTTTTCCTTTGGGATTGGTGCTGTTCCTTTGGGTTTGAGCCTTTTCCTTTGGGTTTGGTGAATTTTCCTTTGGGTTTGGAGCCTTTTCCTTTAGGATTGGTGCTTTTCCTTTGGGTTTGAGCCTTTTCCCTTGGGTTTGGTGAATTTGCCTTTGGGTTTGGTGCCTTTTCCTTTAGCAAATGTGGCAGGGATGCACTGGAAGTGTTCTGGGGGTGTTGGAATATGTGGAAAGGTGAGGGAAGTAAAACAAGTAGAGCACTAGAAATAATATGTATGTAATACATGATAGATTTTTAATATATAAATTATAGCATTCTATATTAGTTGATTAATATGCATTTTATATATCATATAGAATTTTTATAATATATTACATAGAATATTATTTATATATAAATATATTTTTTCCCCAATATCCCACCCAAATCCACCCTCCTTCAGCCTCAGTCCTAGCAGGGTTTAAATGAGTTTTTTATCCCAAGGGATTTTTCCCCCCAGGCTGTGTCAGCAGCCCCTCTCTGGTGCTCGGGGTGGTTTTGGTGCTGCTTTGATTCTGTTTTTTGCCCCTCATCCCACAGGTGTTGTACAAGGAGGAGCTGGGGACAGGAACCCCCACCCCTGTCACCCCCGAGATTGAGAGGGTCAAACGCAATCAAGAACACATTAGCTCAGTAGATTTGAGTTCCAAAAGCCAAAAAACATCCCTCTTAATCGATTTTAAAAAAATCTTAACCCCAAAATAATTGATTGACACAAGAGCATCCCATCCCTTGTGTTCTGCCATTTATTCCTCTGTAATCCCCGATTTATTTTGATTAGATCCATCACTAATGAGTTTGGATCCCTTCTTCCCATCTTTCTCCTGCCATATTTTTTGTGATCTGCTTTTCCTTTCATTAATCACTTCAATCCTTGATTATTTTTGATTTCCCCTGGTTTCCCATGTATAAAACCCAAACTATTCCTTGTGTGACCCAAATCTGTGGCTGTGATGGGTGTGGGATGGGAAATCAGCTGGGATTGGTGCCTGCATTGCTCCTGCCTTGGGATTGAGCCTTTTCCTTTGGGATTGGTGCTGTTCCTTTGGGTTTGAGTCTTTTCCTTTGGGTTTGGAGCCTTTTCCTTTGGGTTTGAGCCTTTTCCCTTGGGTTTGGTGAATTTGCCTTTGGGTTTGGTGCCTTTTCCTTTAGCAAATACGGCAGGGATACATTGGAAGTGTTCTGGGGGGGTTGGAATGTGTGGAAAGGTGAGGGAAGGGCCACTAAAACTGGGAGAGAGCTAGAAATTATATGTGTGTAATACAAAATATATTTTTAAATGTTTAAAATATAAAATTCTATATTAATTTATTAATATGCATTTTATATATTATATAGAATTATTTATAATATATTATATAGAATATTAGTTATATATAAATATATTTTTCCCCAATATCCCACCCAAGTCCACCCTCCTTCAGCCTCAGTCCTAGCAGGGTTTAAATGAGTTTTTTATCCCAAGGGATTTTCCCCCCAGGCTGTGTCAGCAGCCCCTCTCTGGTGCTCGGGGTGGTTTTGGTGCTGCTTTGATTCTGTTTTTTGCCCCTCATCCCACAGGTGTTGTACAAGGAGGAGCTGGGGAGAGGAACCCCCACCCCTGTCACCCCCGAGATTGAGAGGGTCAAACGCAATCAAGAACACATTAGCTCGGTAGATTGGAGTTCCAAAAGCCAAAAAATATCCCTCTTAATCAGTTTAAAAAAAATCTTAACCCCAAAATAATTGATTGACACCAGAAGATCCCCTTCCTTGTGTTCTGCCATTTTTCCCTTGGTAATCCCTGATTTATTTTGATTAGATCCATCACTAATGAGTTTGGATCCCTTCTTCCCATCTTTTTCCTGGCATATTTTTTGTGATCTGCTTTTCCTTTCATTAATCACTTCAATCCTTGATTATTTTTGATTTCCCCTGGTTTTGCCATGTATAAAGCCCAAACTATTCCTTGCCTGACCCAAATCTGTGATCCTGGAGCCTGCTGTGATGGGTGTGGGATGGGAAATCAGCTGGGATTGGTGCCTGCATTGCCCTGCTTTGGGATTGAGCCTTTTCCTTTGGGTTTGGTGCCTTTTCCTTTGGGTTTGGTGCCTTTTCCTTTGGGTTTGAGCCTTTTCCTTTGGGTTTGGTGCCTTTTCCTTTAGCAAATACGGCAGGGATACATTTGAAGTGTTCTGGAGGGTTGGAATGTGTGGAAAGGTGAGGGAAGGGCCACTAAAACCAGGAGAGCACTAGAAATTATATGTATGTATTACATAATAGATTTTTTACTACATAAATTATAGCATTCTATATTAGCTGATTTATATGCATTTTATAGATGATATATAATTATTTATATTATATAGAATATTATTTATATATAAAAATATATTTTTCCCCAATATCCCACCCAAGTCCACCATCCTTCAGCCTCAGTCCTAGCAGGGTTTAAATGAGTTTTTTATCCCAAGGGATTTTCCCCCCAGGCTGTGTCAGCAGCCCCTCTCTGATGCCCTGGGTGGTATTGGTGCTGCTTTGATTCTGTTTTTTGCCCCTCATCCCACAGGTGTTGTACAAGGAGGAGCTGGGGACAGGAACCCCCACCCCTGTCACCCCCGAGATTGAGAGGGTCAAACGCAATCAAGAACACATTAGCTCGGTAGATTGGAATTACAAAAGCCAAAAAACCAATCCCCTTTAATCGATTTTAAAAGGCTTTTTAACCAACAAAGCAATATTTTTGTTTGCTTATAATTGACTTACCCAAAAAATAATATCCTGGTCCCTCTCAGAAATTTTTTTTCCTTTATAATTATTACTTACATTGTTCTTATTCCCTTGATTTTTAATTACATAATTTTAGTAATTGAATCCCACCTTTTGGAGTGTGATTGCCTATTTTTTTATGTCTTAAAAACCCACAACGTTTTGCTTAATTAGTCTCAGAAATCCCTTTTTTAATGCTAAAATAGTCACCCTATTTCCTTTATTAATCCAAACAACCCCCTTTTTTTAACTCTTAAAATCCACCCTATTTTCCTTATTTAGCCCCAACAATCCTGTTTTTTTAAGTAAAAATCCACCCTGTTTTCCTAATTTAGTCTCAAGAATCTTTTTTTTTTAACTCTTAAAAACCCACCCTCTTTCCTTATTTAGCCCAAACAATCCCTTCTTTTTTAACTCTTAAAAACCCACCCTGTTTTCCTTATTTAGTCTCAAGAATCCTCTTTTTTTTAAACTCTTAAACCCACGCTGTTTCCTTTATTTAGCCCCAACCATCCTGGGTTTTTTGAACTCATAAAAACCAACCCTCTTTCCTTATTTCATTCCGACAATTCTTTTTTTTTAACTCTAAAAACCCACCATGTTTTCCTAATTTATTCCCCACAATTCCTTTTTTTAACTCATAAAACCTCACCCCCTTTCCTTAGTTAGTGCCAACACTTTTAAATTTTTTTTTAACTCTTAAAAACCCACCCTCTTTTCCTTATGTAATCCCCGTTCAGTTTTGTTCCGTGGAGTGAATTTTCCCGATTTTCCTGATTTTACCCTGGAGAACTAAACCGTGCCTGGGTGGGATGTGCTGGGCTGGGAGAGGATCCAGAGCTGCTTTATTGGGGATTGTTTGGTGCTTTCACAGCTTTTCCTGCCCGGTTTTGTGTCCAGGCGTGAGCAGCGCTGCTGTTTGGAGCAGGATTCCAGCTTTCCTCCCTCCCATCCCGGATTTCTGTCCCGGTTTTCCCGCAGGTTCTGTACCGGGAGGAGCTGGGCACGGGCACCCCCATCCCGGTCACCCCCGAGCTGGAGCGGGTCAGGCGCAACCAGGAGCAGCTCAGCTCGGTACCGTGGGCAGCAGGAGTGCTCCCTCTGACTGTGCTCCTTAACCTCCCTTAAAACACACAGTTCCTCTCCTCCTCCTGCTTCATCAACTCACAAACACATCCCCGCAAACACATCCCTCAAACACATCCCCACAAACATCCTCACAAACACATCCCTCAAACACATCCCTCAAACACATCCCCACAAACATCCTCACAAACACCACTAACAATCCTCACAAACACATCCCCGCAAACACTTCCCCACAGACACATCCCCGCAAACACATCCCCACAAACACATCCCTCAAACACATCCTCACAAACACATCCCTGCAAACATCCTCACAAACACATCCCTCAAACACATCCCCGCAAACACATCCCCACAAACACATCCCTCAAACACATCCCTGCAAACGTCCTCACAAACACATCCCTCAAACACATCCCCACAAACACCATAAACAATCCTCACAAACACATCCTCACAAACACATCCCCGCAAACACATCCCCACAAACACATCCCCACAAACATCCTCACAAACACCACTAACAATCCTCACAAACACATCCCCGCAAACACATCCCCGCAAACACATCCCTCAAACACATCCCCACAAACACATCCCTGCAAACATCCTCACAAACACATCACTACAAACACATCCCCACAAACACATCCCTCAAACACATCCCCACAAACATCCTCACAAACACATCCCTCAAACGCATCCTCACAAACACATCCCGACAAACACATCCCTGCAAACACCACAAATAATCCTCACAAACACATCCCTGCAAACATCCTCACACCATAAACAATCCTCACAAACACATCCCTACAAACACCACAAACACATCCCCACAAACACATCCTCACAAATATCCCCACAAATACCACAAACACATCCTAATAAACACATCCTCACAAACTCCACAAATACATCCCTACAAACACATTCCCACAAACACCACAAACACATCCTCACAAACACACCCTCACAAATACATCCTCACAAACATATCCTCATAAACACATCCCTACAAAGACCACAAACACATCCCCACAAACACCACAAACACATCCCCACAAACTCCACAAACACATCCCCACAAACATCACAAACACCACAAACACATCCCCACAAACACATCCTCATAAATAATCCCACAAACACCACAAACAATCCCCACAAACACATCCCCACAAACACATCCTCACAAACACATCCTCACAAACACATCCTCATGAACACCACAAGCGCATCTCCACAAACACATCCTCATAATCTATCCTCTCTTCCTTACTTGTGTTACTGACCTCCCACTTCTTCACTGATGGAATTATTTACAAATATTTACGTTGCTCGGATTTATTTACAAGTATTTACATTATTCTTAACGTTTTTAACCATTTTGTTCCCTGTTCCATCTTCCCTTTTTATGTTTTATATCTTTTATATCTAAAATTCTTCGTGCATTGTTTTAACCATGGAAGAGGGAGGGTGTGATTTCTCAGGAGGCTGCCGTGGGGGTTTAAAAGCTCCCATTCCACAAGAAAATTTGGATTTGATGAGTGCTGATGGCTTTGGATGGTTTCTTGTTGTGCAGGTGTTGTACAAAGAGAGCGTGGGGACAGGGACCCCCACTCCTGTCACCCCCGAGATGGAGAGGGTCAAACGCAACCAGGAGATTTGCAGCTCGGTACTTTGCCAAGAGCAAAACTCCCCTTTAACTCTTTAAACCCAGAGCTGAAAGCTTTTAACTCTTTCCAAGCCCTTTTTAACCGTTTGGAGAAGGATTTGTCCCAAAACAATGCAGCTCAGAGCAGAGCTCGCTCCTCACTCGTGGCTTTCTCCAGCTGGAATGTTAACTCGGGCCAGAGTGATTTTAATGTCCTGCTCTAATCCTAAACCCTCTCCTCTCCTTTTCTCTGCAGTGCTGCCATTTCTTTTAATTGGGTTTAATTGCTAATTTCTTTTAGCAGTTAATTGGGTTTTCTGCCATGCTCAGCCCCTCCAGGGGCGTTTTGTGCTCTTTGGTACTTACCCCATTTATCAGCAGCCGTTCAAGCCAGGCTGCCAAACTACTCCAGTACTAAACCAGTGCCCAGGACCTGCTCTAAAATCACCTGTGGACTAAATCCGAGGGCCGAGGAAGGCGTGGGGAGAGCTGGTGCTGACTGTGCCTTTCTCCGGCTTCTCTCATCCCGCAGGTGTTGTACAAGGAGAACATAGGGAAAGCCACCCCCACGCCCGTCACTCCCGAGATGGAGCGCGTCAAACGCAACCAGGAGATCATTAGCTCGGTACTTGCGGCAGGAAAAGTCCCCAAAACCCGCAGCGGAGCGTTTAACCCGGCTGGAGCCTCAGCAACCTGTGCTTATTAACCCCTGACGCGCCTCTGCCCCGAGGCCCCGTGCGCACACACAAACCGCACCGGCTTCCCTTGAACGCTGCCCCAGGCAGGGTTTTAATAGAAAAAAAAATATATATCCCTTTTTGGGATGGGTGGTGTTGTCCTGATTGAATTTTTTAAACCCTTTCTTACTCCCCCTGTGCTTTGCCGCCATTCCTGCATCCCAGATTAATTAATGGCAAAGCTCCAACTCCTCCCCATGCCCTAGCCCTAACTCGGTGGGACGGCTCCCAAGCTCTTTGTTCTGCTTTTTGGGCTTTTTTTGTTGTTTTTCTTTTCCTTTTCAATGACGTTTGGGTACTCCCTTGTATCCTGTAGGTTTTGTACAAGGAAAATGTGGGGAAGGTGACCCCGACCCCCATCACCCCCGAGATGGAGAGAGTCAAACGCAATCAAGAGATCATTAGCTCGGTACCTTCCCAGAAATTCCTGCTTTCCTCTGTGCTTCAACTTAATCAAGTAACAGCCTAACTCCCACTCAGAGCTGGTTTTAATTTAAAAAGAGATGGATTTCTTTTTTTCCTGCGCATTAATTGCTCTTTCTAAACCCAAATTACTTTGGTGTTAACGGTGTGATCCAGAGTTTTAGGCCTTTTTTACAACTTGGTTTGTGAATTTGTGGGTTCTATCCAGACCATCTCAGGAGCTCAGATCCCTTGGTGGGGATCAGGGAATGTTTGGGTTGGAAGGGACACAGAGCTCATTCATTCCCCTACCTCTCACTAGCCCAGGTTTTCCAGGGATATTCAGGCTTCTCTCTGTGTTCAGTGCTTCACCTTCCATTGGATTTTCAGGTGGATTTGACTTCAGGCAAAACCACCCATTCCTGACATCATTATTGGGGCAGTGTGGCAACAAAACTTCCACCTCCCTCCTAAACAGATCAGGAATTGCTTCAAATACAGATTAAATAAAGCAGATAAAGCATTTCTAACACAGCTTTTTAGAGCCAGAGGCACTTCCTGAGCCTCTGGAGCCACCTGGATAGAGCCCTTCACCCCAAATCCCACTTTTCCCCTCCTTGTTCCTCACTAAACGTTTGAGGTTTTGAAACAAAGCAATAATTTGTGTTGAGCCGCGGTGTTTCGGGGCTGTTTGAGAGCCCGGCTCGTGTTTGTCCCGCAGGTGTTGTACAAAGAGAACGTGGGGCAGGCGACCCCCACGCCCGTCACTCCCGAGATGGAGCGAGTCAGACGCAACCAGGAGCAGATTAGCTCGGTATTCCCGCAGGAAAACCCTGCCCAGACCTCGCACCTGCCGTGCTTAACACCCGAGGAGGGCCAGGAGCTCTTCTGAATAACCTCACTCTGCCTGGTTTTATTTAACCCTCTAATCTTCTCTTTCAAAAGTCACCTCTTAAGTACTGGAATTCTAAAGGATCCTTTTTGTCATTTAACTTGTTAATACGATTTTTCCTGACTTTTTCCCCCCACCCTTTCCTAATTTGAAAGGATTTTTTTTTGTCATTTAACTTGTTAATACGATTTTTCCCTAATTATTATTATTTTTTTAACATTTTTTTTTCTCCTAACGGCTGGTGTTGAGTGCAAACCCAGTAACACCCAGGTGTGGTGTGTAGTTCTGCCCTGTGACTGAGTTCCTCTGTGGTCTGTAGGTTGCATACAGGGAAGGTTTAGGGAAGGCCACTCCCAGCCCGGTCACTCCGGAGATGGAGAGAGTCAAGCGGAACCAAGAACAAATCAGCTCGGTACTGAGAGCACCGCAAGCGCCTTGTGTCAAAAATAACCATCCTCAGCCAAACTCCACCTAATTCAGCCTTATTTCCCCAGTTTTCCTTATTTTTGCCTATTTTCCCTTTGATGTTTTAAATTATTTTTTTTTACCTTTTGCCAATAACGTTTCAGCTGCTTTGTTTCCCGAGATCTTTTCCACTCTGCAGGGCTGAGTTTGCTTGAACATTAACCCCAGTCCCTGGAAAAGCTGGAATTCTCCCAGCCTGAGCTGTGTTTGTGCCCTGCAGGTGCTGTACAAGGAGCACTTGGCCAAGGGAACTCCGACCCCGCTGACCCCGGAGATGGAGAGAGCCAAACGCAACCAGGAGAACATCAGCTCGGTGGGTGCAACACAGGAGAGGGACTTTTCATCCCTGAAACCCTCGCTCAGACAGGAGAGGCTTGGAAGGATGTGGGATTCTTCAAAACTTCCTGGTGCAATCAAGTATTTCTGTGATGAATTGGGTTCTCTTGGGGAGTTTTTAAGCAGTTAAATTTCACATTACTGCCGTAGTACCCCGTGACATATAAAATTATGGTTCTTCAGTAAGAGTCACTTATAAAAAAATTGTATAAAAATCTGGGACTGGCCCTTCTTTGGCAGCCTGGTGCTCCAGAGGTGACTCCAGGGGTGACTCCTGTGCTTCTCCTCCCCTGGCAGGTTCTTTACTCTGACAGTTTCCGCAAGCAAGTCCAAGGAAAAGCCGCCTACGTCCTGGACACGCCGGAGATGCGGCGCGTGCGGGAGACCCAGAAGCACATCTCCACTGTAAGAGCTCTGCCAGAGGCGGCCTTCCCCTGGGGGTTCAGTAGGAAAGGAGTTCAATATAAAGTTCAATAGAAAAGGAGTTCAGTATAAAACTAACCCTGCCTGGTAGCAAGGACGACGTGTCCTACCAGCTTTGGGTACTGAATCGTTGATGCTAAAGCAAGTCTGGGATTCGGATTGGGAAGGGCAAAGCTCAGGAGCTGGCAATGCCCCCGAGGGAAGCAGGAATCACAATCCTTTGGAATTGCAGGTGAAGTACCACGAGGACTTTGAGAAGAGCAAGGGGAGCTTCACGCCCGTGGTGACCGACCCCATCACGGAGCGCGTGAAGAAGAACATGCAGGACTTCAGTGACATCAGCTACAGGGGCATCCAGAGGAGGGTGGTGGAGATGGAGCGGAAGCGCGTGGACCAGGACCAGGAGAACCTCACAGGTCAGGAGACCTGGGCACATCTGCTGCAGGAGGGGTCTCATTTAAGCTCAGCCACGTCAATTCCAGTCATCATTACTTGGTCATGTTCTCATCCAGGTCCTTTTTGGAAATATTCTCTGCCAGCAGCTGTAAATGACCTGTGACCTGCTGTCCCCACCTTGATAATGTCACATTGCATTTGTGATTCTTCTATTTTGAACTCCATCTCTATCTATTAGAGAAATACTTTGCTGTAGATTGATTGTGAAAAAGCCAAATTTATGCTATAGAATTGAGAAGCACTAAATTATAAAAGAAGGGTAATTTTTCAAAGAATTCCAGCCTGGTTTGGGGTGCAGGGACATTAAAGCCCAGCCAGTCCCACCCTGCCATGAGCAGGACTCCTTCCACTATCCCAGGGTGCCCCAAGCCCCATCCAGCCCATCCAGCCCGGCCTTGGCCACTCCCAGTGTGAGGATTCACCTCCTGTCCTGCTGTCCTGTGCTGCTCAGCCTCTCCTCAGGAAATGTCCCTTTTCCTGCAGGGCTCCGGGTGTGGAGAACCAACCCTGGCTCCGTCTTCGACTACGACCCCGCCGAGGACAACATCCAGTCCCGGAGCCTGCACATGATCTCAGGTGTGTCCCAGGGGCTGCAGGGGCAAAATGGGATTGAACTCCTGCAAGGGTGGGGTCTGGGCGCCAAACAGAGCTGAGACCCCAAGGACACAGGGGGCAGAGGAGAAATTGGCTGTAGCTGCTCCTCACCAGTGTAACTAATGGCCAAAAAATACATTATTAATTTTCCTTTTGTAAAAGGATCCAGCAGAGGAAGGAGGAGGATCGTTTATATGATCCACAGGTGCCATGGTATAACCTGTGCTTCCTTTTGGAATTACTGAGCAGGCTGTTCTCAGTGACCTTTTTTTTTACTTCCTGTCTGAGAGGAAAAATACCTGGATGGTAGAAAATCGTGGGGATAGCCCTGTGCTGTGTCAGGAAGAAAATCACAGGATAATTAGAATAAAAATTTTGTAAGTTACGGGAACTAAGGGAAAAGAGGCTGGAGAAAGGATAAAATACAGTAAATATTGAAGAGCAGGACTTCAGCATGGACTGCTTAAAAAAAGCACTGGGAAATCCCACTATGGTACGCTGGGATTGTGGAAAAGTTGAGCTTAGCAGGGCTGGGTTCTATGAGGACTCAGCTCTAGGGTTGGTAACTCTGAGAGCCCTGGGACTGGTGACTCCAAGTGCCCCAGGGGTGGTGACTCTGAGCCCTGGGTTTGGTGGCTCTGAGAGCCCCAGGGTGGTGACTCTGAGCCTTGGGTTTGGTGGCTCTGAGCCCCAGGGGTGGTGGCTCTGAGAGCCCCAGGGGTGGTGGCTCCAGGAGCCCCAGGGTGGTGGCTCCAGGAGCCCCAGGGTGGTGGCTCCAAGTGCTCCAGGGGTGGTGACTCTGAGCCTTGGGTTTGGTGGCTCCAGGAGCCCCAGGGTGGTGGCTTTGAGAGTCCCAGGTGTGGTGACTCTGAGCCCTGGGTTTGGTGGCTGTGAGCCCCAGGGGTGGTGACTCCAGGATCCCCAGGGTGGTGGCTCCAGGAGCCCCAGGGTGGTGGCTGTGAGCCCCAGGGTGGTGGCTGTGAGCCCTGGGTTTGGTGGCTCTGAGCCCCAGGGTGGTGGCTGTGAGCCCCAAGGTGGTGGCTGTGAGCCCCAGGGTGACAGTCCCCGCCGTGCCCCCAGTCCAGGCGCAGCGCCGCAGCCGTGAGCACTCGCGCTCCGCCAGCGCCCTGAGCATCAGCGGCGCGGCCGACGAGAAATCCGAGCCCTCGGAGGGCACCGACCAGCGCCTGTCCTACTACAGCAACGGGGGCTTCTTCACCACCACGGCCACAGGTACAGCCAGCCCGGGGGGACACACGGGCTCCCCACTGCTCGTGGCAGCCAGGGAAAAACACGGCTCCAAAATGCTGAGTCGCACACAAGAAACAGCCGTAAATGTGTTTTAAACTGACCTTAACCCACCCCCGTGACACATCCCTGATCTTTATCCCAGCCAGCTCCACCACAATCCCATAATAATCCCCACACAATGATCTCTATCCAGGCCTGCTCCATCACAATCCCATAATAATCCCACGCAATGATTTCTATCTCATCACAATCCCATAATAACCCTACACAATGATCCTTCTCCAGATCAGCGCCATCACAATCCCATAACAAATAACCCTCACACAATGATCTTTATCCCAACCAGTTCCATCACAATCCCATAAACCCCACACAGTGATCTCTATCCCACCTACCTCCATCACAATCCCATAACAAAAGCCCCACGCAATGATCTTTGTCCATCCCATAATAACCCCACCCTCTCTCTGCAGTGGGCTACAAGCAGGTCAAGACCATTGAGCTGCCACAGCAACGCTCATCCTCAGTGGCCACCCAGCAAACCACGGTGTCCTCAGTGCCTTCCCACCCCTCCACTGCTGGGGTGAGTAACCCTGGGGCACCTGGAGGGGTCACAGCCACTGATTAATAATTAATTAACACTATTAATAGTGTTAATCCAAGACTGAGTTGGTGGCATTCCAGTCTATGGGGCTGAGCGTCTGTATGAAACCAGGTGTGACAGGGACTTGAGGGGGACAGAGCCTCCCCTGGGCCTGGAAAGTTGGAATGAGCACCTGGAAATTTGGAATGGGCATTTGGAAATTTGGAATGGGCATTTGGAAACCTGGAATGGGCATTTGGAAACCTGGCTCTTCTTCCTCCTCAGCCCTTGAAAAGTGAGGGGTGGGAGGAAGTGCTCCTTCAGGGACTGCCTCTGGAGTCAAGGACAGTGGGAATGGCATCGTACCCAAAAACTGCTGGGAGGCAACAGCTTGAAAGTGACACTTGGAGCTGGTGGTGCCCAAGGCCACTGTGGGGACACTGCTCAGGCTCAGTGCCACCAGCAGCCCCCGGGGCTGTGGCACTCAGGCACCCAAGGGGCTCAGGGAGGGAGGAGAATCCACAGCCAGGTTTGAAGGAGCAGCCAGACCCTGCCATGACACCAATCCCAGCCCCTGGGGTTTGACCATGTCCCTTCTGTCCCTGCAGAAGACATCCCAGGCCATTTCAGGGTTTGAGCACATCCCTTTGTGTCCCTGAAGACATCGTGTCCCCTGTAAAGCTCTGACCATGTCCCTTCCGTCCCTGCAGAAAACATTCCAGGATATGTCAGGGCTTGCCTGTGCCCCTTTTGTCCCATGTCAAGGTGTGACCGTGTCCCTTCTGTCCCTTGTGTCCTTTCTGGGCCAAGTGAGAGTGTGACCATGTCCCTTCTGTCCTGTGTCCCTGCAGAAGATGTCCCAGGCCATGTCAGGGTGTGACCACATCCCTTCTGTCCCATGTCGGGGTGTCACCATGTCCCTTTGTGTCTCCTGTGTCCCTGCAGAAGACATTCCAGGCCATGTCAGGGTGTGACCATGTCCCTTGTGTCCCTTCAGAAGAGGTTCTGAGCCATGTCAGGCTCTGGCCATGTCCCTCCTGTCCCTGCAGAAGTTCTGATCTCTGTCAGGGTGTTGCCGTGTCCCTCGTGTCCCCTGTAAGGCTCTGACCCTGTCCCTCCTGTCCCTCCAGAAGTTCTGATCTCTGTCAGGGTGTGGCCGTGTCCCTTGTGTCCCCTGTAAGGCTCTGACCATGTCCCTGTAGAAGTTCTGATCTCTGTCAGGGTGTGGCCATGTCCCTTGTGTCCCCTGTAAGGCTCTGACCCTGTCCCTGCAGAAGTTCTGATCTCTGTCAGGGTGTGGCCGTGTCCCTTGTGTCCCTGTAAGGCTCTGACCCTGTCCCTGCTGTCCCTGCAGAAGACGTTCCGGGCCATGTACGACTACACGGCGGCGGACGCAGACGAGGTGTCCTTCAAGGACGGGGACACCATTGTCAACGTGCAGGCCATCGACGAGGGCTGGATGTATGGCACCGTGCAGAGAACCGGCAAGACCGGCATGCTGCCCGCCAACTACGTGGAGGCCGTGTGAGCCCTCCTGCCCCTCTCAGCCACACCAGAAACAACTGCAGAGCAAAACACACCTGGAGTATTTCACACAAGGTTTCCTAAAGTGCCTCTAAGCACATCCTGCCCTTCTCCCAGTGCCAAACAGGCCCAGCTGTTGTCTGGGATTTCAAACGTTTCGTCGCACACTAAGACACTACACAACAGCTCCACAATTCCAACACACACATTATATGATTCATTCTGCCACAAAGAGAATTTTACTGGGCTGTTCTAAAATGTTTCAATCTCTTCACTTGGTTTTCCATTTAAGCTTTGGATTTCAACCCGATTTATTTGGGGAGGGAAAAAGCAGGCACCCCTCTCCTGCTTGCTGAGCTCTCATGAATGTGTTCTCCTGCAACTGTTCTGGGGGCAAAAGTTGTGATTTCTTGTAAATTAGTGATGAATAAAGCTGAGGTTTCTGCAGTATGGATGGATGGGTGCTGTGGTGCTGGAAAAGGGAATTCACCCCACAAACTGCTGAGGAAGGAAAGGACCCAGAGCTGGGGTCATTCCACACATGAACATCAATTTTTGCTTCATCTACCGCAGCACTTGGCAGCAGCCACTCCACAGGAAAAAAGGGAATAAAAACCCCTGGATTTTCTATCTCCCATAGATTAAATCCAAGTTAACAGCAGGGGTTGCAGCACCACCCCTGAGGAATTCAGAGTCCAGAGGGAATTCCCAGCAGGGGCAGCCTGCAAGGGAAATGTCCCAACCTTCCCAAGGCAGGTCCAGCACTGGGAGTTGGGATCAAAACCCTTCCCATGGGTGAGGAACATCCTTACCTGGAGAGCTGAACTCTCCTAAGGAGGCAGATCTGGAACCAAACCAAGCAAGAAAAGCCACAGAGCTTCTTGTGTCCCTTTTCTCCATGAGACACAAACAGGGCAAAAAACACAGAGTTTGGCAGCCCAGATCCCACCCTGTCCTCGAGGACCTGCACCGGGGACATTCCAAGGTCCCTCCCAGCCTCGGGAATCCAAACCTGAGGGGAAGCTGGAGAGAGAAAAAGCCCAAAAGCCACCAAAGCACGAGGCCACAACCAAGTCTGGGAACTATCAGCTCTTTTATTTGCCCATGTAAAAGTTGGAAAACCACCTGCAGCAGTTCCTTTCAATAAACACCCATCTGGATAGCTACAGTACAATATATACAGATCAGAATCCCAGAGGGAAAACCTGGGAGTTCTGGCTGAAGGTCTCCAAGCAGCAGCAATGCAGTCCATGCAATTAAAACTCCATAAATTATTACCCAACATCTGCTGTGAGTCTGTACACAATATACAAAGAGCTCTTGTCCAATCCATCATTTCCTCACGGAAAAGTCTTCCCACCAGGAGAGCTGCTGCCAGCAAGGGCCAGGGCACAGCCTGGGAGGCTCTGCAGAGTCTCTCTCCCGTGCAAGCACATTTCCTCTGAGCTTGAGTCGTACAAAAATACATGGAAAAATAGATCCAGTACAAATCCCAGGCTCCTGCTGGAGGGAATTGAGCCCAGCTCACCTCACAGGCGCTGCCAGAGCTCCAGAGGAGGCAGCTGGGGCAGGAGGGGCAGCTGCAGCTCTCAGCCCCCTCTCAGCAAGAGTCTGCAGCAGTAAGAACACTTTGGGTTTGGAAAAAAATAATTTAATTACTCTGTTGGTTTGGTTTTTCACAGTCTCTGCTATTGCACAGCTTTGTCAGGTTTTTCTTTCACGGCCCGAAAGAAAGATGCATAGCAATCCCACAGGAACAGCTCTGCCAGGGAGGAAACAGCCCCACAGCTCTGGGAGGGGGAGGAACCAGCAGGGAATAAAGGCAAAGAAATAAAAGGCAAAAAAAAGGGCAAAACAAAAAAAAAACGGCAAAAGGAAAAAGGTAAAATGGAAAAAAAAAGGGGAGGAAAAAAGGAAAAAAAAGGGAAAAAAAAGGGAAAAAAAAGGAAAAAAAAAGGAAAAGGAAAAAAAAAGGAAAAAAAAAGGAAAAAAAAAGGAAAAAAAAAGGAAAAAAAAAGGAAAAAAAAAGGAAAAAAAAAGGAAAAAAAAAGGAAAAAAAAGAAAAAAAGGAAAAAAAGGAAAAAAAGGAAAAAAAGGAAAAAAGGAAAAAAAAGGGAAAGAAAGGGAAAAAAAGGAAAAAAAAAGGAAAAAAAAAGGAAAAAAAAGGAAAAAAAAAGGAAAAGAAAGGAAAAAGGAAAAAAGAGGAAAAAAAAGGAAAAAAAGGAAAAAAAAGGAAAAAAAAAAGGAAAAAAAAGGAAAAAAAGGAAAAAAAGGAAAAAAAAGGAAAAAAAAGGAAAAAAAAGGAAAAAAAAGGAAAAAAAAGGAAAAAAAAGGAAAAAAAGGAAAAAGAAGGAAAAAAAAAAGAAAAAAGAGGAAAAAAAGGAAAAAAAAGGAAAAAAAAAGGAAAAAAAGGAAAAAAAGGAAAAAAGGAAAAAAAAGGAAAAAAAGGAAAAAACAAAAGGAAAAAACGGAAAAAAAAAGGAAAAAATAATAAAAAGGAAAAAAAAAGGAAAAAAAAAAAAAACGAAAAAAGAAGAAAAAAAAAAAAAAGAGATGATAAATCCATGAAGATGTTAAGAACATATCCTGTAGCCAAGAAGCAGCCTGAAGCAGTGAGGGAGCAGCAAGGAAGGCCCCTGGGGCAGTGCTGGAGCGGCTCCTCCTCCCTGAGCAGGGGCAGCTACTCGGGGCCCTGGGCCTGCAGGCTCCTGGTGATGCTCGAGGCCATGGCCAGCAGCTTCTCCTGCATCTCCAGGAGCTGCCTGCCAGAGTAGGCACGGAGATCCTGGGAGCTCAGCTGGGCTGCCAGGGCCTGCACCTGCCCCAGCAGATCCACGGGGGGCTGCTCACCACTGCTGCTGCTGCTGCTGCTGCCTGCATCCACCAGATCTGCAGGGAGGGAAAGGAGACAAGTGCAGGGAAATCTGAGCAGAATTCCAGCTGCTTCTGTACAAAACCCCATCTCTGAGCAGCCTGCAATGCATTTATTCCGTGGGAAACATTCCCAGAGAGGCACTGCACACCCTGCCCTTCCTCGGGGTTAGGAGAAAACTCAACCCAAAATAAAAACTAAAGGATGAGGTGTCCCCAGCGGGAGAGGATGAAGACAGCACAGCAGAACCCTCCAAACCCAAAGCAAAAAGCCACCAGCAGGTACCTGCTGCAAGTTTTTCCTCTTCTCCACTCAGAGATTTCTCCTCCACATCATTTCCAGGCTTCTCAGCATCTTCAGGCACTGTGCTTTCCTCCAACACTCGAGATTTCACCTGGGCGTTTTTTGGGGAGAGAAAACATTTTCAGATTGAAAAAAAAATATAAATAAATTACAGGGTTAAGATATATTTTAGCCCCATAATAACTCCAATCACTTCTCCTGTTAATAGTAACAGTTTAACCAAGTCATCTGTATCTTAAACTCAACAGTACTGAGGCAGGCAGGGATTAGGTTTAAAGTGCTGTTTTTAATGAAGGAAAAAGGACACCATTCCTGCTGCAGTAATGAGATCACTGCTGGAATTCCACTTTACCTGTTGCTCGTGGTATCCCTTCAGAGCTCTTTTGACATTGGAGACCTTGGGGGAGCGGATGGGGAGAGTTTTGATCTCCAGAGCTGTCAGAGTGCTCAGGTCTCCCACGGTCTTGATGTTCTTGGCTCGGATGAGCTGCCCCAGGCCCCTGGCGCTGCAGCAGGGGAGGCAAAATGGGGTTATTGGCACACAGGCAGGGAATATCCCCAGCTGGAGGGGACCCACAGGCTCATCAATCCAGCTCCTGGCCCTGCACCAACTCCCCAGCCCTGGGGAGCTTTCCAGTCATCAAATAAGTACTTGAAGAATGCCAAAATATTCACAAGTCTCTTCTTCCACACCCAACCAACCCCAATCCCTTTAAAGAATTCTGGCTAAAATTGTGGTTTGGTAGACTCAGTAAGGGCTCAGTTTCTACTGAAATGTCACCTCCAAAAGCAAGGAGCCACTGACCAGATGTTGGATGTGATCTGAGGTAAAATGACATCCACAGGGGCCTTGCAGCCAGCCAAGGCAGGGTACACAAACTCCGAGAGGCACGGCAGGGACTCCTTGGCCATCTCTGTGATCTGGGGTAACACAGGCAAAGTGTTAAATTAACTGTCACCCACTGAATACAGGGAAAAAAAATAGAAGAGAAACATGAACCAAAGCACTTCTTACTAAACACTTCTTTGAGCTCTTAAATTTAAGGGTACGAGATCCTGGGGACAGAAATCCTTTGGTTGGAGTGGTAATGTGCTGGATAGAAAAAGAGGAAAAAAACATCTCAGGGTGGTAGGAATTGAGTCAATGGTAGGAATTCAGTTAACAGCAGGAATTCAGTTCATAGTGAGATTTTAGCCCCTGAAACCTCAGAGTTCACTGGAGTTCACAGTAACAGAATGAGTCAGGCTAAAGCAGTTTTGTTTCTTACACTTCTGCTCCTCAGCCCTTACAACTGTGTGTAAGCGACTGCAAACATGCACCAAAGCCACGCTGTTTATGATAAATACACAAATACAACAGAACATTGTTCCAGGCTTTACCCTGACCTGCATGTTAGAGAGGATTTTAAGACTCCTGGAGGAGGGTGAGGAATGGGATCTGATGACAGGACTCCTCCTGTCGATGTCGTCTGCCAGGCCCTCCTGGAAAATGGGGTTTGCAAAAGACACTCGGCGGATCTGGGGAGGAGAGAAGGAGGTGTTAGAGAGGGAACTCAACCCAGCACAGCTTGGGGAAGCCACTCTGAGGAGACCAAAAAAAAAAAATCAGTTTGGAATCAGTGAAGTTCTTGAAGGACCCAGGGAATGTCTGAGCCAAGGACAGACTGTGAGAATTCCCTCAGGAATCTCTGTGTACAACCCTGAGCGTGCTGCTCCTGCCTGTGCAGTGACCCAGGGTGCTCTGCTTCAAAATAAAACCCTCACAATGCAAATCTGGCACATTGCAAACCCAAACCTCAGCATTCCTGTAAGATTATTCACACCTGTCCCCAGTAACTCAACAGATTTGGAATGATTTCAGCTCCCCGTGCCAGTTTTGCAGCGAGCAGCACAATCCCCATGGAGTACCTTGTTGGCAGGTGACAGGGAATCATCCTCCTGGCTCCTCTTGACCCCTCTCTTGAGGATGCTGGTGGATGGGGAGGCTGAGGGGGACCAGGTGCAGCGGGCCTGGAGGCTGGTGGGGCTTTCAGCCACCTGCACTGGGGGCTCCCCTTCCACCTTCAGGGGGGAATCCACACTCTGATCTGCCAAGGCCACGTTTTCAGGCACTTTGATTTCAGTTTCCAACAATTCCTCCTTCATCTCTTGGTCTGGAATAACACAAGTTTCCCCAGCAGAGTTCTCAGCTTCTCCTTTATCCTCCTGATTTCCTTCCAGCTCCTTCATCTCCTTTTCCTCAGGTTTGCTGTCAACATCCAGCTCCTCAGGCTCCTCCTCCAGCTGTCCATTCTCCTTTATTTCCTCCTCTTCTGCAGCTGCTGGTTCTTCCCCCTGGTCCCCTGAGTCCAGGCCGCTCTCCCTGGGCTCTTCAGGAACACTCTCAGGCAGAACCTGTTCTGTGGGCTCCTTCTGCTCAGCAGGTTCCTCTATTTCCTCCATGGATTCAGTGGTTTCAGGTGCTGAACCCTCTGGATCCTCTGGATTCTCCTCCTCCACCCCCACACTGCTTCCCTGCAGGTTTTCCACATCCATTTCCTGCCTGTCCAAGCTGAAGGTGCTGGGTTCCTCGGGAGGATGCAATGGGGTGCTCATTCCACAGGGAGCCAGGGCCAAGCTCTCCTCCAGATCTGAGGGAGCAGAAACATTCTGAGCTGGGCTCTGAGCTGGGCTCTGTGCTGGGCTCCTCTCAGGCTCCTCCAGCTCAGGGCCTTTCTCCTTTTTTGACTCAGTGAGCTTCGATTCAGTCACCTGCTGCTTTGGCTTTTTGAAGCAGCAATCACAGCTCTTGATTTTTTTCACCCTTTTGCTTCTCTTGTTGTGGCACTCGGGGCTTTGCACAGAGGAGTCCCCTGTGCTGCTGTGCCTCTCCTCTGCTGCTCTGCCATCCTGCTCAGACACGCAGGGGCTGCTGCACAGTGACTCCATGGGTGCATCACCCTTGCCTGGCTCCACGCTGGTGTCCTGCAGAGCGCCTGGGTGCTCAGAGCTGCCAGAGCCCACAGCTTCCCCAGCAGCTGCAGCAATTTCCTGCTTTTCCAGGCCACCTGGCTCAGCTGGCACTGCAGCACCTGTGCCAACCTCAGGCTCAGCTTTACTGGCCTCCTGTGCACTCTTAGTTTCACTTCCCTGGGCAGAGCCCTCAGGGCTCTGGCTCCCTGCCTGTCCCTCTTTCAATTTCCCTTCAAGAGAATTGCTCCTGCTCCTCACTTTCACGGGTTTTTTCTTCTTGGTGCTCTCCTCCCTGCCCTCAGAGCTGTCAGCCTCAGAGTTTTCTATGCTGGACAGTAACCCCTGGGAAGATCTCCTGGTGTGGTACCGTGGGCGCTCCACCTTCTGCCCCGCTGTGCTCAGGCTGCCCTGACCTTCCCCCTCTGCCCTGGGGGCATCCTCTGCCCTCCTGCCCCCTCTGCTGCCCTCCTCCTCCAGGCCCCTGAGAGCAGGAGAGTCCTTGGAGCTCCACTCCTCTGCCACTCTCTCAGGCTGGCTGCTCTCTTTTGTGTTCTCTGTGGCTTTCCCAGGAATTCCTTTCTGCTTTTGGGACCCATCAGATTTCCCCTGGGACAGCTTCTTCTGCCCAGCTTTCTCCTCCTCTTTCCTCCTGTCTCTCTTGGGGAGCCCATCCTCCCTCTCCTGGCTGCCCGAGGAGCTCTCCGCAGGCTCCGAGCGTCTCCTGGAGGAACGTCTCAGCTGCTTCTGCTGAGGGGACACCTGTGGCACCTGGCTGTCCTCCCCTGGGGCCTGCTCAGGGCAGCTGCTGCTCTCTGGGGGGGTGTTTTCTTTGGAGTCCGTGTCCAGCCCCTGGGCCTTCTCCATTTCTGCGATGGCATCCTCGGCTCTCTGGATGTCGGCCTCCGTGGAGAGCAGAGCCTGGGAGTGGCTGAGCAGGATGTGCTCCACGTCCTGCACTGCAGAGCCCAGCTCAGCACCGCTCTCCAGGCTCTCAGGGGCCAGGGGCTCCTCTGGCCTGCCCTGCACCTTGGGTTTGCTGCCCTGCAGCTCCATCCTGCTCTGCCGGCGCGTCACCCTGCGCGCGGCCGCCTCGGCTTTCGGAGGGTTTTTGTCCTCCTCTCCAGGTTTCTCTGCTCTAGCTCCAGCCCTGCTGTCACTGCTGCTCTCCTGTGCTGCCTCAGCAGGAGTCCCAGCCAGCTCTGACACGGAGCTCAGAGGGGCTGGGCTGAAGGGCCGGCTCTCTGCAGCCCCGAATTTCTCCAGGGTGATGAAGGACTGGCGCCGGCTCACGGGCTGGGGCGTGCCAGAGACGATGTCACTGGAGGCCGAGCTGCTGGTGACATCTGCGGTGTCCTCCTTCCCTGCTGAGCTGCTGGGGACATCTGAGGTGTCCTCCTTCCCTGCTGAGGCCTCCTGGGGAGCTGCTTCCACAGAACTCGTCTCCAAGGCCTCTCCAATGGAGGTTTCCTCTGGGATCATCTCAGCGCTCTCGTTTTTGGTCTCCTCCGCGCTGGTGCAGGCTGGGCTCTCCTCTGAGCGACATCCTTCACTGCCCACCTTCTCCTCCTGTCCCAAAAACATCAACAGCAAAAGGTTTGGCCCAGGAATCAAATGGACACAGTTGTACCTGTCCTATGAATATTATACAATAATATTATACAATAATATTACTCAATAATATTATACAATAATATTATACAATAATATTATACAATAGTCAACTGCAGTCCTGGTGCAATAGAAAACAGCACACCCACAAGGTTTTTCCAACCACCAAATGATTTATTATCTGTGCTTTGATAGCTATGAAAGACACTTTTTAAAACCATTTAATCCCAAAATGAAGAACTCCAAAAATGCTCAAGTTTTGCTGTATTTCACCTGGTCTGACTGACTGCTAGCACAGCAGCTGTTCAGGCAAGTTCTCCCCAAAAGGAATTCAGGAATTACAGTCTTTACCCCAGTAAAATACTGTGGCAGCATGGGCACGTGGGTGATCACAAACTGCTCACATAAATTCTCCCATTCCAACATCAAACACACAGTGATTTGGCCTAAATGATATTCTAAATAATCCTAAAGGAATAATTGATATAAGGCAGAACACAGCACTGCAATGGTGTTAAAATTTCTCTCACTTGGTGTTGAGAATGGAAAACAAACCACAAAACCTTTCACATTTGGTAGAAACTGCTTTTAGTCACTATCAGACAACGGGAAATTACCTGAGGTTGGTTTGCAGGGTCTTCTTTGGCATTTTCTACTGCAGGTGGCATTTCCCTAGAAGAGAACGACTGAAATCAGTGTTGCTGCCAAAGGAGAACTCTTAAATAACCACAACTGGGCTCACCCTTAAACCTGCCAAAGGAGAACCCTTCAACAACCACAACTACTCACAAAGAATCCTCCTGGCTCTGGCTGTACTGGGAAAACGTGCTGGTGTCCTGGGAAGCATCCAAGTTGTTGTACATGGCAGGAATGTCAGCCCTGCAACAACACCAGGAATAGGAGTCAGACTCCTCTTTGGATTTATTATCTCCTTATTTCAAGGCCATTCTTTTCAGCTGCATTAAATCTTTATTTTTGGGGAATAAAAGCTGTGATTGGGATCCCACTCTGCAAAACCTTCAGCCCAACCCAGAGGAGTTCCTGCCTCACGTCCTGCTCACACTGCTCCTGCTGCCTAAGCACAGAAAACACCAATATCATCCTCTCTCATTGACAGAGATCATTCTAAAGACTCTTCTGCCATCAAGATGAGCCTTGGGAACACCCTAATTCCTGACCTGCTGCTGACTCAAGAAATCCCTTCCTCAGATTGTTTTACCCAATCCTTTCATTTCCATGATTTGTGAGAAATGACATCTTTTATTTCACACTCTGAGTCCCCAGGTAAAAATCTGAACTCCAAATTCCCAAACTCCAAACAGACTAGAGAGAGTGTATTTAACCAGAAGGGGAAATGCAATTGCAAGAATAATTTGGTTGCTTTAAAACAGCAAATCAAGGAACTCCCTTAGCTTTAAACTTCATAACTTGTATGGAGGAACAAGACTCAATGGCCTGTGTTGGTGTAAGAAATAGGAACTGAAGTTAAGTCAGGCTCAGCCACTCAAGGAATGACATTTCACATAAGTTTAAAACAATAAATGACAGACCTCTTGGACCTAAGCACTTCCTTCTGATGTTCTGTCAATATTCTTGGTTTTGTTTCTGGAGGAATAAACACAAAATCAACAGATTTCTCCTCTTCCAGAAGCGTCTCACTTGTTGTCTTAGGAGATGGAAATTCTAGTTTTAACTGCAAAGAGATAAAAAACCCCAAATGCTTGGTTAGGAACAGGAGAGGAGCTGGAAATCAGGAATTTCTGAAGGACATGGCCTATCTCTGTGAGAGATCTGCCCACCCCAGAGCCCACCAAAACCCAAATCTGTCACAGTCTCCACAGAGTGGGGACTTGGGCTCTTTCCTGCCACCCTCCCCAAGCCCAGCAGGGAATTCTGACAGGAATATTAACCCTGACTCTGCTGGGCAGACCAAGCTGGAAAGAAAAACATTTCAGCATCCCCAGAGTGCTGATTTGGTCCTGAAGATCCTGGATTGGACTGCAGGACCCCTCTCTGGGATCACTTTACCTTGGCAGGTGTTGCTTGCCCGTTGCTGGACTTGTCTTTGCCATCACTTTTGGCTTCACTTGTCTGTGCCAAGATTGAATCTCGTTTCTGTCCCACCTTCACCTCCATTCCACTGATCTTTGCATCCAGCTGGGAATTCTCCATCTGCTCGGACAAAACCACACTGAATGCACTGTGGGAAGAGCTCCAGGCTCACAAACCCACCCTGTGGTAATTTCTAGAATAAAACCATCCCTCGCTCACAAATTTCCTCTAAACTGTGTAGAGGACAACTTAAACAATTAATTCTTTCAAAGAAATTCCTAGGACTCTAAATTTACAATGCAGGAAGCAGTAAAAACCAGGTGAGTCTTCTGACAGTGCTAACCCAGCAGAGTTTATCATCCTAAGCATGAAATCACTGCAGGTCAGTGAATCCCAGCTGAACAATTCCCATGAAACCCCAACCAAACATTTACCAGGTCAGAGAAGGGGCCGCTGCACTCCTCAGACACCTCAATGCTTTCAAAACCAGGCAGCAGCAGAGGGATTTTCTTTTTGGCTTGACTTAACACAGACCTGCCCAACAAGAGAACACAATTTTGGATTGATGGGAGGGGGAAAGGTGCAGAGAAAGAGCAGCAGCTCTCACACAAACATGCCCAGGGAAGCAGAATGGGTGAGCTCTGCCTGAGGGATGTCAGGAACAAAAAGCTTGTTGCAGTGTGTTGCCATTTCCTGTCTCACCTATGCCATCCCCCTCAAGGATGCCAACCTTTCCCCCTCCCCTGTGCCCTCCTGCCTGGCACCTTCCAGCAAGGCGTTGAGTGATTGGCAGATGCCCCCCAGGCCTGGGCTCATTGGTTTGTCCTGGTGTCCACATCCCCTGGCCCATTCCCTGCTCACACCTGGCTGGCCCTCACCTGTCGGTCCCCTCGCCTGTCGCTGGGGCTTACAAAGGACATGAGACCATGGGGTCGGGGTCTCTGCCGTGTCTCTGCCAGCTCTGCCTGGAGCTGTTGCCACATTCAGAACTCTACCATGCTACAATAAACTCTGGATCTGAGCTCCACGGCAGAACCCGCTCCTTTTCTCTTCACCGTTGCCTGAACCTTTTCTACCAAAGGTAAACTGAGTTCCTGTTTTGCCTGGACTTGTTCTGACCACCCAGCTGCAGCACCCAGCCGGCCAAAGGCATCTCTGGGGTGAAAACGCCACAGCTGCCGCCTTTGGCCCAGCAGCGAGGCCGGACAGAGCCAGGCAGGACACACCCAAAACATGTGGGGTTTAATATTTAATAAAAGCTGCTTCTCACTTGAGCTCCTCGGGGTAGGCGAGGGCGGAGGCCTTGGCGAAGGTGCAGTTCCAGAGCTGGGCGCTCTGCTGGCGGATCTGCTTGCTCCGGTGCTGGAAGGCCGCGCACAGCACGGGGCTCAGCTGCCGCAGCAGCTCCGAGTCGCAGGAGCCCGGGCAGTGGCACTGCAGGCACTGCAGGATCTCTGCCAGCAGCTTCTCCAGCTGGGGGAGGACAGAGCACAGCGGCCTCAATGCAAACTCCCAGCTACAACGTGGAACGTTGCAGGTGATTTCCTACTGGGTTTGTACAGCCCGAAATGTCACACCACAGCCAAGCCCCAGGGCTGAGTGCTCCCCACTTCTAGAATCTACATTTTCATTTTTTTAAATTAAATTTAAATTAAATTTTCAAGAATTTTAAAATTCAGTCTCTACCCTCATCCCATTTTTTACTTTATTACAGAAGAAATGGCAGAACTCTGCTGTTCCACATCTCCCCCAAATCCTTACTTCTAGAATTTAAAAATTTTTTAATTTAAGAGAATTTTAAAATTAAATCTCTACCCTCATCCCATTTTTTATTACAGAAGAAATGGCAGAATTCTGCTGTTCTGCATCTCCCCCAAATCCTTACTTCTAGAATTTAAATTTTTAATTCTTTAAATTTAAAAGAATTTTAAAATTAAATCTCTACCCTCATCCCATTTTTTATTACAGAAGAAATGGCAGAACTCTGCTGTTCCACATCTCCCCCAAATCCTTACTTCTAGAATTTAAATTTTTAATTTTTTTAATTTTAAGAATTTTAAAATGAAGTCTCTACCCTCATCCCATTTTTTATTTTATTACAGAAGAAATGGCAGAATTCTGCTGTTCTGCATCTCCCCCAAATCCTTACTTGTAGAATTTAAATTTTTATTTTTTTTAATTTTAAGAATTTTAAAATGAAGTCTCTACCCTCATCCCATTTTATTTTATTACAGAAGAAATGGCAGAACTCTGCTGTTCCGCATCTCCCCCAAATCCTTACTTCTAGAATTTAAATTTTTAATTTTTTAAATTTAAAATAATTTCAAAATTAAATCTCTACCCTCATCCCATTTTTTATTTTATTACAGAAGAAATGGCAGAACTCTGCTGTTCCACATCTCCCCCAAATCCTTACTTCTAGAATTCAAAAATTTTTTAATTTAAGAGAATTTTAAAATTAAATCTCTACCCTCATCCCATTTTTTATTACAGAAGAAATGGCAGAACTCTGCTGTTCTGCATCTCCCCCAAATCCTTACTTCTAGAATTTAAATTTTTAATTTCTTTAATTTTAAGAATTTTAAAATTAAGTCTCTACCCTCATCCCATTTTTTACTTTATTACAGAAGAAATGGCAGAATTCCGCTGTTCCCCATCTCCTTACTTTTAGAATTTAAATTTTATTTTTTTAATTTAAAAGAATTTCAAAATTAAATCTCTACCCTCATCCCATTTTCTATTACAGAAGAAATGGCAGAATTCTGCTGTTCTGCATCTCCCCCAAATCCTTACTTCTAGAATTTAAATTTTTAATTTTTTTAATTTTAAGAATTTTAAAATTAAGTCTCTACCCTCATCCCATTTTTTATTTTATTACAGAAGAACTGGCAGAACTCTGCTGTTCCACATCTCCCCCAAATCCTGACTTCTAGAATTTAAAAATTTTTTAAATTTAAAAGAATTTAAGAATTCAATCTCTACCCTCATCCCATTTTTTATTTTATTATAGAAGAAATGGCAGAATGCCGCAATTTCCCATCTCCTTACTTCTAGAATTTAAATTTCTAATTTTTTAAATTTAAAAATAATTTCAAAATTAAATCTCTACCCTCATCCCATTTTTTTATTACAAAACAAATGGCAGAATGCCACTGTTTTCCATCTCCTTACTTCTAGAATTTACATTTTTAATTCTTTAAATTTAAAAGAATTTCAAAATTAAGTCTCTACCCTCATCCCATTTTTTATTTTATTACAGAAGAACTGGCAGAACTCTGCTGTTCCCCATCTCCTTACTTCTAGAATTTAAATTTTCATTTTTTTAAATTAAAAAATTGAAATTAAATTGAAATTAAATTGAAATTACATTTAAAAATTCAATCTCTACCCTCATCCCATTTTTTTATTTTATTACAGATGAAATGGCAGAATTCTGCTGTTCCCCATCTCCTTACTTCTAGAATTTAAATTTTAATTTAATTTAAATTTTTTAAATTTAAAGAAATTTTTTAAGAATTTTAAAATTAAATCTCTACCCTCATCCCATTTTTTTTATTACAGAAGAAATGGCAGAATGCCATTGTTCCCCATCTCCCCCAAATCCTTACTTCTAGAATTTAAATTTAAATTTTTTTAAATTCAAAAAATGTAATTTAAATTTAAATTAAATTTTTAAGAATTTTAAAATTCAATCTCTGCCCTCATCCCAATTTTTGTTTTATTCCAGAAGAACTGGCAGCACTCTGCTGTTCCCCATCTGCCCCAAATCCTTACTTCTAGAATTTAAATTTTAATTTTTTTAAATTTAAAAAAAATTTAAATTAATTTTTTTTAAGAATTTTAAAATTCAATCTCTGCCCTCATGCCAATTTTTATTTTATTCCAGAAGAACTGGCAGCACTCTGCTGTTCCCCATCTGCCCCAAATCCTTACTTCTAGAATTTAATTTTTTTAAAATTAAAATAATTTAATTTAAATTTAAATTAAATTTTTAAGAATTTTAAAATTCAATCTCTGCCCTCATGCCATTTTATTATTTTATTCCAGAAGAACTGGCAGCACTCTGCTGTTCCCCACCTGCCCCAAGCCCCCATGATGTCTGTAGCAGATTTACCTTGTTGCTCAGGTTGCTGTAGACTTTGGGTGCCTCGGGGAGCCTGCCAAAAAACAAATTCAATTCATTTCTATTTTTCTCATTTCTCCCAAGCATAAAAATGTAACAGGCAGTAAATTCCAGCACTGCACACTGGGTTTGGTGAGTAACTTGATGGAATCACTTTGTGCAATGAGCCTCAGCTGGGGATTAAACCATTTCCTGATGGAGTTTCCCAGAGCATCCTTTAAATTCCATGGATACTGATGTGCTGACTTCAGGAGGAATTAATGGAGAAGTCGTTGGTAATTGGCACAAATTTGAAATTAAAGCTTTTCTTATAAATGAACTTCTAATTGCACTCTAAATGCTCTCCTTAAACACATTTGCATTAAAAAGCTGAATATTGGCATTAAAAAGCTAAAGTACCACTAAGCAATTCCATAAACTAAATATAAATAAATAAATAAATATATAAAATTTACATAAATATAAATATATATTATATATATAAATAAATAAATACATAAGTAATTATATTCCATGTAAATAAATATACTCCATGTACAAAAAATCCTTAGGTACAACTAGCCAGAAAAATGTGAGCAAACCCCATTTTTAACTCATTTTCTAAGCCTGTGATCTCCAAGCTGAAGGGGTTCCCAAATTTTTATTTGCTGCCACATGTTTTTCTTCAAAAATATTTATCCAACTTCTCCCTTTTGCGGAATAAATCTTTAAAAAAAAAATGATGTTCAGGAAATAATCTTTTCCATTTTTATGAATAAGTGCAAGGAAAACACAATGCTCAGGAAAAAAAAGCACCAAGCAAAGTTTTTCCCAGTCTTTCCTTCTGCTTCAAAACTTCCAGGATTTCGGTGCACATCAAGAAATCATCATTAATTTCCTAGAAAATTTAATGCAGAAACTTTTTTCCTAAAAAATTTTCTTTATTTTTATCAATAAATATCTTTACTGCAGGGTGTGGAAGGTAAAGGGTGTTGGAATCTTGCAGAGATGCCAACAGAGTCACTCTGAAGAGATCAAAATTTGAAATACGGAGCTTTTTTCAACCCTGCAAACCCTGAGCTCCACTGTCACTGACACATTTTATGGAAAATCCTTTCCTTAGGGATTTTCCTCCTGAGAAGCTGAGAGGCCTCAGGAACAAAATGCAACCAATGGTTATCTGTGCTGTGGGATGGAACAGGAACAAAATGTAAATAACCAATGGTTATCTGTGCTGGGGAATGGAACAGAACAAAATGTAAATAACCAATGGTTATCTGTGCTGTGGGATGGAACAGAACAAAATGTAAATAACCAATGGTTATCTGTGCTGTGGGATGGAACAGAACAAAATGTAAATAACCAATGGTTATCTGTGCTGGGGAATGGAACAGAACAAAATGTAACCAATGGTTATCTGTGCTGTGGGATGGAACAGAACAAAATGCAAATAACCAATGGTTATCTGTGCTGTGGGATGGAACAAAATGTAAATAACCAATGGTTATCTGTGCTGTGGGATGGAACAAAATGTAAATAACCAATGGTTATCTGTGCTGGGGAATGGAACAGGAACAAAATGTAAATAACCAATGGTTATCTGTGATGTGGGATGGAACAGGAACAAAATGTAAATAACCAATGGTTATCTGCTGCTGGGGAATGGAACAGGAACAAAATGTAAATAACCAATGGTTATCTGTGCTGTGGGATGGAACAGAACAAAATGTAAATAACCAATGGTTATCTGTGCTATAGAATGGAACAGAACAAAATGTAAATAACCAATGGTTATCTGTGCTGTGGGATGGAACAGAACAAAATGTAAATAACCAATGGTTATCTGTGCTGTGGGATGGAACAGAACAAAATGTAAATAACCAATGGTTATCTGTGCTGTGGGATGCAACAGGAACAAAATGT
The DNA here is from genome assembly GCF_051311805.1 of Agelaius phoeniceus. Classification (NCBI taxonomy): domain Eukaryota; kingdom Metazoa; phylum Chordata; class Aves; order Passeriformes; family Icteridae; genus Agelaius; species Agelaius phoeniceus. The sequence continues at coordinate 49,491,827 of NC_135271.1, read as the reverse complement.
AAATAACCAATGGTTATCTGTGCTGTGGAATGGAACAGGAACAAAATGTAAATAACCAATGGTTATCTGCTGCTGTGGGATGGAACAGAACAAAATGTAAATAACCAATGGTTATCTGTGCTGTGGGATGGAACAGAACAAAATGTAAATAACCAATGGTTATCTGTGCTGTGGGATGGAATAGGAACAAAATGTAAATAACCAATGGGTATCTGTGCTGTGGGATGGAATAGGAACAAAATGTAAATAACCAATGGTTATCTGTGCTGTGGGATGGAACAAAATGTAAATAACCAATGGTTATCTGTGCTGTGGGATGGAATAGGAACAAAATGTAAATAACCAATGGTTATCTGTGCTGTGGGATGGAACAGAACAAAATGTAAATAACCAATGGTTATCTGTGCTGTGGGATGGAATAGGAACAAAATGTAAATAACCAATGGTTATCTGTGCTGTGGGATGGAACAAAATGTAAATAACCAATGGTTATCTGTGCTATAGAATGGAACAGGACAAAATGTACATAACCAATGGTTATCTGCTGCTGTGGGATGGAACAGAACAAAATGTAAATAACCAATGGTTATCTGTGCTGTGGGATGGAACAAAATGTAAATAACCAATGGTTATCTGTGCTGTGGGATGGAACAGGAATAAAATGTAACCAATGGTTATCTGCTGCTGTGGGATGGAACAGAACAAAATGTAAATAACCAATGGTTATCTGTGCTGGGGAATGGCACAGAACAAAATGTAAATAACCAATGGTTATCTGTGCTGTGGGATGGAACAGAACAAAATGTAAATAACCAATGGTTATCTGTGCTGTGGGATGGAACAGGAACAAAATGTAAATAACCAATGGTTATCTGTGCTGTGGGATGGAACAAAATGTAAATAACCAATGGTTATCTGTGCTGCTGTGGGATGGAACAAAATGTAAATAACCAATGGTTATCTGCTGCTGTGGAATGGAACAGGAACAAAATGTAACCAATGGTTATCTGTGCTGGGGAATGGAACAGAACAAAATGTAAATAACCAATGGTTATCTGTGCTGGGGAATGGAACAGGACAAAATGTAAATAACCAATGGTTATCTGTGCTGTGGGATGGAACAGGAACAAAATGTAACCAATGGTTATCTGTGCTGTGGGATGGAACAGGAACAAAATGTAAATAACCAATGGTTATCTGTGCTGTGGGATGGAACAGGAACAAAACGTAAATAACCAATGGTTATCTGTGCTGTGGGATGGAACAGAACAAAATGTAAATAACCAATGGTTATCTGTGCTGTGGGATGGAACAGGAACAAAATGTAAATAACCAATGGTTATCTGTGCTGTGGGATGGAACAGAACAAAATGTAAATAACCAATGGTTATCTGTGCTGGGGAATGGAACAGAACAAAATGTAAATAACCAATGGTTATCTGTGCTGTGGGATGGAACAAAATGTAAATAACCAATGGTTATCTGCTGCTGTGGGATGGAACAAAATGGAAATAACCAATGGTTATCTGTGCTGTGGGGTGCAATAGGAACAAAATGTAAATAACCAATGGTTATCTGTGCTGTGGAGTGCAACAGGAACAAAATGTACCCAATGGTTATCTGTGCTGTGGGATGGAACAAAATGTAAATAACCAATGGTTATCTGTGCTGTGGGATGGAACAAAATGTAAATAACCAATGGTGATCTGCTGCTGGGGAATGGAACAGGAACAAAATGTAAATAACCAATGGTTATCTGTGCTGTGGGATGCAACAGGAACAAAATGTAAATAACCAATGGTTATCTGCTGCTGTGGAGTGCAACAGGAACAAAATGTAAATAACCAATGGTTATCTGTGCTGTGGGATGGAACAGAACAAAATGTAAATAACCAATGGTTATCTGTGCTGTGGGATGGAACAGAACAAAATGTAAATAACCAATGGTTATCTGTGCTGTGGGATGGAACAGAACAAAATGTAAATAACCAATGGTTATCTGTGCTGGGGAATGGAACAAAATGTAAATAACCAATGGTTATCTGTGCTGTGGGATGGACCAGGTGCATCTGGGATTGGGCTCATGTGGTTGTTTCTAATTCATGGCCAATCACAGCCCAGCTGGCTCGGATTCTCTGGTCAGCCACAAGATTTTATTATCATTCCATTCCTTTCCTTGCAAGCTTTCTGATGGAATCCTTTCTTCTATTCTTTTAGTATAGTTTCAGTATTATATATACAATCAAATAATCAATCAGCCTTGTCAAACACGGAGTCAGATCCTCGTCTCTTCCTGGCATCACCACACCCCATCCCACACCACTCCAGGGTTTCCCCAGCCCAAGCTCCCAGCACCCTCCAAGTGCTGACCTGGTTTTCTCATAGAACAGTGCCAGGGCTCTGGAGAAGGTGCCCAGGGCGGTGCCCAGCAGGGAGGGCAGTGAGATGTGGCTGACGAGGCCGTGCAGGGCCGCCAGCAGCGCCAGCCCCAGCGCCAGCAGCGGCTCCGCCGGCTGCTCCGTGCAGCTCAGCTCGTGGAAGGAGTTCAGCAGCAGCAGCAGCAGCTTCAGCAGAGAGCTCAGCTTGCCAAGGGGCTCCTTCTTCTTCTTAGCCCAGTCCGTGGGGGTCTGGGGAGCTGAGGTTCAAAAATTCAATTACAAACTGCATTTTTTCCCTTAACCGACATGAAAAGACAGCTGAACATTGAGGCTGCAAGAGAGGAAGGACTCTGATTCCCAAACTACATCTACATATAAACAGTTGAAAAATTGATTTAACAACTTTAACACACTTTAAGGTGTAATTTTATCTGATTTCCAGTCTTCTTATTTATATTTCTGGCTGCTCACTCTGCAGGTTTTAATGCCTGCTTGAAATTGTCGAGGTTTTAATGAACTTGAAATTTTTGACTTGAAATATTTAAGGTTTGAATGCCTACTTGAAAATAAAAATCCACTCCTCAGATAGCACCTGACACACAAATCCTGGAACAGTGAACAGGAGGGAAGGAGAAGTAGATTTTTAAAATTAGTTTATTTATTTGCAAGTGAAGTTTACATTCTGTTATTCCCTCATCACCATTTCATTCCTTAAAGCATTTCATTCCTTCAGCAGCCCAACACTGCATTTTACCACCCTAACAAATTCCCATGGGGCTGGTAAATTTTAACTCCTTTTTTTACTGAATTATGCTTTTTTGGAAATGATTTCTTCAGCTTTAACAGTTTAAGTGGGAATAGGAAAAAAAAACCCAAAGAATATTTTATACACAATGACCCCATGTCTTCTGTTAAACTCTAATTTTTAACCAACTCTTGAAGCCACATACAAAACCCCCAAAATTGAAGTTATTTCCTTACATCTGTTTTTGGGCTGGAATTTAGTGCCATAGGGTGCAAAGTTGATGCAGTCAACCATGACTGACACAAGGTGGGTGAGACCTTCCAGCATGGAGAACACCTGAGCAGGAAACAGAAACAGAAACCAGTCAGCAAAAAAAAGAAAAAAAACAAAAAATCAATCAGAAAAAATAAAAATCAAGCAGCAAAACCAGAAATCAAGCAGGAAAAAGAGAAACCAAGCAGCAAAACCAGAAGTCAATCCTCAGAAGAGCAACAATGACAGAAAAAACCACCCTTGGTGTGCAGGACAGCAAAGAAACAACTTTAATTTAAATTAAAGGGGGGTGAAGTTGTTCTGCATGATCAGGTGAGGCTGACAAAATTCCATTTTAAATACACATTTACACTGAGGATGGGCTTATTAATTCTAATAATTAAAATAAACAGTGTCTAAAGCAGCCAACAGTGGCAGGCAGCTGGGAGAAGGGGTCACATTTAGGATAAATCAATTAAAAATCATTTATCAAGTTGATCAGTTTTTCAAATTTCTCAATTGATCATTTATCAAATCATTTATCCACATTTAGGATCAATCAATAATATTAAGGTTCAAGGCTCCCCTGTGTGCTCAAGGACAAAGCCTGGTTGCCACAAAAGTCATTACAGGCACAACAATTAAGTTGCCATTAACAGCCAAAAGCACAAATAATTTTGAGTGCATAGAAAAAGATAATCAAATTTGGTTTTTTACCCTCTCAATCCATCCAAATTTTCCTAAATAAGGCCCAACTTGCTTTAAAAGGAACACTGATATTGTGAGCTAAAAGAAGTTGCAATGTAACTTCCCACTGAACTTTTAAATTGTCTGGTTTAGTAATTACTGATTGATTTAATTACTGATTAATTAATTTAGTTAAATATCACTTTTAAAAATCAGTAATTAATCACTTATTTATTTAGCAGCATCCAAGGTAAGTTAAAATGATGCAATCCTCTCAATTCCAGGTTTTTTAATGCCATTTTTTTAACTTTTAAATTGTCTTGTTTAGTTTAATTACTGATTGATTTAATTACTGATTAATTAGTTTAATTACTGATTTTTAAAAGTGATATTTATCACTTATTTATTTAGCAGCATCCAAGGTAAGTTACAATGATGCCATCCTCTCAATTCCAGGGTTTTTAATGCCATTTTTTTGTCTTTTTCACAGTATTTTTTCCTTTATGCATGAAGGGCTTTATATCCCAAACTCAATGTTCATCCTCCTCCTCTTGTGGTGTGAGTTTGGGAATAGGAAATTTAGACAACAAACCAGTGATTCTTTCAAAATCTTTCTTTTTTACACAGCTTTAGGAATAAAATCCTTAAATTTTGGTGTACAAGGCTGATGGTTCCATGTTCTCCTTCCTAACTGCAGTGCCTGTGGGTTTGTGGTATTCATAAACCCATTTCAGCTGGACAAATTCCATTTACCACCACAACGGCACTCAGTAATCATTATTATTATCAATTAGAAGATAAATCGAAAATCTGTTTAACTATTTGAATATTATTAAAGAAATTTATAATTTCTTTAATTTCTCTATCAACTCCTGCCAGCACAAAGAACTCTTAAAGCTCCAGGTCTCCCCCAAGCCCTCCACGCTGCAGAAATCACCACATCAGAATCCATACACACGTTCTCAGATTATTAATTAAGAAGAGATCTGCTAAATGATCAGTTTTATACTCACTACTGGAGTTTCACCTTCTAGCCCAGCTATTATTTTGGCACAAAGCTCCTCACAGCACAGGTTTTCTTCTGCTGTTGCCACCAGAGCAGCACAGCGAGCAAAAGCCCGGTACAGGTCAGACCAGGAGCGCAGCAAGGATTTCAGAGTGGCCTTGAGCAGAGAGAAAGGTGGTAAATATCAATATCTGTGCTCAGAGAACAACTTGCTTTGTGTTTTCTTCTGCTGTCAAAACCTAGGGGATTCTTTAAGGTTTTAATTTGGAGGTTTGGTATTTTAAATCTCTGGTGTTGTACTGAACCCCAAACCCAGCTGACCGAACCCAAAGTCAGCTCAGAGTTCAGAGATTTGATAAATCCCACATTGGTTTGAATTTGAATTTGATTCATTTGATTCATTTGCTGTTACCTGTGGGAATCCCTGAGAGGGGAAAATGTGGGATACTGGCAGCATCAAAGCACTGTACACAGCACTGAAGTTGTGTTCCAGGGCATCCCCCTGGTTCACCTCGTTATTCTGCAACAAGAAAAGAGTTTTATGGGTCAATAGGATTCATTTCCTCACACTTGTGAGTACTTTGCTTGTTAAATAAACATTTTTTTCTGCTCTTCTCCAAGGAGATTATCTCCCAAACACCATTACCTCCCAGATTATCCTCTGGGAGAGGAGCTGCTAAAATCTGCTTTTTCAGAAGAGACCCCACGGGGAAGATGCCTCCCAAATTTGTCCCAAACTGGGACATTTGAATACTTAAGCTTTATACTTATTTCTACTCCCTTTTTTCATTTCTTTACCAACTCCAGTCAGCAAAACCAATTCTTAAAGCTTCAAGTCTCACCCAAAGCACTCCACGCTACAGAAATCACCACACTGGAATTTACAACACGTTTTTGTATCTCATTTAAAAGAGATCTGCTAAATTATGTTTAGCGAAGCTAAAGCTGCAAAATTGGGCTGTTCCTGGTTAAATACAGTTTGAAATCAGATATTCTGCTCTTTTAAGAGCTCAGGAGGATCCTGCTAGCAAAGGGTACAAAACTCTGTTTCTAAAAGCCAAAATATATTCCAAGAAAGCTGATCTAGGAAATGTCTGCTGTGCTCCTCACTCATTTCAGCTGCAGTAAGTGATGACCACCTCAGGGAACCCTGGGAGGGACCTTAAACCTCACCTCATCCCAACCCCACAGATCTCATCCCAAGCCCACAGATCTCATCCCAACCCCACAGATCTCATCCCACCATCCCACAGATCTCATCCCAACCCCACAGATCTCATCCCAACCCCACAGATCTCATCCCACATCCCACAGATCTCATCCCACCACCCCACAGATCTCATCCCACCACCCCACAGATCTCATCCCACATCCCACAGATCTCATCCCAACCCCACAGATCTCATCCCAACCCAACCCCATAGATCTCATCCCAACCCAACCCCACAGATCTCATCCCAACCCCACAGATCTCATCCCACCATCCCACAGATCTCATCCCAACCCCACAGATCTCATCCCAACCCCACAGATCTCATCCCACCATCCCACAGATCTCATCCCAACCCCACAGACCTCATCCCACATCCCACAGATCTCATCCCACCATCCCACAGACCTCATCCCACATCCCACAGATCTCATCCCACCATCCCACAGATCTCATCCCACCATCCCACAGATCTCATCCCACCATCCCACAGATCTCATCCCACCATCCCACAGATCTCATCCCACCATCCCACAGATCTCATCCCACCATCCCACAGATCTCATCCCACAGATCTCATCCCACAGATCTCATCCCACAGATCTCATCCCACAGATCTCATCCCACCATCCCACAGATCTCATCCCACCATCCCAGGCTGCTCCAGCCTGGCCTTGGGCACTGCCAGGGGTGTTCAAGGCATGGAGAGGCAAAAAGGCCCCACAGCCAAGGACCATAAGGAAATGGTTGTTAATCAGGCTGTTGGTAATGAGGTGTAATTAATTTTTAAGTCAGTTCTTGTTGCTCTAGTTTGGGATCAGGCCCTGGCCTGGCCACAGCATTCCCTCACTGAGCACTCTGAAAATGTGGAGAACAGAACTTGAAGCAGGAATCCACTCCATGGACATTTTACTTCCTGGACACCAAATTTCACATTTGCTGATCAATAACACAGATTTCAGGAAGGCAAAGCTCCTCTGGGAATTCCAGCCCAGCCCTTCCCCACCCTCCAAGGCAGGAATTCCCAATTCCCAATATCCCCTCCATCCCTGTCCCAGCCATTCCCTGCTGCTGGAAATAGTCACAGCATCTAAAACTTTCTTCATAAATTCTATGATTTTTACATCTAATGAATAATGAAGATTAATTAATTCAGTAACTCCTACATTGCAATCACCTTATTTCCACTAAATAAGGTGCTAAATCTCACAGCTATTATAATTTATAAGGCTTTCATTACACTAAAGATGTCTCACATGAGTAAAACTCTGGTCTAATTACATCCTGAACACCCCAATCTGGGATTGATTTGATTTCCACACCAAGCAAACCAAGCCATGGTATTTAAAAATTAACAGCTCCTGGGGGAACCTTTCCATGGTTTTCACCAGCAGGATTATGCCAAGCTATCCAATTCCAGCATCACTTCAAAGACATGGAATTCCTTAAAAAATTCAGCTAAATGCTCAGTAAAGTGCTCCAGTGGGGGTGTGGGTATGGGGAGGAGAACCAAATTCACTGCAGAGTGATTTATTCATGATGAATGAATGAATGAATGAAAGAATGAATGAATGAATGAATGAATGAATGAAAGAATGAAAGAATGAAAGAATGAAAGAATGAAAGAATTACCTGATTAATCCACTCTGTGAGAGGATTAACAACAATGCTCCACATCCTGCAGAGGTGCTCCTTGTTGCCCACCTGCCCTGCACTCTGATCAATGACACACAGCACAGACTCACTGAAAGCCAGGGCAGAGGTGGGCCCAGACAGGGCAAAACCCACCAGAGCTTCCAGGATCCCAAAAAACCTGGGGGAGGAAATGCCACAGGTCAGAGCTGGCTTTGTCCCCAGCTGCAATGAGAGGGGAAATAATTAAAAATGGTGAGGTGTTTTCTGAGGGATGCTCAGGGCTGCAGGTACCTCTCATCTGCCACACAGCTTTCCAGGAGGTTGTTATGGAAGGGCAGCTGGATCAGGAACAGAGCTGGAGTGCCCTTGGAACACAAAGGGAAGGGGTTAAAACAGCACTGGGAAAATGCAATGGCTGCCTCACCTCCACCAGGGTCTCTGTGCTGCTGAGCCAGAGTCACAATTATTAGCAATAGCCAGAAATTCAGAGTTATTGTTATTATCAACAGCCAGAAATTCAGAGTTATTCTTATTATCAATAGCCAGAAATTCAGAGTTATTCTTATTATCATTAGCCAGAAATTCAGAGTTATTGCTATTATCAATAGCCAGAAATTCAGAGTTATTGTTATTATCAATAGCCAGAAATTCAGAGTTATTCTTATTATCATTAGCCAGAAATTCAGAGTTATTGCTATTACCAAAAATTCACTACTATTGCTATTACCAAAAATTCACTACTATTGCTATTACCAAAAATTCACTACTATTGCTATTACCAAAAATTCACTATTATTGCTATTACCAAAAATTCACTATTATTGTTATTCTTCTTAGCCAGAAACGCACTATTATTGTAAGCCAGAAATTCACAATTATTATGGTTATTATTACCAAAAATTCACTATTATTGCTATTCTTCTTAGCTAAAAATGCACTATTATTGTAAGCCAGAAATTCACAATTATTATGGTTATTATTACCAAAAATTCACTATTATTGCTATTCTTCTTAGCCAGAAATGCACTATTATTGTTAGCCAGAAATTCACTACTATTGTTATTATTGTTAGCCAGAAATTCATTATTATTGTTATTACTATTATTAGCCAGAAATTCACTACTATTGTTATTATTGTTAGCCAGAAATTCACTATTATTATTAGCCAGAAAATTCACTATTATCATTATTGTTAGGCAAAAATTCACTGTTATTTTAATCATTATTATTAGCCAAAAATTCACTATTATTGTTGTTATTATTATTAGCCAGAAATTCACTATTGTTGTTATTATTAGCCAGAAATTTACTATTAGTATTGTTGCTATTAGCCAGAAATTCACTATTATTGTTATTATTATTAGCCAAAAATTCACTGTTATTATTATTATTAGCCAGAAACTCACTATTATTGTTATTATTATTAGTATTGTTCTTAGCCAGAAATTCACTGTTATTGTTATTATTATTAGCCAGAAATCCACTGTTATTATTATTAGCCAGAAATTCACTGTTATTGTCATTAGCCAGAAATTCACTGTTATTGTCATTAGCCAGAAATTCACTGTTATTGTCATTAGCCAGAAATTCACTGTTATTGTCATTAGCCAGAAATTCACTGTTATTGTCATTATTATTAGCCAGAAATTCACAATTATTGTTATTATTATTAGCAAGAAATCCACAATTATTGTTATTATTATTAGCCAGAAATCCACAATTATTGTTATTATTATTAGAAGAAATTCACTATTATTGTTATTATTAGCCAGAAATTTACTATTATTATCATTATTATTAGCCAAAAATTCACAACTCTTATTAGCCAGAAATTCACTATTACTTTTATTAGCTAGAAATTCATTACCATTATTAGTATTACTATTAGCTAGAAATTCAGAGTCATAAAAAGTTGTCCAAAATGGTCAATTCTGACACTTGAACATAAAAACAAGAGGGAAAACTGGAAACCTGAGGTGCTCATTTCCAGCTTACAGCAAGAGATCTTTTGGGCAACCTCTGGTCAAATTTACCACAAATATTTCAGGTTTGCTAATGCTGAGAGTACTCAACAAAATGTATTTAATATCTGCTAATTAAAACTTTAATGAGGAGCACACTCCTGCCTTCTCGGGCTGCTCCTCCCTAAACAAAATTTCAGAATTTCCCACCAAATTCCAGAAGCATTTCAGCCTCTTTTCACAGCTTTTTGTGATTATATATATATTATATATAAATATTATATATATATATATAATGTAATATATAATATATATTATATATATTATATATATTATATATCATATATAACATAATATATTTATATATTTCTATATATATATAAATTATATAATATATAATATATCTATATATATTTATATATAATATATAATCTATTATATATATGTTATATATTATATAATATATATAATTATATATAATATATATTTCTATATATAATTATATTATATTATATATAATATATTTCTATATATTTCTATATAATATAATATATATGTTATATATTATAATATATATTATATTATATAATATATATTTATATATATTTTTATATAATATATTTATATATATTTTATATAATATATAATATATATAATTATATTATATATAATATATTTTTATATATTTATATATATTTATATATATTATATATAATATATATATTATATATAATATATATATTATATTATATATATATATAATATTTATATATAATATATATATAATCACAAAAAGCTGTGAATAGAGGCTGAAATGCTTCTGAAGTTTGGTGGGAAATTCTGAAATTTTGTTTAGGGAGGAGCAGCCCGAGAAGGCAGGAGTGTGCTCCTCATTAAAGTTTTAATTAGCAGATATTAAATACATTTTGTTGAGTACTCTCAGCATTAGCAAAGCTGAAAAATATAAATATTATCTTTGGATGCAGCACACAGAACATGACATTCACTAATCAACACCAGCCCTTTTTTCTGCAGTAATTTCATTAATGAGACACAGTTCAATTAATGAGGCTGCAAACAAAGTTATGAGAAATTTGAAATAATTTGACTTCCCAGAAGCTTAAAGAAGTCCCAGAATGAACTCAGACTTACATTTAAAAGATCCATATCAGCAACCTGGTAAGCTGGGGATCCCAGCACTTTTGGGGGCAACTCCTTGACTGTGATGTCAATGAGAGACTGGGGAGGGGAAGAGAAAAATAATATATTTAAATGTGTTTTTGCTGAGGGGTCAAATCTTTTAAGCAAAATACATTAAATAAAATACAAATAAAAGCCCAAAAAACCTCCCCAAACTGCCCCCACCAAAAATACAAAAAATACATATAAAAAAATAAATACAAAAAAAATTACAAAAAATACAAGAACTCCCCCAAAAATAGAAAACCCCGAAAAATTATGAATAAAATACAAATAAAATACAAAACCCTACAAATAAAATACAAAACCCCACAAATAAAATACAAAACCCCACAAATAAAATACAAAACCTCCCAAAAATACAAAAACCCACAAATAATATGAAACCCCACAAATAAAATACGAAACCCCACAAATAAAATACGAAAAACCCCAAATAAAATACGAAAACCCCCAAATAAAATACGAAACCCCACAAATAAAATACGAAACCCCACAAATAAAATACGAAACCCCACAAATAAAATATGAAAACCCACAAATAAAATACGAAACCCCACAAATAAAATATGAAAACCCACAAATAAAATACGAAAACCCACAAAAATACGAAAAGCCCCAAATGAAATACGAAAAACCCCAAGTAAAATACGAAAAACCCCAAATAAAATACGGAAAACCCCAAATAAAATACGGAAAACCCCAAATAAAATACAAAACCCCACAAATAAAAGACGAAAACCCCACAAATAAAAGACGAAAACCCCCAAATATGAAACCCCACAAATAAAATACGAAAACCCCACAAATAAAATACAAAACCCCAAAAAAATACGAAAAACCCCAAATAAAATACAAAAATCCACAAATAAAATACGAAAATCCCCCAAATAAAATACAAAAATCCCCCAAATAAAATACAAAAATCCCCCAATAAAATACAAAAAACCCCAAATAAAACACGAAACCCCCCAAATAAAACACGAAACCCCCCAAATAAAACACGAAACCCCCCAAATAAAACACGAAACCCCCCAAATAAAAGACGAAAATCCACAAATAAAAGACGAAAATCCACAAATACAAAACCCCATAAATAAAATACGAAACATCACAAATAAAATACAAAAACCCACAAATAAAATACAAAAACCCCAAATAAAATACGAAAAACCCCAAATAAAAGACGAAAATCCACAAATAAAATACGAAAAACCCCAAATAAAATACGAAAACCCCCAAATAAAATACGAAACCCCACAAATAAAATACGAAACCCCACAAATAAAATACGAAACACACAAAACCCACAACAAAAAAAAAAAACAAAAACACCAACCCCCCCCAAAAATACAAAAAATCCCAAGTGCCCACAAAAAAGGCAAAAATTATAAAAAATATGAAGCAAACAAAAAATTTACAAAAAAAAAAATTCACCAAAAAAAAAAAAATTCACCAAAAAATAATTCACCAAAAAAAAAAAAAATCACCAAAAAAACCCCCAAAAAATTAGAAAGAAATACCAAAAAATGACAATAATAAAAAAAAAAGTCAAAGTGAAACAATTCCCTTCAGTTAAAAGCAATAAAAAATCCCCTCAGGAAGGTGTCCAGGGTGGTTTTTGAAGAGCCACGGGCCCAGCTCTGCTGCCACCCTGCAGGTGCTTTTCAGGCAGAACTCACCAGGACCCTCTGCACAGGCAGAGCATTGGATCTCACAATGTTCTTTAAGGCCTGGAGCAACATGGTCAGGATTTCTGAGCCCCCCTTCTCCTTCTTATTTCCTAAAATAAAGAACATTTCCAGTCAGAACACAATGGTCAGTCTGAGCATCAATCAAACTTTTAGTGCAAAAGCAAAAAAATTCGGTGTAAATTTGGAAAAATTCACCAAATCCTTCTGAGATTCAGGTCATAACAAATGAGATTCTAAAGTTTCAATAAAAATCCTTTCAAGGATTAAATAAAAAAGAATAAAAATCCTTTAACGTTTAATTAAGAAATGGAAACACCTTTGTTTTCATTAAGGATTTGAATTTTGAGACATTAAAGTTGTGGAATTTTGTATTCATCCAAAGAATGCTTCTATTTTCAATTCAAAGTCTGCATTATTGAGCATATTCTGGACTTTCCTTGGATAAGGAATATTTTTAAAATAGGAAACAACTTTTGTACATCTGCAGACTCTACAGATTACTATGAAAGTTTCAATGGAGAAAAAAAAGAGTCAAAAGCTTTTTAGTCTCCATTCCTCAATACTCGAGACTTGAGGAGGGGCTGTTTTCCTTCTGAAATTCCTTTCAAATAGAACAGAATTATTGATTCAGACTAAACCCAAGCAATGGACAATGAACAATTTCTGGTCTGGTGTAAAAATAAACCACCTCTGACTGGTGAGCAATGCCAAATCCAAGCAAATGCCCCTTTTTACCTGCTTCAATTGCTGTTTTTACATATCCATTTATGTCCTTCCAGATAACGTTCAGCAAACAATCTGCAAGGCAACAATGGTTTTACTCAGTTTGCAATAAAAATATTCAACAAAACTGCAGTAAAATACAAATTGTGTTAAAGGACAGATTTGGATTGAAGCCAGAATCAAATTTCAGTGCAAGTCAGAGCAGTTCTACTTTTGCTAACATCAGGACATGACACAAAATGTTGGTTTCTAATGTTCCCCTTGCCCACTTGATTCCCCAGAAAATGTTTCAGTGTCAGCACTGAATCCTTACCAGGAACTTCTTTTCCAATGGCAAGAAAGCCATCCTGAACTGCATTTATCAGAGTGCTGGCATGCTTACAAAAAAAAGAAGGGCTACTGATCAGTGGGGACTGCAGAGGCTCTACAAGAACAAAAAAACACATCCCATAAACCTCTTACTTTGCAGTGTACTGGGAAAATAGCCTTAAAAATAATAAATTCTTTGTGTGTTTACAGCATTTTAAACATAAGGATATCTTAAAACTGACAACAGTTATAAGGTTAAATCATTTCATTCTAAGAGATGAGATTGATGACACAAATATAGTTTTTACAGTTAAATAGATATAAATATATACTGTGTATTTGTAAATATAAATATATAATTATAAATTATATATTTATAAATATAAATATACAATTAATTTCATGTATTTGTAAGTAGAAATAGACAATTATAAATTATATCTTTGTAAATATAAACATACTATTAAAGTCATATATTTTTAAGTAGAAATAGACAATTATAAATTATATCTTTGTAAATATAAATATACTATTAAATTCATATATTTTAAAGTAGAAATAAACAATTATAAATTATATATTTGTAAATATAAATGTACTATAAAATTCATATATTTTAAAGTAGAAATAACAATTATAAATCATATATTTGTAAATATATATATACTATAAAATTCATATATTTTAAAGTAGAAATAGACAATTATAAATCATGTATTTGTAAATACAAATAGACAATTATAAATCATGTATTTGTAAATACAAATAGACAATTATAAATATAAAGAGACAATTATAAATCATATATTTGTAAATAGACAATTACAAATCATGTATTTGTAAATAGAAATAGGCAATTATAAATCATATATTTGTAAATATAAATAGATATAGATATTTGTATATATAAATATGTATAATATAAATAATATATTTGTAAATAGAAAGACAATTATAAATCATATATTTGTAAATAGACAATTATAAATCATATATTTGTACATAGAAAGACAATTATAAATCATATATTTGTAAATAGAAATAGATAAAGATATTTGTAAATACAAATAGGCAATTATAAATAATGTATTTGTAAATAGAAATAGGCAATTATAGATCATGTATTTGTAAACAGAAATAGGCAATTATAGATCATGTATTTGTAAATAGAAATAGGCAATTATAAATCATATATTTGTAAATAGAAAGACAATTATAAATCATGTATTTGTAAATATAAATAGGCAATTATAAATCATATATTTGTAAATAGAAAGACAATTATAAATCATATATTTGTAAATATAAATAGGCAATTATAAATCATATATTTGTAAATAGAAAGACAATTATAAATCATGTATTTGTAAATATAAATAGGCAATTATAAATCATATATTTGTAAATAGAAAGACAATTATAAATCATATATTTGTAAATATAAATAGGCAATTATAAATCATATATTTGTAAATAGAAAGACAATTATAAATCATATATATGTAAATAGAAATATGCAATTACAAATCATATATTTGTAAATAGAAATAGATATAGATATTTGTAAAGATAAATATGTATAATATAAAGCATATATTTGTAAATAGAAAGACAATTATAAATCATATATTTGTAAATAGAAATATAGATATTTGTAAATATAAATATATATAATATAAATCATATATTTGTAAATAGAAAGACAATTATAAATCATATATTTGTAAATAGAAATAGATAGATATTTGTAAATATAAATATATATAATATAAATGATATTTGTAAATGGAAATATGCAATTATAAACCATATATTTGTAAATAGAAATAGAAAACTCATGTACCTAGACTAAGCACGAGCTTGTTGTGCTTAGCAAAGTCCAGGACCTGCGGTCCCAGGAGGAAGTGGAGCAGCATCTCCATGGCCAGGAGCTGGATGGAAGGGAAGAGCTGCCCTCCTGCCGGGCTGTTCAGGGCCACCCTGGGTGTGCCTGGGCTCACCAACAGCAAAGGACCTGAGGGAGGGCACACAGACAGGGAACATCACAGAAACTCCAGGGAAAAGCCCCAAATTCCCCAGGAAAAGGGCAAATCACAGAGTGCTGCTGGCTGGAAGGCACCTCTGACAGCCAGGATTCTCAGCTAACTGGGCTTTGCCATCACTGCCATATTTTCCCCAGTTTTTTAAATATCTGCCCCAAAATTGTAAATTCTAGGATGCCAAAATCTCTTTTTTTTGGCAATACAAATCTCCATGGAAGCTGAGCTTACACAGCCACTGAGCAGTTGTATAAATCTGCTGCTACAAAACAGTTTCCATTGGAAATTGTCACCTGGAACAGAAATTTAAGAGGTTTTGGCGAAATATTTTGGCCAACTCTGTCACCTGGAACACAAATTTAAGAGAACTTGGCAAAATACTTTGACCAAGATGAACTTTTCCTTGGAACAGGGAACTCCCCAAACCCAGGATCCCTGAGGCTCCTGATGAGAGCAGAACAGAATGGCACAAGCCATGGAGGCTTCCAGAAAGGGAAGGAAAACCAGGAGTTCCTTATTGGATATTTAGAGGTGGCATTTTGATTTTCAATAAAAAAGTTTGCATTATTGAGTATATTCTGGACTTTTCTTGGATAATGTTCTTTATTCAAGGGATGTCCAGAATAAAGTTAATAATGCAAACTAGAGGTGGTTTCACATGTGGTTAAAGCATTAAAATTCCTGATGGATCATCAGCCCTGGGCAGGGTCAGCTGGGATATTGGGAAGGAATTTCTGGCTGGCAGAGTGGGATGCCCATCCCTGAGGTGCCCAAGGCCAGCCTGGGACAGTGGGAGGTGTCCCTGGATGAGCTTTAAGGTTCTTTTCCAACCCAAACCATCCCAAGGTTTTCTACTATTCAGGCAGAAACTAAAAATGCTACAGAAATAAAAGGGCACATATAAATGAAAAAAGAGGATTGCAAACCAGAGCTCCCTTGCAACAGAGAACACAATTCAGGCCATTAAAACTGGTCCTCAAACTGTGACTGGCACAACTTTAAAAACTTTAAACAGTGACTGCAACAGCTTCACTTTCCCTCATATAAATCATGCAGTGACCATGCAGCAAACCCAGTGTTCTGAAGAGCAAGAATTAGAAATGGGAAAGCAGAACATGACAAACAGAAGAGGTGAGTCCCTGCACATGAAATGGAGCTGGAATTCCCACAGGTTGATGTTTCAGTACCTGGTTTCTGCCCAGGGGCTGCTGGGCCCAGGCTGGGGTTGTTGGGCCGTGAGGGCGTTCCTGGGAAGGCAGCAGGGTCCACACTCAGGGTACTCTGGATTAGAGGGACACAGACCTGCAAAGGGACACCAAAAACTCATTGCAGTCAGCACAGACTGGGCTGCTGCTCACAAATCAAGAGTTTCTGGGTATTTAGAATGAATTAGAATGTCTAAATCAAACAAAAATTCCTGGTGGATGCAGTGTGTTTTAATAAGCCTAAGAAAATACTTTTCCCTCCCTTTATTCCCAATCTTGAAGATTAATTTAATGGAGTCCAGGTGTTGAATAGAAACAGGCCCACTCCACTTACAGTGTGACTAGAAATGCAACACCTGCATCACTTTTCTGTCTATCTTCCCAAATATTTATGGTCTTTCACCAGTTTTCCTGTGGCAGCCTTTTCCAAGCCCACACCTCCTTGGTGAAAGGAGGAGAGAGCCTTTATTTAAAGGAGAAAAGAGCCTTTATTTAACACATTTATAGTCCATGACTGCACTCAGGGCAGGTTTTCAGAGATGCTAAAGGACATTGCCACAGACTCTCCAAAATTTTGGGGCTGTGAGTCCCAAATATCCCTTCTACACAATCTGTAAGTCACACCAGGACAAACTGGCTCCTTGAGGGAGTTTGATTTCAGAAACAAAGCAGAAATGGAAGCAGCAGAAGTATTTTACAGGATTGCTGTCCCCTGGTTACCTGCTCAAAGTTGGAGGGCAGGTGAGGCCCCAGTCTCATCAGCAAATACCACCAGACCTCCAGCTTGGTCAGGGCCAGAGCCTCTGTCCTGACGTGGATGGAGCTCAGGGGCTGCATCAGCAGCTTCAGCCTCTTAGCACTGCACAGGATGTCTGGGGGGTCCAAAAGGTGCATTTTAAACAACTCAGATTATTCAACCACAGCTCAGCAAAATTTGATTCAATCATTGGGGTTTTTTTCCCCGATATCTTTTAGCTTCAAATTCAATTAACAGTAATTTGCAAAACTCAACCACACCAAGCTTTTAAATTCTCTTACTGCTCTAATTATTGCTTAAAACAGCTCTGAAAAAAATCAAGTATTTATTTTCAATACAAAGACTGAAATTCAATTTTCTGCATTCCAACCTGACCCCCACAGGAGGGAGGCTGGACCCAACCTGACCCAGGCTGGGATTCTGTGATAAACAGAAGAAATTCCCTCTTGCCTGCTCTGTTAGGTCCCATCTGCTCCAGGGACAGGAGAATCAAACACTGAGTTTTCTCTTCAGAACAGAGAAGCACAATCAAGGTAAAAAATATTGCATTTTGACACAAGGTAGACTAAAAACTTGTCCAGATTCAGGTTACACCTTTAAAACAACTTTTTTTTAACACTTCTGGAATCCTGAGGTGTTGCCTTACTCCAGTTATACCACACCATCCCAAATAAAACATACAGAATATTTTATTCTCTATTTCACTGCTGTTTGGATCATTTATAGCACTACAAAACACGATTTACTAATTTTATCCTATTTCTAGCATTGCCAGCAGAAAAATTAGGATAGAACAAATGATCAAACTATCACCTTGCTTCGAAAAGAAAAACAAAAACGAGGAAAAAAACCAACAAAAATCTGAATTTTAGTTATGCACGCAGACCATGAATTTTTCTGCAAGATGATGATATACAAATATCTAACAGATATATTTTTTTTACAAATATCTAACAGATACATTATTTTTTCCAGGTCTGCATTAACACACATAACGTATTTATCATTCATTCCAGTGTGCGTATTCTTCCAGCTATGTATGACTTATATTAAAACAAACCAGGCTAAATATTAAATTTTAATTTTTTTTTTTTGAAAGCTACCTGGATTTAGAGCAAAGTTATCAATGAGGCTCTTCCATGCAATGAAGGCAATTTTCTTCACCACGGGGGAGCCGCTGCGGAAGCCCAGCTCCTCCAGCTGCAGCAGGGAGTTGATGAAGCTGCCGCTGCGATGCAGGGTCTGAGCAGGAAGAAAGTCACCATTAAAAGGGATTCCTGCTCTTCCAAACTCCTCTGCTCAAGGATTTATTCCATTTCTGCTCACCTTGCCGAGCAATCTGACAAACAGGGGCCACAGCTTTAACACGAAGGTCTCGTTTTTGGAAGAAAACAATTTGTGGAGTTCGGAGATTAATTTCTGCAGGCAGAAAGAAAACAGAATTTCTGCAAGAAACGGATTTAAAATATTCTAAAAACGACACACCCATACCAATGTCTGGGGACACAACCAACAGACAAGATTTGAGATTATATATTTTTTACAATTAAATAGATATAACTTATATACCTAAACTAAGCACAAGTTTGTTTTGCTTAACAAAATCCACAGCTTTTGGTGCCATGAGGAAGTGGAGCAGCATTTCTGAGGTTTGTACATCAGAAGGATTCCATTCTGTACCACACAGCATTTTCCACCTCCTGATTCCCTTTTCACTTGAAATTTATGGCTCTTATTGACAGAGGCAACCAACAGAGTAAAATTCATCTCTTCAAATATTTGCATTTCCTCCAGCTCTAAAGCCAAAACATGCCCTGCTCCCAAAAACACCTTGTTTGCTTGGGTTTTGGGTTTTTCAGCAGAAAATAAGGCAAAATAAATGAGCCAAGCAAGGCCAGTCCTGGAAGTGAAGGGGAACATGCAAAGTTTCATCAAAGACACCCAGGGGCTGCTGCTGCTGCACAGGATGGGGGCTCCTAAAGGCCATGGAAAATGCTGAGCATCCCCTGCTTTTCTGCCCCCTCTCCACACTCAGGCTTCCAAATTCTGTCTCCCATCCCCTTTGTTGCTGGGCACTGTTTTGCAGTCAATATTTCCAATTCCATTTTTTCCCCACTGAACCCACTGAGATGAAGAAGCTGCTATCAATGCACAGAAAATGAAATTCATGCTCCCCAAGAGCCCAGCACTGGCACTCACTGTGGTCATCAGGTGCTCGGTGACAGCTGCCACCTCCTGCTGCTTCTGCAGGAGCAGGGGCATCCCCATCTCCAGGGCAGTGGCACCTCTTAACTGCACCTTGTGAGCTGAGTGGACAACCAGGGGCATGATCAGCTTGGCCCACCTCACAGCCTCTTCTCCCATCTGGGCTGGGGCTTGCTCCATCAGCCTGGATCCAAAAAAACCCAAAAGAAAGAGGGATTACAGATCTCCAGCAGCAGCTCTGGAACTCAAGTTATCTTTGTATCCATCTTTGTACCATCAATAAATGCTCTAAATTCAATCCAGGATTTATAGGAAACCAGCAGCAGCTCAGGCATTTAAGTTATCTTTGTATCAATCTTTGTACCATCCATAAAAGCTCTACTTCGATCCAAGATTTATAGGAAACCATTCCAAATTTTTAAAATCAATTTTTAATCCCCCAAAAGAAATAGGGATTACAGATCTCCAACAGCAGCTCGGGAACTCAAGTTATCTTTGTATCATCCATAAAAGCTCTAATTCAATCCAGGATTTATAGGATACCATTCCAAATTGTTAACTTAACTTGAACTCAAGTTATCTTTGTATCAACCTTTGTACCATCAATAAATGCTCTAATTCAATCCAGGATTTATAGGAAACCATTCCAAATTTTTAAAATGCATTTTTAATCCCAAAAAAATAGGGATTACAGATCTCCAGCAGCAGCTCAGGAACTCAAGTTATCTTTGTATCAATCTTTGTACCATCCATAAAAGCTCTACTTCAATCCAGGATTTATAGGATATCATTCCAAATTTTTAAAATCAATTTTTAATCCCAAAAAAAAATAGGGATTACAGATCTCCAGCAGCAGCTCAGGCACTCAAGTTATCTTTGTATCAATCTTTGTATCATCCATAAATGCTCTAATTCAATCCAGGATATATAGGAAACCAGCAGCAGCTCAGGCATTTAAGTTATCTTTGTATCCATCTTTGTATCATCCATAAATGCTCTACTTCAATGCAGGATTTATAGGAAACCATTCCAAATTTTTAAAATCAATTTTTAATCCCAAAAAAAGAGGGATTACAGATCTCCAGCAGCAGCTCAGGCACTCAAGTTATCTTTGTATCATCCATAAATGCTCTACTTCAATCCAGGATTTATAGGAAACCATTCCAAATTTTTAAAATCCCAAAAATTTTTGGGATTAAAATTTTTAATCCCAAAAAAATAGGGATTACAGATCTCCAGCAGCAGCTCAGGCACTCAAGTTATCTTTGTATCAATCTTTGTACCATCCATAAATGCTCTAATTCAATCCAGGATTTATAGGAAACCATTCTAAATTTTTTTAATCAATTTTTAATCCCAAAAAAATAGGGATTACAGATCTCCAGCAGCAGCTCAGGCATTTAAATTATCTTTGTATCAATCTTTGTATCATCCATAAAAGCTCTAATTCAATCCAGGATATATAGGAAACCAGCAGCAGCTCAGGCATTTAAATTATCTTTGTATCAATCTTTGTATCCATCCAGGATTTATAGGAATTTATTCAATCCAGGATTTATAGGAAACCATCCCAAATTTTTAAATCTATTTTTAATCCCCAAAAAACAGGGATTACTGATCTCCAGCAGCAGCTCAGGAACTCAAATTATCTTTGTATCAATCTTAGTGTCATCCATAAAAACTCCAATCCAGGATTTATAGGAAACCATCCCAAATTTTTTTAATGAATTTTATTTTGAGATTGGATTAAACCAGCAAGGTTCAAGTGTTATTTCCCACAAACCTCTCCCAAAGCACAAGAGCCTGACTGCAGAGCTGTGCTTTCCATGTTATCCCAGCAATCTGGGCACAGGAGCCTGCCAGGAATGCACAAAGCCCAGGACAGGTCTGGCCATGAAGAATCCCTGGGAGCTCCCAGGCAGCTCCCACACAGCTGGGAACAACTCCCAGAAGCTTCTGGACAAATCCCAAGCCAGCTCTGGACAAACTCCATCAACACTGACCTGGTCAGAGCTCTGATTTCATCCTCCTATTCCCAAACTGTCGGAGCACAGCATGACAAAATTCACACATTTCCACCAGCACACCCACACCAAAAAAATGTGCAAAAATGGGAATATCTGGCAGATATTCAAGTTAGCTGGAATCCAGAAATCCTGGAATTTTTTTGAAGTCCCCCTTTTCCTCAGGAAAAGTCAAATCCCCATCCCTGCAGATTATGGAGAATTTGCTGCACTAAGGGAAAGTTCTGCCTTTCAAGTCATTTTATTAAAGCCAGAGGACAAGAACTGTTTAAAAGAACTATTTTAAATGGATCTGCAGCTCAAACCAGATGCCAAAAGTTTAAGAGAAAGCTTCAAAAAGAGTGAAGATACAAGCTCAATGTATTTACTAGTACAGGAATTAAATTAGCTCTAAGTACAGATAAAAATTTGAGCATTTCAGTTCTGCTGTCCAGAACAATGTGCTCACAGTGATGGTCCTAAAAAGTCACTTTTGGAATTAGACAGGAATTTCAACAGTGTTATGGGAACCATTGCACTAGAACGTGTTGCCAAGGGGTTATTTCTAAATGAGATAACTCTGAATAAACCCCCAAATAATGGCAGAGAATTTCTCAAGCAGGCAGGTTCTGGAAACAAAATGTAAGAACATGACTTGGGAAGCACAGGTGAGAGATGGGAAATAATTCCCAAAGAGCCACTACAAATGAGAGCAATATTGTCAAAGTTCTGCTTCAGAATGATGACATTATGATGAAGGCAGTGTTTGAATTAATTATAACACACAAAACAAGTGGTGCACAGCCCAGCAGCTCCCTAGCTCACCCTGGGCACAATTCCATGGAATATCCCCTGGTCAGCTGGGATCAGCTGTGTCCCCTTGTCCTTGACTCAGAGCAAACTCTGCTCAGCACTAACGAAAACAGCCCTGGTGTTATCAGCACCATTCCCATCCCAAATCCCACCCACAGCACTCAGCAACAGCCTCCAGCCCAGTGAAAACCAGGGCAGCCCTGGAGGAAAACAACCCTGAACAGAATAAACAACCCAAGGAGCTGTAGAGTTTTGTCTTTAGAACATTCAGTGCCACTTGGGTGTTCCCTGAGAGTTCCCCCCCTTAAATAAAGGCTGGCAATGGAATATTGCAGAGCACTTGTTCTTTATTATTTCTTAAATACAAAATTTTCTGTCTGCCCAACAGAGGTCTGATCTGCAAGCAGTCACAGGCACTCTCTGACCACCCATGGGGCGGTCATGTCTTTTTATACTAAAATTTACGTACACAATATTTACCTTTATTTCCCAATGCTTTTCACCCATGTTAACAAGTGTACTTTCACCAGAAACCAATCCCCAAGTGCCAACATCATCACAGGAGATGGAGGACAAGAAGAAGAAAGAAGAAGGACGAGACACGCCCTGATCCCTCCATCGTGTCTCCATAACCCCCCTGTACCAAAAACCTTAAAGTCTGTATTTCACCCTCTAAATGTGTCTCTTTTACACTTTGTACTCTAAAGTGATTCTCATGTCCTCAAACTCTTGTTACTTCTGTGGATGGGTCAAAATCAAGCCACCAAACACTCTTGGCAACATTCTAGGATTTTTGAGACCCCCAAGGGTTCTCCTGGCATCTCTGGACATCGGGAACGATGTGCTGAGATCCCACAAGCACTCACCGTATAATGACATTAAGTGCTTCATATTCAACCACAACAGACTGAACTTCTCCTTTAGTCAGGATTGTTTCCAGGGTACAGAGAATATTGGACACCTGAGGAAACAGGAGAACAGCACAGTGAGCACCTGCATACAAAGAATTCCAGGAGGAGCTGGAATTGTGACATTTCATTTTCCAGGATTGTGCCAGGTGTTGTTTTAAACTGGAATATTCATAACTTTTCTGCCCTGTGCTATTTCATCGCTTTCTGACAGAACTGCTCACATTGCAGCTTTCCCCTCAAGGAGAGCACTAATTCATGGCTCAGGTTTTCCAAGAATTGATAGTTGGCTGTCAGATTTGATGGGAAATAACCTCTGGATTCAAAAGCTACTGAGTGCAGAGTGAGAACCAATTTGCCTCCTCTCCCTAGGAAAAGACAGCAGCGAAATGAGAAATGAAGGAACTCACCCTCTTTAAAACAATTTCTGAAGCCTCCTCTCTGTGAGAAAGGAGGCCACTACAAGAGCAGTGCAGAAACTCACCTCCTTTCTGACAACTTCAGGAGGAAATGCCTGCTTGGAGATGACCCAAAGGGCCCGAGTGCGAGTGTTCTTGTCCGAGCATTTCAGAGCCACGCTGTTCACTGCTGCCAGCAGCTCCTGCATCTCAGTGCCTGCAAGCAGAGCACACAAACCCTCACACAATCCCAGGTCATTCTGCTCACCTACACTGCCCAGAACCCATTCAGCTGCAAGTCCCAGTGATTGACTGCCTTAAACAGCACTTTGGAGCAGTTTCTGTCCTACTAAAGTAGCTAGAAAGCTGAAAATGTTGTGAATTAACACTAATAATATACAAATTAATATACTAATATTCTTTATTAATATTATAAATTCATATTCTTTATCAATATCGTTATTAATATTCTTTATTAATATAAATATTAGTATAATATAATAGAATAAAATAAATTAAATAATATAAATACTATAAATAATATAAAAATAAATATTACTAGATAAAATATAGAAAAATATAAAAATACACATAAAAGATATTAAAATATATAAAAATTATATAATGTAAATAGAAATATATAAATATATAAAATATATATTTATATATAAAAATATATATAAAAATATATATTTATATATAAAAATATATATAAAATGTATATTTATATATAAATATATATAAAATATATATTTATATATTAAAATATATATATAATATATATTTATATATATAAATATATATAAAAATAAAATAATGAAATTAATATAATAAAGCAGTGCATCTGTATTACCTTTTTAAGAACCCATAATATTAGAAGACAGCTTCAGTTAAATACACCTGAGCTAAAGATGAATATTCGATTATTCAAAACTTCTCGGATTTTAAGTGAATTTAGCAGCACTTTGGTCGTAACTTGACATAAATTTATTTTAGAGCCTACAAGAGGCTGAAGGTGGTAAATTTGTAGGTAAATTTTTCTTACTGAATTTGTGGTAAATTTTGTTACTGAAGGTGGTAAATTTGTAGGTCATTATATAAATGTTTTGTTACATTATATAAAAATTTTTGTTACTAAATTTGTGGTAAATTTTTGTTACTGAAGATGGTAAATTTGTAGGTCATTATATTAAAATTAATAAGGTTAATACAGGACTTAGATGGAGAAATCATGTCTTCCTTTACAATTCAAGGGTAAAAAGTCTGATTTATTGCAAATCCGCACTTTGTGGGTGAATGATCTCACAATCACAGAAATGGAAGGACACTTTCACTCCTCTCCCCCAGTCCAAGTACACTCAAAGGTACAGGAGCTGCTTGTCCTCCCTCCCTTTCCAACTCCCCATTGTTTCCAGGGCTTTGTGACTTCTGGGGCCTGACATTCTGCAATAAAATTGTCATTTATCAACTGGTTCGAAAAAATGAGAGGAAAGAAAGACAGCAGACAGACATTATTAGAAATGCCTTGCTCTCACAGGAAATCAGGGGGAATTCTGCACAACAGGAAGGCAGAAGACACTGAAAAAGTGGAGGAGAAGAACCAAAAAAAAACCAACTTCAAACAGGAAAAATGCCCTCCCCCTTGGTACCAAAAACCTGTGGTTTTACCTTGAGGCAAAGCCCCAAGCTCTCAAAAGCAAAACCTTTTGTCAAAGGGATTCAGCACTTTCTAGGAATGCAGATCATAAGATTTTGGATTAATCTGAAATAGTTGGGGCTGGACTAGGTGACCTTTAATGGTCTCTTCCAACTCAAACCACTCCATGATTTGATGGAACAAAGAAATCTCCCAGAAAAAAGCTGGAAAATATGGGAAAGCTCTACTGTGCACTCAGAAATCCTACAAATAGGTTCTTCACTCTTTCCCCACAAGAATATTTTCTTTTAATCACCAATTCCACACAACTAATTACTGTACTAATTGCTACCAAAGCATTTAATGAAACCAGGAGTTAGTGAAACAGAATCAGTGTAACACCATGAAAAACCATCACCACACTTGTGAACATGATGCAATTAATGAACTGATCACACTGCTCATATTACAGACAGAACCTGGCCAAAATTAAAACAAATGCTAAGAAAAACATAAAGAAAGAGCTCTGATGTGTATATTTATAGTCACATTCTGTTTGCTTACCAGATAATTCAGCTGTGTTGTTTGAATTAAAAGTGCAGAAGCCCAAGGCCTGCAATGCTGCATTACTGAGCTCCAAGTTTGGACTGGAAATGTGTGCCTGGAAAAAAACAAAACCCAAATCCACAGAATCTCTGGTTAGAAAAGTAACTGAGAAATATTGAGTTTATTGTCTGAATACCAACACTGCTGGGAAGCTGGAAAAAGCAAACACTTGGTGAAAAACCCACCCAGGCAGGAAACCCTCCCTGAATTCTGTACACACCAAATCAGTGAAACAATTTGAGGTGCTGAGGGCATTTTTGCTCTCTGTAATAAAAACACCTTTAATGGAATAAATCCCAAACATCCCAAGTTTTTCACTTTGGCTGTGTATGTTATGTTCTCTCACTTGACTCTCCAATTGTTTTTAGGCTTCTGAAACAGAAGGGAAAAAAGGCCAAGAACAACCTTTACACTACTGCTTACAAACCCTTGACATTTTCTGCATATTGTGAAATGTTTCTAAGGCAGCCACAACACACTATCTCTCCTGGCTGGAAGATTAGATTGAACTGTAGGATGCTGCCTGAATACATCCGAGTCCCAGCATTTTGGTTTTTAATGCACTTATTCCTCATCACAAGGAAGATCTATTTGGCCCAAAAACCCCTTTCCTGCTCTGCCACTACCCTGCATTCCCATTAAAGGTTGGATTCCATGACTCAGAGGTTTTTTCCAACCTTAATGATTCTTTGACTCTATAAATGAACCGAAATTCGAGTCTTTCAATGCCCACTGACCTTGCCCACCAAAATATATCTTTGTTCACTGAAGTGTAAGAGAACTGAGCGTAAAAACCATACCTTGAACACCTTGCAGAGTTGAGGGAAGTGTTTCCTGAAATCTGCAGTGAAGGCTTTGCCTCCTTCACCACTCAAGCGACTGCAAGGAGCAGGAGGGAAAACAAACAATATTTCCAGGTTAAATACCTTGTAACTGACTCAACTTTAAATTTCTGATACACAGCAGCACATGTTCTTGAAGGCAATTAACAAAACACCGAAGGAGCTAAAGAGCAGAAATGCCAGCACAAGGTCTGGGCCAGCAGCAAAATCCTGCATATTGCACAAAGTGAGTAATGACTCCTTTTCTGCCTAAGGAACACTCGTGGAAACATTAAGGGCTTTCATTTTTCGGTCAGCTCCTATAAAAACATTAAAATGTAGCAGGCAAACTTTAAATGACTCGCTGCAAAAGCACCTTCCTCACAAGCAGTTCCAGAATGCAGGAAAATCCTGGTCCGACAAGCAGCAAGGATGACTTTGCACGTTATGTGAGGAACATTCTTGCAGAAAAGCTGCAATTAGCCCATAAAACGTTAATCATCAGTTGCTCCTCACTGCAAAACCCAAACCGTGCTGAGTTCAGTCAGCCAGGGGCAACTAAGAAACCTGTTGATGTTTAATACTTACATCAGGAGGGTTTTTTGCTGTCAGTTATTTCTAGAAACCTGTAAAATCTGCCATGTGAGTAGCTACAGTATTAAATTCACTGCAGGACCGAAGGGAGAAACTGAGAGAAAAAGATCGTGCCTTTGCACATGGTAAAACC
Source organism: Agelaius phoeniceus (assembly GCF_051311805.1). Taxonomy (NCBI): domain Eukaryota; kingdom Metazoa; phylum Chordata; class Aves; order Passeriformes; family Icteridae; genus Agelaius; species Agelaius phoeniceus. The sequence goes on along the minus strand of NC_135271.1, from coordinate 49,463,909 downwards.
GGCCAGGTGCAGGTAAAGGCACAACCTCATGGGTAAGAAGCACCTTCCAGAAAGAAACGCAATGAAAACGCGGCAAACGCCAACTAAAAAACTTCACCCTTCCAATCCTAAAGCCGCAAAGCTTTATCATTACAAGAAAGTTATTATTTCCCAACGTACCTCTGACCCAGGAATCCAAGGGGGTCGGGAGGCTCTGCGATGCGCAGACCCTGCGGACATGCGCTCCTTCCTCCCTCCTCTTCCTCCGCTCACTCCTCCCTCTCTCCCTTCCTCCTCCCTCCCCCCAGCCCCGCATGTCTCCCGCGGTCTCCCCGCGGCCACGCTGCCCCAGCCAGGCCGGCAGGTCCCGCTCCGATGGCGCTCCCGGCTCTCTCGCTCCGCACGCCCGCCCCGATCCCTCAGGCCGCCCGCTCCCCTCGGGCAGCGTGCGCGTCCCCCGCGCTCACCTGACGATGGTGAGGTGCGCGTCCGTCAGCTCTCCCAGCGGCGCGCCGGGGTCTTCCAGCGTGTGGAGCAGCGGGCCGAGGCTGGAGCCGGCGGCGGGCTGGGGAGCGGCGGGTTCGGGCTCGGGCTCGGGGCCGGGCGCGGCGGGCTCGGGATGGGGGCCGGGAGCGCTCATGGCGACACCACCACCTCCGCCGCCTCCCCCCGGCGCGGCCGCCCCTCAGCGCCGCGCGCCTCCCGCGCTAAGATGGCGGCGCGCGCGGCGGGCCCGGCGGCGCGCGGGCTCCGGCCAATGGGAGCGCGGCCCGGAGGTTCCCGCGCCCCGCGGCAGCCCCGCCCCTCGTCGCTGATTGGAGGAGTCGCGGCGGGAAGGGCGGGGCCCCGCGGGGGGCGGGGCCGGGGCGGCGCTGAGGGCGCTCGGGCGGAGCGGGCGGCGTGGCCCGCGGGTGCCGGGATCCGGGAATAGCGGCGCAAAGGGGCGATCATCCATGGCCGCCTCCCGGGCCTGCCCGACAATCCCACCCTGAGAGCGCTGTCCAAACCCTCCCGGAGCTCTGGCGGCCTCGGGGCCGTGACCGTTCCGCGGAGAGCCTGGTCAGTGCCAGCCCACGCTGTGCGGGGAGAGCCTTTCCCTCGTTTCCCATCTAAACACGCCCCGCCACAGCTCCGGCTGTTCCCGGGCTCCTGTCCCCGGTCACGAGGCCGGAGGTGACCCTGAGGAGGAAGCACGTGAGGTCAAATCCCCAATTAATGACTGGAAATGAACTCCAGCTCCGTGGGAGCACAAGCCGGAATTCCCTGAGGGCCCTGGGGTGAAATAGGAAATCCCGAACCCAAAATTGGAAATCCCTGGAGCTGCGGGACAGAGCCGGGCATGGCTGAGGCTCTGTCACCTCCAGGGCTTCCCTGTGCCACCGGCCATGCCTAGTGGAACCGCATCTCCTGGGTTTCTTCCCCAAAAATTATCCCATGGGGATGCCTAGTGTTCCCTGCTTCTCATCCCTATCCATCCTGTCTCCTCCCGGTTAAAGAAACAACAACAAAAACCCCACGCCGAGGTCATAAATAAAATATTGACATTCTCCCCATGCTTTTCCTTATTCCCTTCCCTATGGACGAGCGCTGTGGCTGATCCTGGAAAATGGGAATGCTGTTGTACAACAGGCGCTATGAACACAAGGTGGCAGGATTAAAAAGCACATTTTAAATCCGGTTACATCCCAGAAATGTGGTGATACCAAACTCGTTTCGTGGAGCACAAATAAAGTGTTGGAAATAACCAGGAGAGGAGCTGCAATGTTGTTCTTCAGTACAGCCAAATTATATTCCCAGTGAAATGACAATTAAAGCTCAGAAATTAAATAAATTAGAAGAAATAAAGCAAAAATGGGGCTAAGATCTTCCTTGTGCAAACTATGGGGATTTGTGAAGGAATTCCAAATGAGTTAGAGATGGGAGCTCTGAGGTTTTTAAATGATGTGGTTTGTTTTTGTTCTACACAGGCAGGAAGGGTGAGTTGGGCTCACATCTTCACTGCATGGCCCAGAAGGTCCCAAGACCCTCAGTTACGGGACTTTTTAAGGATCTATTGACCAATAAAGCACTGCCAACAAGGATATTTATGGTTTTGACCCAATCTTTAAATATTTCATCTTATGGGCTCGTGTGTGAGCTTTCTTAGCCATCATGTTATGGCACACAAACCCACAGTGCTGCATCCTAAACTCCTTGTTCACCTCTGGAACTGCTTTTATTTTCTCTATATCTTAAACTCTAAAGCTCTAAACTTTCCTTAGCTTAACATGTCTCTGCTTTATGCTATAAATCCACATTCTAAGTTCTAGCACCTGAGTTTGGGAGCCTTTTCCAAGGTCTCAGATCAAACCCTGGGTTTAATTCTGAACTTTGGCTTCCAGGCCCAAAGTTCTGAGAGTTCCCTGCGTTTCAGATTCCAGCACAAAACCATTCCTGATGAATTCAGGTGATGAGGAATACAAATGCTGCAAACAAAATGGAATTCACAGGAAAATTCTTAGTGGGCATTAGATTTCAGCAGAGCTGGACTCAACAAAACACTCAGAAACAAAACTTATTTACTCCTTTAAATTAATACAATTAATTACATTTGCAAGAAACAAAAATAACTCACTGCAAGCTTGGTGGGATTAGACCAGAGGTAGCTTTAATGCTGCTTCAGGTAAAAACATCTGGAGAAGGATTTAAAATCAGCAATTTCAACTCAAAGTCTTAAAGGATTTAAATTCAGCAATTTAAACTAGAACAGTCTGAAAATATTTTAAATTCATAGAACAGTCTTAAAGGATTTTAAATTCAACAATTTCAACTAGGACAGTCTGAAATGATTTAAAATCAGCAATTTCAACTAGAACAGTCTGAATGGATTTTAAATTCAGTAATTTCAACTAGAAGAGTCTTAAAGGATTTTAAATTCAGTAATTTAAACTAGAACAGTCTGAATGGATTTTAAATTCAGCAATTTCAACTAGAACAGTCTTAAAGGATTTAAATTCAGCAATTTCAACTAGAACAGTCTAAAAGGATTTAAATTCATAGAACGGTTTTAAAGGATTTAAATTCAGCAATTTCAGCTAGAACAATCTTAAAGAATTTTAAATTCAGTAATTTAAACTAGAACAGTCTGAAATTATTTTGAATTCAGTAATTTCAACTAGAACAGTCTTAAAGGATTTAAATTCAGCAATTTCAACTAGAGCAGTCTGAATGGATTTTAAATTCAGTAATTTCAACTAGAACAGTCTGAATGGATTTTAAATTCAGCAATTTCAACTAGAACAGTCTTAAAGGATTTAAATTCAGCAATTTCAACTAGAGCAGTCTCCAACCCGTGTAAACAATGTCCAGAACCTCAATGGTGTCTTCTGAACGTGCTTGGTGAGAAGTTCCTCCTGCTGCCTCCTCTCACCACTTTTATTCTCTTTACCAAGTAATTCCTTTAATTTTTCTGAAAGGACTTCGTTCTCTGGATGAGGAAACCCTGCCAGAACCCATGGATCTGACAGGAGAATTGAAGTGTGGATCCAGCTGATCCTGTGCTCTCTGTGCTGCTTCCCAATCTTCACCTGGTGGCTGCCAGGCCATCCACAAGATGAATTTTTGTCTTCAAAATAACCTTACACTGAAGGCCCTTCCAGTTCAAGAAGACCAGTTAATTAAAAAAACAATAATGTGTAAATAACAGGAAAAAAAGCAACAGGCTAAAAAATAAATATGTGGAAATCAAGGGAAATAAGGAGAGAAGAGCCTGTTAAGTTTAAAAATAATCAGGACAGACACACAAAAAGTTTGTTCAAGTGGTGCAAGAAATGAGGAGAAGGAGCAGTTTATACAGAAAAAAAATAAATTTTAAGTCTTTGGTAGCAAGGAATTCTTCCGACTTTTACAGTACTTGTATTCTAAAAATAATTCTCTATTATCCATGTAAGTATATCTTATAATTTATTCCCTAAGTGTAGTTTATTACCAAAACATAGAGAAGCCAAAGAGAAAAACTCAGAAAGAGAAATGAAAAAATCTCAGAAAGACATGAAAAAATCTCAGAAAGAGATGAAAAAAATGTCAGAAAAAAATCTGAATAGTGTTCAGTCTAGAGCCCCTTTCTGTGCCTGGAATTCTGCTCACATAATCCCAAATTTTCCAGCCACGAAGGTGCTTTTGCCCTGGGCTGAGGCATTTTTGGCTGGGACAGGCGTGTCCAGGGTGGAGTAGCGGATCTGGAACCCCCCTGCGGTCACCGAGGCGTCCGTCAGGAACTTCAGCGTCATCACATTCCCTGCACAGGAAAAATCAAATTTTATGGGCTGGGGGGCAGAAAAATGGGGGGGGGTCTCACATGTATTTTGGGGGTTTTCTAATTGTTTTCCCATCTATTTTGGTTTTTTTCAGAAATATTTTAGGGCAGTATTCGTTTTCTTTATTTAATTAATTTATTTTAATTTTTTACCATTTAAAAAAATTTAATTAATTTCAGGGTTTTTTTCCAGATATATCTTGGGCATTTAATTTTTTGTCCCATATATTTTGGTTTTAAGTTTTTTCAGTTCCCACAAAGAGTGCAAATAATTTACCTGTGCTAATGATGTCATCTGGCAACTCATCTCCACAAAACCTGGAAAAATAGGAAATGCTGATGATTAAAGTATGTCATATACTGTAGTATATATTGTATATTGTGTACACTATAGTAGATATAATATATATATAGTATATAGTATGTAACATGCTATAGTACATAGTATATAATATACTATAGTATATATAATATGTATCATATATAGTATGTAATATACTATAGTATATATAGCATATAGTATACTATAGTATATATGCCATATAATATGTAATATATTATAATATATAGTATAGATAATATATAGTATACTATAATATATTGTATCATTAATAAAAATATAGTAATAATAATAATATAATACCATTAATATAGTATTATTAATTATTGCATATTATATTATATAGTATATATTACAATATATACTATATATACAGTATACATATCGTACCATATATAATATAGTATATATTACAATATATAGTATATTATAACATGTTATTTTATTATTACATCATTATTATATCATATATTAATAATAATAATGTAGTAATAACAATATGATGCTATTAATATAGTATTAATAATTATTGTATATTGTAATATATAGTATGTATAGTATATAGTATATATAATATATAGTATATTATAGTATAGTATATTATAATATACTATATATTATAATATACTATATATTATATATTATATGGCATATATACTATAGTATACCATATACTATATACTTTATACTATATATAATAGACAATATATAATGCATTATATCTTATGCATTATATATTATAAATTACATATTATATATTATTCATTTTACATGTATCACAAAAATGTTACAATTTATAATTAATCAACAGCATTTTTCTGAAGGGGGGGACCAGTTTACCATAAATTTGCATATCAAATGTGCTTTACCTGCCCACAAATCCATTGACATCATCATAGCTGTCGTAGACCTCCAGGAAGTCAGCCAGGCAGGCCGTGTCATCCTCCACATCGAACTCCAGGAACTGCAGGTGGATCCTCTGCCCGTACCTGACCCGGATGTGCCAGTAGCACACTTGCTCGTTCTCGTACTCGTTCGGGTAGCCTGGAGACTTGAAAACGTGTTTGGAATCCGTGAAGACTCCACCACACTCTTTTCCTAAGGGGGAGGTAAAAGCAGGGAGAGTTGGAGTTTTAATTCTGGCTGTGGTTTGAATCTTCAGACACTTGGAGCTGGAGATTTTCCAAGGGAATCACACAGGGACATCCAGAGTGACAAAGATTCTTGTGGACAGGCTTAGCAGCTGCTCTGCAGGCCAAACAACTGAGTTAGCAGCAGAAGAAATCAATAAAATAGGAATTTATCCACAGCAAGGAAGAAAGCAAGGCTGTTCGCATGGAAACTAATAAAATAGACACATAAGGGATATTTGCAGCCTTAGTGAGCAGCACTCGTGCCTTAAAAATTTGTTGAAAACTCCTGCCAATTAATTATTGACGTTAATTGCTTTGTACCAATCAAACACAATAAGCTATTGCTTTGTCCAATGAATATAGTGAGCTATTTTGATGTAACTAATGACTTGGTGTATCCTATTCCCATCTGGCAGAGGTGGAGCAGTTACCCTCTGTCCATGGGGCAGTTTTCTTTATCTCTTCCACAGCCAATCCTCCCTCCAGGAGATCTCTGCTGTTCATGGGCCATTAATTATTAATTATCTTCTGTTCATGGGCCACTAATTATTAATTATCTTCTGTCCATGGTCACTGAGTGTCCCTGCATGGCTGATAAAATTCCATCATCCCATGGGGAGATGCTCTGCCCAGGGGAGGAGCCAAGCATTCCTACCTGGATCCAATCTGAGGTTTGGGACAGCACAGCAGCCTCTGCCCAGTGCATTCCCAGAGGAGCAGCTTCCTGCTGCCCTGCATTGCCAGAGGAGCAGCTTCCTGCTGCCCTGCATTGCCAGAGGAGCAGCTTCTGCTGCCCTGCATTCCCAGAGGAGCAACTTCTGCTGCCCTGCATTCCCAGAGGAGCAGCTTCCTGCTGCCCTGCATTCCCAGAGGAGCAGCTTCCTGCTGCCCTGCATTCCCAGAGGAGCAGCTTCTGCTGCCCTGCATTGCCAGAGGAGCCCAGGCCCATCTCCAGCAGCCCTGGAGCTGCAGAGGAAAACTCCCCCCTTGTGCAGGATCCCTGCTCCAGCAGAGCCACAGCTGGCACTGCAGGAGGGCTGAGCCCCCATGGGATGGGGCTGTGCCACCCCCTGACACACAGGGGACAGGGACTGCTCTGACTCTGTCAATGTTTTGTTTTCTTTTTTTTTGTACTATTGTATTTGTATTTTTAATTTGTCCTAGTAAAGAACTGTTAGTCCTATTCCCATAACTTTGTCTGAGAGCCCCCCTTAATTTCAAAATTACAATAATTCAGAGGGAGGGGGTTTACATTTTCCATTTCAGGGGAGGCTCCTGCCTTCCTTAGCAGACACCTGGCTTTTCAAACCTAGACACCCAGATTTTGGAAGGAGATATTTTGGAAGCAAGAGGCGTGATCCAAACCTCACTGAATTCACAGGAAAAGCTTTCATTGCTTTCAGTGGGTTTGGGGCCAGAGCTGTGTTTTATGTGAGATGCATTTGGGATTTCTGGCTCTCTCCAGCTTTACAGCTGTACTTGCAAGTCACACTGACACTCACATTCATCCTCTCTTCTTCAAAAACCCCTTGCAAGCGTGTCTCAAACAAAAACCAGCTCGTGATCACAGACCTGCTGTTGTACTCCTGCTGTTCCTGCTGCTCCACATTCCCTTTGGGATAAAACCACTCCTGCTTTGATCCAGTGGCCATTTGGACTTTGCCAGCTCCCTGCCAGTGGGGCTGACCAAACTGGGAATTCCTGCCTGAATTTAGGATTTATCCCAGTTTAGAGCTGGGGAGAGGGAGGCGCTGTGTCAGGGGATTCAGGGCACGGGAATTAGGAGCAATAAGATGGATTAACCCCATTAACCCCCTGAGTTTGTACATTGTCCACAAGCCCAGAACTTCCCAGCTCATCTCCACCCCAGCACCTGGAGAGCTCAGGGGCTGCAACACAAGAAAGACCTGGAGCTGCTGGAGAGAGTTCAGAGGAGCCAGGAGCTGCTGCAGGGCTGGAGCCCCTCTGGAGCCAGGCTGGGAGAGCTGGGAATGTTCCCCTGGAGAAGGGAAGGATCCAGGCAGAGCTCAGAGCCCCTGGCAGGGCCTGAAGGGGCTCCAGGAGAGCTGGAGAGGGACTGGGGACAAGGGATGGAGGGACAGGAGCCAGGGAATGGCTCCCAGTGCCAGAGGGCAGGCATGGATGGGACACTGGGAATTGGGAATTCCTGGCTGGGCTGGGATTCCCAGGGAAGCTGGGGCTGCCCCTGGATCCCTGGCAGTGCCCAAGGCCAGGCTGGAACACCTGGGACAGTGGAAGGTGTCACTGCCATGGCAGGGGTGGCACTGGATGGGCTTTAAAGTCCCTTTCAAGCCAGCCCATTCCATCATTTCATGATCACTGCTGGGTGGGATGAACACTTCAAACACCTCAACAGTTCCACAAGTTCCTCCTGCCCTCTTTGGCCTCCTGGAGCAGAGCATGGGCTCAGTTCTGCCAGGGCTTTGCCCCTGTCCCCCCAGCTGCTCATGTCCCACCTTCCTGACAGCCCAGCCAGGCTCCACAGCCCCTGGACACCAATCCCTGTAGTGCTGCAGGCTCGTGGCTCTGCACTTTTGGCAGCTCTGGTTTCCTTTGGAGCTCTGACCAAACTGGACAGCAATTCCCTGCGGCCCAGAGCAGACAAAGGAACGGTCCCACGCCGAAATTCCGAGGGCAGGAGTGTCCCTGCAGCTCTGTGTGGAACATCTGGCAGGGCCCCCACCCCACAGAGCTATTTGATGAACACAAACAAGCCCCAGCCCTGGGAGCACAAACAAAATGTGCACAGCTGTGCAGACGTCATGGCCCAGCCTGAGCCTGGCTCTGCCAGGCCAGGGAGCAGCAGCGGGGCCAGGCTGAGCTTTGCTGCCCTGCCTGGTGCCACCTCTGCCTGTCCCCTCTGGCTGAAGGGACACCCAGTGCCCACGTGGGTGCTGCAGTCACCTGCAGAGCAGCGTGCAGGAGATGGGGAGATGTCTCTGCTGGGCTTCTTGTCAGTCCTGTTGGAACTCTGATCTGCTCTGGGGATCCGCTTCTCCTCCTCCGATTACACACAGAGCGCTGCTGGTGGGAGTTCCACTCAGAGAATCACAGAGTTACAGGATGGTTTGGATGGAAAGGGACATTAAAACTCATCCCATCCACCCCTGCCATGGCAGGGACATCTCCCACTGTCCCAGGCTGCTCCAAGCCCCATCCCACCTGTCCTGGGGCACTGCCAGGGATCCAGGGCACCCTGTGCCAGGCCCTCCCACCCTCCCAGGGAACAATTCCTCCCTAGGAATTCCTCCCAGCTCCCCCCTAGGACAATCCTCCTAAGAATGCCAGTCCCAGGCAGGGCATTCATTTTCAGAGCTGTTCCATCTCAGACCAAAAAAAAAAAGAAGGTTTAACCTTAAATTTACCCTGTTGCAGGCAGAATACCTCAGATTATGGGCAGAAAGCCCTCAGATTATTCAGAGAAATTTTGGGCTAGATGCAAAAGAGGACAAAGGAGGAGAAAAGAGGACAGAAGAGGACAGCAGGACAGCCCTGTGGTTGCTCCTCACCGTTGGGGTTGTAGCAGTAGGCGTCCCACCTCTCGCTCCTGTTGAGGCGAATTCCATAATCAACAATCCCAGTCTTGCCAAAGCCGCAGTTGGCTCCAGCTTTTACTATGGGATAGCCAACTCTGCCCTTGGCCATCCAGCCAGCAGCACACACGTGGAAACCTGCAGCAAAGGAGGCAGAAAATGCTCAGCCCTGGGCTGCCCTTATTGCACCAAGTCTGACTCAATGGCCTGGGTGTGATTGGCCTGATAGAAACTGAGCTACAGGGGGGAACAGGACGTTGAGAGGATAATTTGAAATGCAGAGGGTAAAATTGAATTGTGTTCTCCACGATGTGATTACTGGTTCTTCATCTGAAGCCCCAAATCAAATGCAGATGGACTGCACAGTCAGGTTTAAGCGCTCTACCAGCACTTGTAATCAAATTAGCCATAGGATGGGTTTTCCAAGGGTGTTCTCTCTTTCCCTTTTGAAGTCAGACAAATTTACTCAATCCCATCTCAAGGGTTCTCAGCATTAAGTTCTAAAAATAAATATAATACTACAGACAGCTAAAATCCCCAAGCGTTTGCTTAAAACACTTTCAATTTAAATTTAAATACCTGAAATGCCTCAGGGATTTCTTGCCAAACAAAAAGATCCCCTTAATGCATTTTGTGGCTGAGAACTCAACACCAACAGCCAAAGAATGCAATGTTGTAGAGACCCATCCAATGTTTTCATGGAGAGGAACTGGAACATATTTGTGGCATCTTAGGGCTCAGAGCTCCTCAGAAGAAACAAAAGTACCCTTTTCACATGTGCTGCTGCTGGGAGCCAGCTTCTGACTCAACAGCAGAGTGAAAAAATGTCTGGAGTGGAGGATATTTTCCATTGTTTTCCCAGTGCTCTGAATGAATGAAGAACTTCTTAGGAATCAGCTGGAAATGCAGGGGAGATCTCACTCAGCTCCACTTTTCACACCAAGCACAGAACTCATTCCCTTGCAGACAAAATATCTTGATGGAAATAAAAGTGGTTGGAGCAAGTCCAGAGGAGGTCAGGGAGATGCTCCCAGAGCTGGAGCCAGGCTGGGAGAGCTGGGAATGTTCCCCTGGAGAAGGGAAGGCTCCAGGCAGAGCTCAGAGCCCCTGAAGGGGCTCCAGGAGAGCTGGAGAGGGGCTGGGGACAAGGATGGAGGGACAGGAGCCAGGGAATGGCTGCCAGTGCCAGAGGGCAGGGATGGGTGGGACATTGGGAATTGGGAATTCCTGGCTGAGGGTGGTGGGGCCCTGGCACAGAGAAGCTCTGGAGTGAGTCCTGAGGAGGCCACGGAGATGCCCCAAGAACTGGAGATTCTCTCTGGAGACAAAATGCAGCAAAATAATTGTTCCAAAGATCTCCTTTTTTTACCCCTCCCTGCCTTCTCCCTATGGTGCCTCCCAAATCCTGATGCTGGAACAGAGCTGCACATGGAATTGTGGATGATCCCCTGGAGAAGGGAAGGATCCAGGCAGAGCTCAGAGCCCCTGGCAGGGCCTGAAGGGGCTCCAGGAGAGCTGCAGAGGGACTGGGGACAAGGGATGGAGGGACAGGAGCCAGGGAATGGCTCCCAGTGCCAGAGGGCAGGGATGGATGGGACATTGGGAACTGGGAATTCCTGGCTGGGAGGGTGGGGACACCCTGGCACTCCTCCTGCTCCTTACCAAAACCCCGTGGAGTTCCCAACGAGCCCCAGAGCTCGGGACAGAAATGCCAACACCCAGCCAGCCCCCTCAGCCCCTGTGTTTCCCCAGACCTATTTTCCGAGCTGCCTCCAGCTGCTGCAGCGTGGCCAGGTGTCCTCCCTCGTACTCGCACACGGCCCTGGCCTCGGCGAAGGTCAGCCGGTACTTGCCGGAGCGCGCCTCGCGGTGGTACACGCCGGCCGCCCGCTCTGCAGGGACAGGGACAGGGACACAGCGTCAGCCAGCACCTGTGCCTCACCATCACACAATCACACAATCACAGAATCACAATCACACAAAATAATGAGGTTGGAAGAGACCTCTAGGATCGAGTCCAACCCGTGCCCAAACACCTCAACTATAGCGCCAAGTGCCGTGTCCAGTCCTTTATAAAACACAACCAGAGGTGGTGATTCTACCACCTCCCTGGGAAGAGCATTCCAGTGCTGTAGCAGACTCCATGGAGCTGGCCAGAGCTCCATGGAGGATTGAGACTCAACAGCAGGAACTGCTGAGTGATGATGAGACAGCAAAATAAGCTCCTGTCTTCTACCCCTTGCCCCATAGCTTATCTCTGTAACCCCATAGGTCACCTTTTCCCTGACCCTCACTATTGGACAAGTTTGGATCCCCCTACCCTATAAAAAGGGGCTGTTTGAGCCCATTTGGCAGGAGAAGAGCTGTCATGGAACCCTTTAGAGATCCCTCAATAAACCATGGCTGTGGAACACCAGGACCTCTCCTTCTCCTCTCTCCCGTCTGCTTCTGCCCCAGCCAAAGGCACCTCAGCGAGCAACAAAGAGCTGGAATCACTAAAGAGCTGGAATCACTAAAGAGCTGGAATCACTAAAGAGCTGGAATCCTGAGAGAGCTGAGAATCACTAAAGAGCTGGAATCACTAAAGAGCTGGAATCCTGAGAGAGCTGAGAATCACTAAAGAGCTGGAATCACTAAAGAGCTGGAATCCTGAGAGAGCTGGGAATCACTAAAGAGCTGGAATCCTGAGAGAGCTGGGAATCACTAAAGAGCTGGGAATCACTAAAGAGCTGGAATCACTAAAGAGCTGGAATCACTAAAGAGCTGGAATCCTGAGAGAGCTGAGAATCACCAAAGAGCTGGAATCCTGAGAGAGCTGGAATCCTGAGAGAGCTGGGAATCACTAAAGAGCTGGAATCCTGAGAGAGCTGGGAATCACTAAAGAGCTGGAATCACTAAAGAGCTGGAATCACTGAGAGAGCTGGGAATCACTAAAGAGCTGGAATCACTAAAGAGCTGGAATCCTGAGAGAGCTGGAATCACTAAAGAGCTGGGAATCACTAAAGAGCTGGAATCACTAAAGAGCTGGAATCCTGAGAGAGCTGGGAATCACTAAAGAGCTGGAATCACTAAAGAGCTGGGAATCACTAAAGAGCTGGAATCACTAAAGAGCTGGAATCCTGAGAGAGCTGGAATCACTAAAGAGCTGGGAATCACTAAAGAGCTGGAATCACTAAAGAGCTGGGAATCACTAAAGAGCTGGGAGTCACTAAAGAGCTGGAATCACTAAAGAGCTGGAATCACTAAAGAGCTGGAATCACTGAGAGAGCTGGAATCACTAAAGAGCTGGAATCCTGAGAGAGCTGGGAATCACTAAAGAGCTGGAATCACTAAAGAGCTGGGAATCACTAAAGAGCTGGAATCACTAAAGAGCTGGGAATCACTAAAGAGCTGGAATCACTAAAGAGCTGGGAATCACTAAAGAGCTGGAATCACTAAAGAGCTGAGAATCACTAAAGAGCTGGGAATCACTAAAGAGCTGGGAGTCACTAAAGAGCTGGAATCACTGATCTTGCCAAGGGTGGCCACGGCTGAGAGCTGGCAGGGGATTTGGGCACTCTGTCTCCCACAGGGACTGAGCTATCCTGACCATCCTGCAGCGCTCGGGGATAAGGCCAATCTGAAGATCCTGGTCTTATCACAGTGCTTTATTATTCTTTCAGTGAAAAATTTCTTCTTAATATCCACGTCACTATAGAGCGTGACACAGCACAAAGTACCAAGGCTCCATCAGAAGGGTGCATAAGAGGGATTTGTTAGAGCAACACGCTGCTTTTATAGCTTTTCAATATATTTACATTTACTTAACAGACATATTCACTGCCCACTGGTCACAAAAAAGAAACCAAGTTCTCAGTAGGTGACCAAGGAGCCACATCATTCTGTGAGCCAGCTGGAGTCCGTGTCTTTTAGCTTTCTCTCCTTCATCACCTCTCCATGGTGACAGCCTTGGTGTCTTCCTCAGGAGAGATATGGGGCTTCCCTTTATCTTCAGGAGGCCTTTGCTGGCTCACAAGAACAGCACAAAATGCCTTTCCTACAATCCAACCCATCCCTTCCCTGCCGTGGCTGGAGGCTGTGTCCTTTGCTTCTGTCAGAGACCAACCCCACCTGTCCTCAGCCTCCCTTCAGGAATTGTAGAGAGCAATGAGGGCACCCCTGAGCCTCCTCTTCTCCAGGCTAAACAGCCCCAGCTCCTTCAAACCTTCCTCACGGGGTTTGTGTTCCAAGCCCCTCACCAGCCTTGTTGCCCTCCTCTGGATGCGCTCAATATTTTCTGAAAAAAAAATATTTTCGGATATTTCCTGAAAAACCTCTGCTCAGAATTTTCTCCTGGGAAGCTGAGAAGCCTCGGAGAGGAATGAAAACAACGATTATCTGATTGCTGCTCCTGTGTTTTGCTGCTTTGTAATGTGGTTTGGCCATTGTTTGCCAACTGGTCATTGTTTCATTGGTTCCATGTAAATTGTTTTTACTTAATGACCAATCAAAGCCAGCTGTGAGTGACTCTCTGAGGAGTCTGGGTTTTTATTTTTCATTCTTTTCTAGCCTTCTGATGTATCCTTTCTCTTTAGTATAGTTTTAGTATAGGAATATAGTATAATATAGTATAGTATACTATAATATGTTATATAACATATATGTTATATATGTTATATATATAATATGTTACATATATATAATATGTAACATATTATATACTATAATATGTTATGTATGTTATATATATGTTATATAATTATATATATTATAGTATACTATAATATGTTATATAATATTATAATATATTATAATATGTGTTATAATATAATATAAAATAGTATAGTGTAGTATAGTATAGTACAGTGTATCAGCCTTCTGAGAACTTTATGTCTAAGCTTAATCAACAACAGAAATAAAAACTACATCTTTATAACCAAGGTACTTTAACATGATACATATGCAATCCATTTTAATATTTGCAAAAAGCCAATATTTTAATTTCACCTGTATCTATAACACAGGTGAAGGGGAAACGTTCACCTGTGCCACATAGGAAGCATCAGGAAAGCTCAGACCTGCAGACCCCACAGGGATGGGATGTGTGTGACACCCAGAGGGGTGGATGTATGTGATGCCTTAGGATTTTAGCTTTTATATTTTCCATGTATTTGTAATCCTGCAATTCTTTAGTGTAGAAACTCCATGTCCAGTATCAGCTGCTGTTCTCCTGTTTTGTCAAACAATTCCTCTCCAGGCCTGGGAATCAAGGACACCTCACTGCCTCAGGCCCTGAGAGATGGAGACAGAAGTGAGTTGGGGGCAGCAAACTTGGGGTAAATGACTTTATGACCTGAAGCTGGAATTGGAACAGATCAACCCCCAGTATATAAATGGACCAATCTTATAAAAGTGTGAAACCTGTGACCAGTTGTCCATTTTGAGTGTAGCCCCTGGGGGGCTTTGTCTGCCCTAAACGTACCTGAAGGCCTTCAATAAATAAACTGCTTTTTATTGCCTTAATTCTGTCTGGCCTCTGTTTTTAGGTAGCCCAGAAAGGGATGTGTGTGACCCCCAAGGGGTGTGTGTGACACCCAGAGCCAGGATTTGGGGTGGGGGAAGTTTAGGCCAGGGCCAGTCAGTGCTGGGAGAGTTTGTGAAGAACAGAAAATCAACAAGAGCTGGGGAGGCTCCCCCGGGCTGCTCCAGGGGCAGAGGTTTGGGAACAGTTTGGAGCCAGCAGCCCCAGCCCTGTGTGTCCTGTCTGACCCAGGGGAATCCTCCTGGATCCCTCTCACAGCATCCTTCTGGCTGGAACTCCCAGAGCCTCTGCAAGATGAATCAGAGCTTTGTTTTGAACCTCCAGAGAAGTGAAATCACAGCTACTTGGATAGAGGAGAGGCAGGAATTAAAGGGGGGAAAATGTCAAATAAAAATATCCGAGCGTGTGTCACAAAGGGCAGGACCAGAACAATTGCTGGCTGACATTTCTGCTGCAAGGAAAATTAAAGCAATTTCTTCATTATTTTTTACTTTGCCGTGGCAATCCCGAGACAAAACAGCTTTCCAAGGAAACCTAGAAACTGCCAGTGCTGCTACAAGTTTTACAATCTTTGCATGTTGAGCTTGTCTGGTGCCATATGTATGGAAATCTGTCTCAGCAGCAATCTGCATATCTCATCTGAGGGGTTTTTTGTTTAGGTCTCACTTATATTTAGCAGAATCTGAGAGGAATGGCTGTTTGCAGCTCTGCCCAGCCAACGTGGCTGAGAAAAGATGGAAAGCAGGATTTTTACAGTAGTTATTTTGCAGCATAAAAATAAAGAATCTATTTTCTAGGGACACGCTTCGGGTTGGTGCTTTTGGCTGGCTATGGGGAGGGTTTTTTAAAAGCCACTGAATTGTGGTTGGGAATGGTGAGAGCCCTTAATAGACCCAGGATGATGTTTGCCAGGGTGGGTTTTGTGCCCAGAGAAATAAATGATGTTGCTGACAGCAGTCTGAGGAGAGGGAGAGCATCCCTGGGAATGTCACTGGCATGGGATAACAGCTCCTCCACAGAAAAACCTTCCTGAAGGAGCCTCACAACCCACAGCTGGGGGACTGGGGCATATTCTGGTACAAGAACTCCTTTTAAACTAAGAATTTATTCATAGGAATTCATTCATGAGGCCTGATTTTTAAGTACACTGTGAAAGGGAGTAACGCCCATAACTAAAGATGGATCTTTGCCTGGATAATTCAATTTGACACAACAGGTCGTGTACATGGAGCCAAGGATCTCCAGAGCTTGAGGGCCAGAAGATGCCTTGGGAAGGTGAGGAACACACTGTTCCCATGCCTCCACCAGAATCCAGAGATGGTTTGGGATGATCCCATAAATGTGCCTGCTACAGCTTTTTGAATATCTTTTGGGATTGGTCAAAGACCCACTGGAACACCATTTAAACAGGTGGAAAATGGGTTTTTTTGGGGCTGTGTTGGACAAACATTTGGTACCTAAACCTGAAGCATGAGCCAAAGTCACCCAAACATTTGGGTAAGGTTGGCGAACTGGGAAATCTGCGTGGCTCAAAGCAAGCAGAGCGAAAAAAGCAGAAGCATAACTTTTGATTTCTTCACAGGAAGTATTAGTTTTCAGTCACTCAGCAGCCTGTCATGGCTGAGCCCATGAGAAATCAAGATAAATCAGCTCAGTGTGTGTGTGAGCAGGGTTGGGAATGTTGGGTTGGGAATGCAGGGCTGGGGAATCCCTGAGTCCCCCAGGAGCCAGCTCAGTGCTGGGCCTGCCTGCAGGCTCTGCAAATATTTTTATTTATTTTTATTTTAACTGGAAGTTGGCATTCACAGGTGCAGATGATAAAAAAGCTGATAGTTTGCTCGAGGTATAAATTATGCTTTTACTCTCTCTTGTTGGATTAGGCCCTTTTCTGACTCAGAGGCGTTTTAAAAACTTTTATTCCGTTTTCAGTCTCATGAGAAGGGTGAGACAACACAGATGTTATAATTCACATGATTATAATTACAAGATAACTATTTTTTAATTACAATACACTATAAAAATAATTTAGTTTCCTATAAATCTATTTCCCACATTTCTCAGATGACAATTTAAAGAGTTGGAATGATTTTTTCCCCATGTTTGCCATGTTTATCAGACTGGGGAAGGCTCTGCAGAAGGCAGCAAGAAATGGTCCTGGAAATGTCTGAGGCACAGAAAATTGTGTTGATTTTCTTAGAGAATTCAACACATCAGTGATTTTAAAGCACAGTGTGAGGGACAAGGACTGGGGACAAAAGTTCTGAAGAATTTCAGAAAGTTCAAAATTTTTTTCTAAACTTTTTAAAGTTTTAAATTTTGCAAGAGTTTGTTCTTAGTTCTGAGCATGAGAAACATCAATCATTGGCCTGGAAGCCTGGAATCCCCATCATTGATCCTTGCAGAGCATGGGAAGGGGATTGGAAACCACTGATTGTATTCCCTGAACTCTCAGTGCTGCCACTAAACCTCACCATTTCAGTTGTTTTTTGTTTTTCACCTGGCAATGTTATTTTCAGATCTTATCACTCTAAAGGTACCTCCCCACACTTATTGCTGGAATGTCACTATGGACAGGCAGCAGGTTTTCCAGAATATTGCTGTTGGCTGCTGGGAATTTTGGATTTCTGTGCTGCCAGGCACTGACAAGAGAACACTGCATTGACCTGAGGCCATGGAGAAGCTTCCAAAATGGAATGACAGAACTGGGATTGTGGGTGTGCAGTTTGGATAGAAGTGTGTGATATCACAGGGGGGGAAACTCAGAGTTTAAGGGTTTGGAATACAGGAATAGATAGAGAGCAAGGTGGAGGGTTTGGGGCAGAGGCTGCTCCTTCTTCGCCTTCTTCTTCACAGGTTTGGGTGGTTTTGTGTAATTGATAAAAAAGTCCCCATTGCAGGACATGAGTGATTAGTTATTGGGTTAAATTGGAAATAATTGATGTGTCATTTCTTAATTATCCTTAAAAGGCCTAGCAGAGGGAGACACGGCTCCATTTTTAGTTTGTTAGAGTGAAGTTCTGCAGAACTCAGGGTTTGTGAGACTGTGACAGAGACAAGAACCAACAAACACCTGAGTCCCAACAAGAAATCCCATCTCACACATTTATTCCTGACCTTGGAAGAGAAGAAGCCAAATAATGGACATATTTCTGGGAAGGTCAGCCCTTCACAGAGTCTGCAAGGCTGAGAGCAGCAGCAGCAGCGGCCTGTGAGGAGCAAGCAGCCTCCATCCCTTTTATTCCTCTGCCACATGGCAAAACAGCCTTGGGAAAACAGACCCCACAGAGTCCTGCCCCAGCTCTGGGTGTCCCAGGCAGTGACACTGACAGAAAATCCCCATTAACTGATGGGATCTTGCTCTGGCACTATTCCCCCCCATCCCTCCTTAATTCCACTGTGCAGGGAGACAAACTCAGCATCAGCCACAGAGCTGGGTGAGAGCAGGGTGATCTCCTCATTTCCATATTTATGGCTCTGGACGTGTTTCCATGCCCACACTGACAGGAAAATGCACAGGAATTGCTGTTCATGGAGCTCTGAGGATGAACCTGCAGGAAATGCTGATTTTTCTGGCAAGCACAAGCACGTGCCACGGGGCCATGGGTCCCACTTCTCCAAACGCCTCCTTGGAGCCCAGGGACAGTGGGACCCTGCCAGGACAGTGGGATCCTGCCAGGACAGTGACCCTCAGCTCACCCACAGCAGCAGGAGGGGCTGAAGTGCAGCCAGCCTCTGCTGCACAAACACAGGCAGCACGAAATTTGGCCGATAAAGGACCTGCACTATGCATGAGACCCCTGGTAAGTGCTAAATAAAGAGGAATATTTCACTTTTAAGCAGAGGGTGGCCACGTAGCTCCTGGCAGGGGCCTCTGCTGCTCAGAGAACTTCACCAAACAGGGTTGGTGCAGCCCCTAAACGCCCTGAGACAGGGAGTGGGAATGGGAAAGGAATTGGAATTGTGAACAGAGGGCAGCAGCTGGCCTGGAAAACCCCACAGCTCTGAGAACTGGCACTGGGATGAGCCCAGGAGCAAATCTGGGCAAGGCTGTGCCAACCCTCCCACAGCTGGCAAAAAAACCCTGCTCACAATGGGCAAAAAGGAGCAGCACCAAAATTCCAGTGGCACCAGGAACACATCCCCAAGGAGCAGCTGCAGCAGCACTGCCTGAGGAGCAGGAGGGGCTCTGGGACAAGGAAAAAGGTAAAAGGAAAAAGGTGAAAGGTAAAAGGAGCGTTTCCAGAGTGACAGCAATTCAAGATTTTATATGTGTGTGTGTATATATATATATATATATATATAATAAAAAGATATATAAAAACATTATATATATAATATTTTAATATCTTTATATATTTATAATATATCTATTATATACATAATGTTATATATTTATTATAAATTTATTATTTATCTATATATTATATATTTATATATAAATATTTGTACATAATTATTTATATTAAGGTATACTTATGTACATATAATTATGTATAAAATAAAATATACATATTATATCTTTATATATTTATTATATGTTTATATATTACATCAATATTATATTTATATATGCTAAGGGTTTGCGGAGGAAAAAGCTAAAATGGAAATTTTCCTGAATTTTGGTTTTGGCTCTTTATCAGAAGAGGAGAAAAGCAGAGCTCAGATGTCACTTTGCATCCCCAGCTTTTATTCCTCTGATGCTCAAGCACGGGGAGGCTGAGGTTGGGGTGACTTCCTTCACTATTCAAGTTATTTTATTTTAAATGCAAAGAAGCATGAACTGGATGGCTGCGAATTTGCCAATTTTATCTTCATTTATATACAGAGTCACTGAATTCCATTGGTAACTGAATTAACTGCACTCTGAGGTTCATTTCAGCAATGTTATTGCTGCACTTACACAAGATGGTGCATTTCTATTTTGGTGTGTTTACTTAGCAAAAGCCATCAGGTTTTTTACCCCCTGGTTTATTTTTGTTTACTCTCCTGCTAAATGCGTAGAGGCGTAGCCAAACAGAATTTTATGATGCATTCCAATTAGCACACAGTCGCTCCATTTTAAAGCATTTTAAAAGATTTGCCTTCAATTCATGAAACTGCTCAAATGATGGCTTTTATCCCAAATTTCTGACCAGCAGAGGTGGAGCCTGGAGCTCCCAGGCTGCCCTTTCCTGGAGCCCTCCCCACCTGAGCAGCCCCAGGAATTGTGAGGCACAGCAGGCAGGGCCCGAGCTTTGGGGGGAAGGAGAAGCCATTAAAAGAGCAGTTTCCTTATCTCTTCCACAATCCCTCCTCCCTCTGGGGGCACATCTGCTGATAACAGCCATTGAATGTCCCTGCATGGCTGATAACAACTACAGCATCCCATTGGGAGATGTGAGCCCAGAGGGAGGAGCCAAGCATTCCTACCCGGATATAAACTGGAGATTCTGGAACACCAGCCAAGCATTCCTACCCGGATATAATCTGGAGATTCTGGAACACCAGCCAAGCATTCCTACCCGGATATAATCTGGAGATTCTGGAACACCAGCCAAGCATTCCTGCCTGGATATAATCTGGAGATTCTGGAACACCAGCCAAGCATTCCTGCCTGGATATAATCTGGAGATTCTGGAACACCAGCCAAGCATTCCTAACTGGATATAATCTGGAGATTCTGGAACACCAGCACGGCTTCTGCACTGGATTCCCCAGAGGAACAGCAGCTGCCCCTTCCCCTGGATCTTCAGAGGAAGAGACTGCACCTTTCTCCAGGATCCCTGCTCCAGCAGAACCAGCCCTGACACTGCAGGAGGGCTGAGCCACAATTCCAATGGGATTCTCCAGGATCCCTGCTCCAGCAGAACCAGCCCTGACACTGCAGGAGGGCTGAGCCACAATTCCAATGGGATTCTCCAGGATCCCTGCTCCAGCAGAACCTCACCTGACACTACAGGAGGGCTGAGCCACAATTCCCATGGGATTCTCCAGGATCCCTGCTCCAGCAGAACCTCACCTGACACTGCAGGAGGGCTGAGCCACAATTCCAATGGGATTCTCCAGGATCCCTGCTCCAGCAGAACCAGCCCTGACACTGCAGGAGGGCTGAGCCACAATTCCCATGGGATTCTACAGGATCCCTGCTCCAGCAGAACCAGCCCTGACACTGCACAAAGGCTGAGCCACAATTCCAATGGGATTCTCCAGGATCCCTGCTCCAGCAGAACCAGCCCTGACACTGCAGGAGGGCCACAGCCACAATTCCAATGGGACTGATACCAACACCCTGACCCACAGGGTGTCAGGTTGTGTTCTGACTCTGGCAGTGTTGTTTTCAGTTTACTGCATTGTTTATTTTGTCCTTTTATTTTCTTCTCAATTAAAGAACTTATTTGTTATTTCTTAAGAACTTATGACTTCATATATATAAGTTATATAACTATATAATTGTTATTTCTAACAATAACTATTAATAACTACTTATTGTTATTTCCTGCTCCCATATTTTTTGCCTGAGAGCCCCTTAATTTAAAATTTATAGCAATTTGGAGAGGGGTGGGTTACATTCTCCATTTCAGGGGAAGCTCCTGCCTTCCTCAGCAGGCACCTGTCTTTCCAAACCAAAACAGCAGCCCAATGGAAAAGGATCCTTTCTGTGCCTCGTTTGTGCTCCTGGGGCTTTGCAGACTCCTCTGAGAGGGGCTGGAGCCACGTGGTGCTGGCTCACGAGACACCTGAGCACTGCCAGCTCCAGGGATTCCTGGAAATCCTCAGGGAAATCCACAGCACTCTGTGGGGATGGGGGATTTGGAAGCATTTGTCTGGAAAACAGAGCGCTCGCTGCGTGCCTTGATTTTGGCATCCTCTGGCAGGCTCTAGGCTGGGTTAGCTCTCTGCTGTAATGGATAATTACAGCGAGCTATAAAAGAGCCCTCAGAGCTCTGGAGACCCTCTGGAGGTACCAGAAACCTTCCCACAGCATTTTTGTCTTGCCCTTTTGAAACCTTCCCCAAACGACGTGAACAGCCCAAACGTCCCCGTTTCTGCACTCTTCCAGAGAGCCAGGAAATGTTATCACTGTTATTTCCACATCATTTAGTTTCACATGCTGGACCCCAGGCATGGGAAGTATGTTCATGCAGAAAGTAATTCATTCCTTTGGCAAATGTTTCTTTTCAGGCTCCTTTTCCCTCAAAACAAAGCCACTGTTATTTAATGAACGCGGTTTTCACTTTACCTCCCGCTGCAGGAAAATGCATTCAGATGATATGTTCTATAATTACCTTTTAAAATAAATAAATAACTTTTCCTGCAGGAAAATACATTCAGAGTATATATTTTATAATTACTTTTTAAAAATAAATAAATAACTCTTCCTGCAGGAAAATACATTCAGATGAAATGTTCTATAATCACTTTTTAAAATAAGTAACTTTTCTGCAGGAAAATACATTCAGATGAAATGTTCTATAATTACTTTTTAAAATAAATAAATAACTTTTCCTGCAGGAAAATACATTCAGATTATATATTTTATAATTACTTTTTAAAAATAAATAAATAACTTTTTCCTGCAGGAAAATACATTCACATTATATATTTTATAATTACTTTTAAAAATAAATAAATAACTTTTTCTGCAGGAAAATACATTCACATTATATATTTTATAATTACTTTTTTAAAATAAATAAATAACTTTTCCTGCAGGAAAATACATTCAGATTATATGTTCCATAATTACCTTTCTAAAATAAATAAATACCTTTTCCCGCAGTTCAGTGAAATTGTAAGGTTGTAAAAAGGGCCAGTTGCTATTCAGATGAAGCGATTTCAATGAATTTCAGTGCAGATAAATATTGGTATGGATGCGCAGCTGAGTTTTGTGCTGCCGGGCAAACGCAGCGAGCCCGCAGCACGGGCCGGGTGACGAGGGGCAGGTTTCTTACCTAGCCAGATGGAGTTGTGCAGCACGCCATCCCTGAAGCCCCAGGCTGCAGCCCGGTCCCAGAGCAGGGCAGAGAGGAGCAGCAGTGCGAGCATCTCGGGGCTGGCTGTGCCTCTGCAGCTGCTCCGCACGGCCCCAGCCTCCCGCAACATCTGCGAGCCAGATCTTAAATACAGAGCTCGGCTCTGAGGTCACGGGGCTGCTCCAATTGTGCTGCTGCGCTTCTTACCCAACCTCTGTGGTGGCTGCAGTGACTCACGGCTGGCTCTGCTCCTTCCCAGCCTGGCCAAGAAACCATCCCGTCCCTCAGCGCTGCAGCACACACAGACACTGCCCCAGCCGAGCTCTGCTCCTTCCTCAGCACTCGCTGCCTTCAAACCGCACACAATGAAACCAGGAGCCCGCCTATCTGCCGGGAGTGTTCCAGTCCTCTTACATTTACAGCAGCCACGGGATCCCACACACTCCCCCTCGTCCTCATTTCAACATTCCCTCCTTCAGGAGATCCCACACATCCCCCTCATCCTCATTTCAACATTCCCTCCTCCAGGAGATCTCACACACCCCCTCTAATCCTCATTCCCTCCTTCAGGAGATCCCACACACTCCTTCTAATCCCCATTGAAACATTCTCTCCTTGAGGAGGTCCCACACACTCCCCCTCATCTTAATTTCAGCATTCTCTCCTTCAGGAGATCCCACACATCCCCCTCATCCTCATTTCAACATTCCCTCCTTCAGGAGATCCCACACACTCCTGATCCCCATTGAAACATTCTCTCCTTCAAGGAATCCCACACACCCCTGTAACACTCATTGTCTCCTTCAGGAGATCCCACACATCCCCCTCATCCTCATTTCAACTTTCCCTCCTTCAGGAGATCCCACACACCCCTGTAATCCTCATTCCCTCCTTCAAGGGATCCCACACATCCCACTCATCCTCATTTCAACTTTCCCTCCTTCAAGGGATCCCACACACTCCCTCTCATTCTCATTTAATCCCATACCCTCCTGAAACACCCTTGGAACCCCAAGAATTAGAGCTCCTGGGTTCTGTAAAAAATGGATTTTTGTGTTCATTTTAAATAAATCAGTCTAAAGCTTGGGATGTTTCTCCCAATCCCTCTGTGTATAAAAATCAAACCTTTTGGTGCAATTCTACTCCTGGCAGCCTTTCGAAATCCAGTAATGCCCCCCCTGCAGCTGCCATCAGGAAGGGTTTTGGCTCTCCTTTTACAGAAAATTAGGGTTTATTCTCCTAGAGGATTCATTTTCTCAGTGGCTCTATTTTCACAGTGACCTGATCAATGAAAAGAAGGCAGGAGAGAATATTTTCCACGGATTGTTTGAGTTCATTTTCCCTACACGGGATCTGCAATTGCAAATCCCACTCCCTCATCAGAGGAAAGCTGCAAGTGTCAGAAGCAGCTGCTCTTTGTTCTGCAGCGGGAGCCCAAAGTTCTCCTCCAGAGCGGGTGCAGGGGCTGATTCACAGGCTGACAGCTGTCTGCCTGCCTTCCTCCTGGCTGCCCTGCCTCCTGCAGCTGCTCCTGCAGCCTGGGAGAGGGAATGCGGGAGACCAGGGGGTGGGAAATGGTCTGGGCTCCACGCTCGTGAGCAGCCCTTGGAAACCTTTGTCCTTGGAAACCTTTGTCCTTGGAAAACTCTGCCCTCCAGTTGTGATAACACAGCTCCTGAGTCAGGGGCTGTGCACAGAGCTGTGCTCATCACCAGGCAACACCCAGCTGGATGGGATGGATGGATGGATGGATGGATGGATGGATGGATGGATGGATGGATGGATGATGGATGGATGATGGATGGATGGATGGATGGATGGATGGATGGAGGGATGGATGGATGGATGGATGATGGATGGATGGATGGATGGATGGATGGATGGATGGATGGATGATGGATGGATGATGGATGGATGATGGATGGATGGATGATGGATGGATGGATGGATGGATGGATGATGGATGGATGGATGGATGGATGGATGGATGATGGATGGATGGATGGATGGATGGATGGATGATGGATGGATGGATGATGGATGGATGGATGGATGGATGGATGGATGGATAGATGGATGGATGGATGGATGGATGGATGGATGGATGGATGGATGGATGGATGGAGGGATGGATGGATGGATGGATGGATGGATGGATGGATGGATGGATGGATGATGGATGGATGATGGATGGATGGAAAGGGAAGGGAAGGGAAGGGAAGGGAAGGGAAGGGAAGGGAAGGGAAGGGAAGGGAAGGGAAGGGAAGGGAAGGGAAGGGAAGGGAAGGGAAGGGAAGGGAAGGGAAGGGAAGGGAAGGGAAGGGAAGGGAAGGGAAGGGAAGGGAAGGGAAGGGAAGGGAAGGGAAGGGAAGGGAAGGGAAGGGAAGGGAAGGGAAGGGAAGGGAAGGGAAGGGAAGGGAAGGGTGGAGGTGTCTGTGCCCACTCAGATGATTTGTGCCACTGAGGAACGTTCCTCAGCACTCCAGCCCTCAAGTGGTGGGTGCTGAGCAGCCAGGCCTGGTGCTTCATCTGTGCTTGTTTTCTGCTCTACACAATCCCAGGATCTCTGAGGCTGGAAAAGCCCTCCCAGCCCATGGAGTCCCAGCTGTGCCCATGCCCACCCTGTCCCCAGCCCAGAGCCCTGAGTGCCACCTCCAGAATTCCTGGGACACCTCCAGGGATGGGCACTGCAAACCTCCCTGGGCAGCTCCTGCCAAGGCCTGGGTGCCCTTGCCAGGAAGAATTTTTCCCCCAAAATGCAAAAACGGGACTTGAAGGACTTTCAGGGCTCCTTTTCTGTTGTTGGCGTGAGGAGATTGGGGAACACAAAATGTTCCCTGCCAGAAGGGGCTGGGGCAGGGACACCTCTGCTGCTGGGGGTTGGATTGATGGATATTCCCTTCTGGGAAAAGCCTTGGGAATTCTCTTTTCCACCAAACCCCCCTGTTTAATGGCCTTAATAAATAATCTCTGCACACATTGAAAGGTATCATGATTAATACAATTATTATAAAATTACCACGTACATACCCATACTAAAAAGAATCTTTTAATTAAAAAACCTTAGCAATTAAAGGCTCAGGCTTGATCTTTATAAACTAAAACCATTCCTGATGGCAGCTGCAGGGGGGCATTACTGGATTTAGAAAGGCTGCCAGGAGTAGAATTGTACCAAAAGGTTTGATTTTTATACACAGGATGATAGGGAGAAACATCCCAAGCTTTAGACTGATCTATTTAAAATGAACACAAAAATGCATTTTCACAGAACCCAGGAGCTCTAATTCTTGAGGTTCCAAGGGTGTTTCAGGAAGGTATGGGATCAAATTTGTTTTGATTTGATTTGCTTTCCAAAATTTGTAGTGTAAATATTGGTGTAAAGTTCTGGAGGAGCTCTGCACCTCCAGGCCTGCCCTCCCCAGGGAGCTGCAAAGGAAATTTTCTACCTGCAAACCCCAGCAGAGCCTCTCACCACCAGGAAGACATTCCACAGCTGGACACAGCATCCAGCTGACATTCTTCAGCTCTCTTCCAAGTTTCCCACATTTAAATATATCCCAGACAAATCTCACAGAAACTGCAGTGGGATTTCTTAACTCTTTCCTTAACTTTTTCCTTAACTCTTTCCTTAACTCTTTCCTCATTAGGAAATAGTTGGAAAGCTTTTCTCTGGGTTTCACCAGCGCTCAGAGTAAACCCTAAATCATTTTTGGGAATAACCTAAACCATCCTGAACCACCCTAAACCACCCTAAACCATCCTAAAGCACCCTAAACCAACCTAAACCACCCTAAACCACCTTTGGGAATCATCTTGATGATTTCCAAACTGGTGTGACACCCACAATGATAAAAGAGAGGAAAAAAACCACACAGGAGTTTAATGAAGTTTAATTCCTTCATCCACTGAGGAAGAAGGAATTTTTAAAAAATAAGTGTATGTGGGTCATGAATCTCTTTGCATTAATTTAAATATCAAACACCTAAACTTTTCTTTCTTCTCCTATTTATATAGACAGGGAGAATATTTATAGACAAAGTTTAGCTTTTTTATTAATATTTTGTATTCATATCTTATCATTGGTGGTATAGAAGATATTACAATTACATCATTTATGGCCTTGAGAATGATCCCAAGAAAAATCCCAAAAATGATGGATTTAAATGGAAGGAATGCAGTGAAAAGCCTTTCATTGGGATTTTTTTTTTAAGAAACTGTAATCTCATTCAGAAAAAATTACTTGGAGGAAAGTGTAGGGAAAGGAGTGCAGGGAAAGAGGGAGTGGGAGAAAACTAAAAATAGCTGCTGTGAATTGAATTTACTATTTGAATTTATTTGGGGGGAAACCTGGGAATGGAGGAAGAGCTATTTAACCTAAAAAGAGGAAAAAGCCTGACAATAAAATCATCCCCATCCCATCCCATCCCATCCCATCCCATCCCATCCCATCCCATCCCATCCCATCCCATCCCATCCCATCCCACTGAGAGTTAAATTTAGGCTGAAAAGCTGAAGATAATTTCAAACCAGAAGTTGGGATAAGTTTTAGAACAGCCAAACAAAAAGAACACCTGGTTTATTCTGGATATTTGAGGAGGAACTTGGACTTGATGTTCTTAAAAAAGAGGCCACATCCACCTCCCTTATCTTATCCCATTTTAAACCAATTTGATTTTATTTTAAACTTTTTTCCATAAACTGAGGTTCAAGTTCAAGGGTTGTCCCAGGACCTCAACCTCCATGGAGAACTTCAGAACCCTCAGATCCCAACCAAATGGCAAAAATAATCATCACTATTGATAATGATGATGATGATTATTATTAATCATTATAAATAATGATTCTTCATTCATTCATTCATAATGATATCATCATTATTAATAATGATCATTATATACATGAATGGCAGAAATAATAATGAATTATTCCTGCTGGATACTCAAACCTTCCTTCCCCAGAACATCTGGTTTTAACTCAATCTGTCCTGCTGCAACTTCAGCTTATTTCTTCTTTTTTCCTTTAGCAATTGAACACATTTTTTAGTGCCTCTTCATAGCAGGAAAATTATGTTGCAACTTTAATTGTCTCTTGTTTTAGATGTCCTTAAAAACCACCAGGCTGCTCTTTCCATCCTTGCTGCAGCTCATATTTTCCAGACTCTGGGGTCATTCTCCTTCCTGTCCCTGCTCCTTTCCCAGGTGTCCTGCCTCCTTCTGTGTGGGGATTTCAGAAGGAATTTTGAATTAAGTTAGAGACGGCACTTTTGAGTTTTTAGATGATGCAATTTATTTTTTTAATCTTTTGTACAGCTAGGAAGAGTAAGTTCAGCTCACATTTTTTATCACATAGCTCAGAAAGTCACAAGAACCTTAATTACAGGACCTTTTAAAAGTTTATTGACCAATAAACCACTGCTAACAAAGGTATTTATGTTTTTGACTTAATGTTTAAATATTTCATCTTACAGACTTATACTACAGTGTAAGTTTTCTTAATCATGTTATGACACACAAACCTACAGTGCTGCATTCTAAACTTCTTTTTTACAACTACTTTTTATTTTTTCTCTAAAACTCTAAATTTTCTCCTTCTTAACGTGTTTTTTGTTTTAAACCATAAATCCACATTCTCACTTCTAACACCTAAGTTTAGAAGCCCTTTTCTAAAGTTTCAGATCAAATTTTGTGTTTAATTCTGAACTTTAGCTTACAGACCCCAAGTTCTGAGAATTCCCTGCATTTCAGATTCCAACATTTCTGGAAGGGCCGTGCCAAGAAGGGAACACGGAGCTCCAACCAAGGCTGGGCCCTGTCGATGGATATTTAGGGATATCTTGTTGTTTAGACACAAGATTTCTAAACTTTTCACACATTTGTTGTACTTAAGGAAAGACAGGAGAATTTTTAATGATATTTCCCAACTTTTTCTGTCCCTTATAGGCTCCAGATGATGCAATTTCAGAAGAATTTGATAACGTGAGAACTTCTTGGCCAATGATGTTGCTATTTACTGTCCCAGGGTTAAGTTAATCTTTCAGGGAGGATTTTCTCTCAGAACTAAATATTTTTAAACCTTCTCTCCTTTGTCTTGCAGTTGAATTCTCCTTGAAATCGGTTCCCATTTTTATCAGCAACATCAATGAGAGACAAGAATGGACCATTGTGTGTAGTGGTGCTTTGGTTTAGAAAAAGCAAACAAAAACCTTCATGTGAAAGCTGAACAAACCCCAAACATTTGGGATTATTAAGAGCAGATGTGAGCAGAGAAGAATGGATTCACTCATAAAAAACCTGAAATTTTGCCAAGTGCAAATATTTGAAGTCCTATAGTGACAGTTGCTCTCCAGAAAAGAGATGAACCTATCAACATTTAAAATGTATATACTGGATAGATATAAAATAGATATAAAATTAACAAATGGCTCGGGGATGTCCTTCTGTGTTTCCATTTTAAAACTGCAGAAATCCAGTCAAAAAGGACAAAATGCTGTAAACAGAGCCTGTGGTACTGAGGAATAGGTAATGGGGTAGGGGGGTGCCAAGACAAACAGGCTCCAAGGATTGCCAAGAAACACTGAAAACTAAAAACAACTCGCAGCTCCAGCCAGGGCAAAGCCAACTGCAACAGCTTGGGGGGTTTATGAAAATATGAATGTTCAAGTGCAAAATTAATGTATGCAAAGGGTCAGATGTACAGAATTTAGGCTTTTGGCAGCACAGGTAGGAGATGTGAGATTTGTCCCTTGGGTATTAAATAGACACCAAAGAATCAGAGATTTAAAAATTATGTCCTTTCACAAAATGTATTATGTATTATTTCTTTCTTTATATATAATCTATCTATAAATATATAATATTATAAATATTTATTTGCTGCTGGAGAAATGTCCTTTAGGAATAAGTCAGGTTTTGAAAGCACCTCTTTCACTTAAAATGACTTTGACAAGGGGATGCCTTAAGCAGGAAAATGCATCCAAAATGAAAGCACCCAATGGGACTTGGCAGGCCTAATGTAATATATATTTATATAATATATATTATGGTTTTTTATATATACAAATAAAAATATTACTGCCTGGCAGACGTGCATGAAACATCTGGGATTTACATTGCAGGAATTTTTAAAGCATTTTATATTAATTATTTTCACAGTGCTGAAAGGAAGGTTGGAGTTGAAGCAATGGTGAGCATTCAAGCTCGTGGAGATAATTTTTGGGAAAAATACTCTCTGTTCAAGGAGTTTGGGGAAATCAATATTCCTGTAAGCTCCCAAGCTTTAAAAATAGGGAATTCTAAGAAATCCTCCCATGTGTGAAATAGTAGAGATAATTATTTGTGCCAACAAAGGCATAAATAAACTGCAAGGAATAATTACTTCTGAGAAAGGAATGATAACAATTCCATTCATCCCCTAAGCTGTGCATTGGCAGGTTGGGAGTCAGAAGCAAAATATTGCCATGAGTTTGGGAATGAGGAATTGAGAAAATGCTATTTTTGGGAATGATAATTGAGAAAATTTAGACAGGTCCATGAATACTTTGGAAAAATTGGTCTTTTTTAGCAATCATCCAAATGTCTCCTGCTCTGTGTTGTTCCTGATCAATATTCCTGGTAGATGGATTAAAAAAGGAATTTATTAGCCTCAGGATAGAATTGGATAGCCCAACATTCCATCATTCCTCCCTGAAGTCTGCATTTTGGAAAAGCTGGAGGGCACTGAACTCCTTGGGTGTTTTTTCCAGAGGAATCCATAATCACCAAGGTTGGAAGACACCTTTAGGATCATCGAGTCCAACCATAAAAACACAGCTGTGGAAAACACAGAAAGATCTGGAGTGCAGGGAAAAGGGAGAATCCCTGAGTCTCCAGGAGCTGCCTGTTCAGGCTCTCTCTTCCACTCTTTCCTCGGGATTCCTTGAGCCTAACGCCTTCCAACGCCTTGGGATGCAGAATTCCAGCACAGCCAGCAGCTCCTTCCACAAAAAGCAGGCTAAGAGCTGCTGTCCTCTTCCACCATGGGACAAGGTGTCCAGCCACACTGGGAATCCCAGCTGGACAATGGTCACCTAGGTCTGGAAAAGGAGGATTATTAGGATAAACCCCTCCCTGGGCCATGTCCTGGGCTGGTCCTCCAGGAGATCATCACCAGGTTCCTTCACTCCTCACCTTGTGTGGTATTCCAAAATTTGTGGCTGAACCCAGGGATTCTCCACAGGGAAAATCCAGATATTATCTCATCAGCCTGGACACTGCTATGGTGGTGGTGGAGGAATCTGTCCTTGTACAAGGTCAGCTCAAGGGCAGAACCTCCAGCTCCACAAAAATCAAGCTCACACACTGATGTCTTTGCAGTTTGAATTCCTCCTGAATCCCAGTGAGATGGAGTTGGTGGTAACACACTGGGATTGGTCTCAGCAGCATTGCCTAGGATGTCCCTTCATGTCTGCACACTCATTTCCCACCCCCTGCCCATGGATTTTCTCTCCTCCCTCCAGCTGTGTGCTCCAGCTGCAGAGGAAATGAACTTGCTGTCTTTTCCTAATGACTCAAGGTTTTATCAGCTTTTTTGGGGGGTACTCTTTATTTATTTTAGTGTGATCTCTGTCAGCATTGCCTAACTCCTGTGAAGGGCTGTGGGTTTCCTTACAGCCATGGGCTCGGGAGGAGCCAGCTGCTGTCTCTGGCGTGGCCTCGCACACGGAATTCCGCGATTGCAGCATCCAGTGGTGCCAACTCATGCTCCTGGTGTTGCCTCCTAATCCTGGAAATTGCTGCTTGCACAACTTGGCTGGAAATGGGTTCATGAAGCCTGCATTATTCCATCTTCTTCTGAAACAATGCTTGGAGTTTCTCCTCTAGGTGGTCCCACTCAGCATCTTCCCTAGGGAATGCCCTGCTGGAGGTCTGGGCTTCCAAAGGAGGCGATCCCAGCTTTCCAGCCCGATGATTTACCGAGTAAATTATTTGCTGTGGGTAACTCACACGTTCCTCTTCTCGTCATCCTGTGCTTCAGATATTTCTTTATTTCCTGTGCCTGTGAGCCACTGTCTCCTTCCCAGATTATCCTGGTGTGCATGGGTTTTTTATGGAGTTGGAATTTCCCTTCCTTTACTTCTTTTTTAAAGTCTATTTTCTCAGTATGAAATAAAATGGAATAGCCTATCCCATGGTAACATCACTCCATTAAAGTCATTTTTACACGACTGTGGCCTCAACCTGCTCTTTACACATTTATTAGAATTCCCCTTTGCTTTGCTCACACACTTGGCAGGCTGTGACTGATCACATTTCATTTTTACAACATTAATTTGTCTTTATTTTTCATGCTCTGACTGTGCTTCTCTTAATCTGCCAGCTTGAGAGCCATTAGAACACTTCACTCCTAAATAACAATTCCAGAGTCAAACCAATCCCCTTCAGTGAGATTAATTCCATTCTACAAATACATCCACGAACTCACATTCTTGTAAATCAACACCACATCCAAAGTGTCAAAAATGGACCAAAATAACCCAACTAATTGCTCTTAAACATTCCCAGTCATTCTGAGGCTTCATTTGTGAATGCAAAACACAACTTCCCTGTTATTTACAATAGAATTGGTTAATAGTCCTCTGATATTTATCTGGCCCAGGAGTAAATATTATTAAACACCACACCAGGCACTGTGGAAAAAAATATCAGCGGGATAATAAATGGAAAATTATATTTCTTGCCACTTGAAGATGAAAAGGTAAAACAAGAATTCTTGCAGCTCTCACAAAATAAGTGAAAAGGATTTCTTTTCTCAGTGTGAGGAGTTTTTAAGCAGCACCAAAGTGCCCCGGTGGGGTGTGAATTACTGCATTTAAAGATGGATATTCATGAGTTTACAATTTTAGGCAAACTTTGCATTGTCACAAACCCAGTGTGGCTGGCTCAAGTGACAAACTGGGGTTTGCATCCAGGCCAAAAGCCGGATGGAACTTCAGCCTGAATTCAGGATCTTGGAACGAGAGGATCTTTGAGATCCTTCCAACCCAAGCCTTTCTATGATCCCATGACCTCAAAACATTCAAATTCAGCCACAGAAAAACTGATCATCAAAAGTTTCCTTGACATCATTGCCACAATGGACTACCCTAATGAAAATTAGATTAATTTTTGTTTCCTTCTGTTTTATTCCAGTTTTGCTATTTTTTTTTCATGTTCGTGCTTCCATCCTGGTGGAGCATGCGTGGAGTTTGATATTCAGTGGTTTGCAGACCAGATCCGGGTTTTTTCCTGGAATCCCAGCCCAACTTGAGCAGATTTCCAAAGCTCCCCAGCTGGCAGCGTCACCCCAGAAACTCCATTCTCTCTCTTCCCTGAATAGTAGCAGCTGCATCCCATTAAATAAATCAATATCCCAAATTTAGAGCAGGGCGATGAGAGCACCATGAATCATCTTTCCCCAAAAGCTGGTGATACAAATTTACCAAAATTTCCCGCCTGTGGAATATCCAAGGCTTTGATGCAGGATTCCTCCTGCCAGCACACTCATCCTGGGAAAGGTAATTCCTGAGGAATTCAATATATTTCAATATATCTTCTTTCTTTCCATAACTGCTTTTTACCCAACTTTTTAAAAAGTTTTCTCCTCCCTAAAACTTAATCAGTTTTGTGTGGTGAAATAATAAAAACACAAATTAATTCCGTGAATTTTAAGGCTGTGAATAACATCAGAGTAGATACCTAACGTTGAATTAATGTGAAACTTGTCAGATCTAAACCAGAAAATCAAGGATTAGGAGCCACTTCTTTTAGAGCTGGACACAGAAACTATCTTCAGCCAGAATCAGTGCCATAAAAAAACAGAGTTTAAAGAAATCCTGTAAAAATAAAACAGTTTTTAGGAGTTGGTAACACTTGGAAATGAGCTGGGCTGAGAGCTGGTGGTGCTTTGTGCTCATAAGGTGCTTTATGTACATGAGTGAAGGGGAGAAAGTGAAATATGAGTGCATCCAAAACAGTTCAGCTCTGGGTTATTTTGGGAAAAAATGGAAAAAATTAAAAGGGAAAGGGTTAAGAAGGGAAAGGGAAAAGAGAACAGGGAAAAGGGGAAGCTGCAAGGAGGAGCTGCATCCCCTGAACCAGTCAGGGCTGGTAAGGTGGGAGATGAGTCTGGAATGTCAGGATACAGGGAGAGACCCCAGGGTTAGCCAGGACTGGGGAATGGGCTGAACTAAACCAGGGCTGTTAATGAACCAGCACACCCAGCTCTCATTAGCAGCTTCTCAGAAATGACCTTTCCTCACCACTCAGAGCTTTTCCAGGAACGTGTCAAGGACAAAGCTCTGGATCACTGGGATTACTCTCCTTCCTAGAAATATCTACACGAGCAATTCCCATGTTTTATCTTGCACATATTCACTTTTTAATTCATCTCAGCTGCACCATGGCTCTCCATTTAGGACTTTGCTTGACACTCTGAATGTTTCTTTCAAGAAGAATGGATTGTATAAAATTATTTTTTGGGGAAAAAAAAGGGGGGGTGGAAATGTCACAACTGCTTTCAAAAACCATTTCTAGAGACTGAGGCACTTATTTAAATATTACCAAAAATATTATCTTGGTAGTTTTCATTCAGAGTTATAATCTTTCAGAAATCCTGCTGACTACAAAGTTTGGCAACAAACAGAAAATGTGGGGTTTTTTTTAATAGGATCATGGAATTCCAGAGTAGTTTGGGTTGAAAGGGACATTGAAGACCATGGGCAGGGACACCTTCCCAGGTCTTCCATGGGCAGATCCACTGTCCCAGGCTGCTCCAAGTCCTGTCCAACCTGGCCTTGGGCACTTCCAGGGATCCAGGAGCAGCCACAGCTTCTCTGGGAATTCCCTGCCAGCCAGGAATTCCCAATTCCCAATATCCCATCCATCCTTTCCCTCTGGCAGTGGGAAGCCATTCCCCGTGTCCCACAGAATGAAAATTTTGTCAGGCACATCTCCACACCTGCTCTCCTGCTTTCCCTGCCCTCTCATTTCCATCTTCTCAGCACAAAACAGGCTGCACTTGGAATTTATTCTGCCTCAGTGAGCCACTAATCCTCCCTGCAACACCAGCAGTGCCATTTGCAGCGAGTTTAATCCATTATTTCATTAACATGCAGTGATTTTCCAAAGAACAGCAACGGGATCCAATGTGCATCTCAGAGGATTCCTTCTGCATTGTTTGCTTTCAGCAGCAGAGCTGGGATTCATTCCTAGCCCAGGGCATTGCCTCACAGCGCTGCTTCCCTGGAAGCACACAGCCCAGGGAAGCTGGAACACCCCCAGCTCCTGCTGGAACCCTTCCTGGGAACCACAGAGATTGGTAAAGAGCGTTCATTTCATCCTCCTGCTTGGGTTGGGAAGGCAATTGCAGTTTGTGAGGCAGAATAAATTCACCGAAACTCAGGGTGTTCCTTGTCAGGTCTGTTTTCCTCCTTTGCCTTGCTAGAAATAAAAAGGGTTGAAAAAAGGATTGGGTTTGTGCTGCCTCCAATGTTGGCCCCATAAGACACAATCTGGAACCAGGGCTGGGTCCCCTGTCCCTCCTCAGAGGAGACTGAAGCCCTGTCACCCTGAACTGAGTTATCCTTCACCCTCCCTGAGATGGAGTGGAGAAACCAGCCAGCTAAAGCCAGCTCCGTTCTGGGTTAACCTTGAGGCTGGTTCATTTCCCAGCCTGGGCTGGCTGCATGAACACTCAGCAGAAACAGGGAGTTGAAGGATTGGAAACTTCTTGAAGGATCCATGTGGTTTTGGAGTCTTGTTGATGTCAAGGTGTGACAACTCCAGATTTTGGTGCCTCAGCAGTGAGATCCAGAACTCATGTCCTGATGGATTTTCATGCTGCTTTTTGAAGGCTAAATTATCACCTACAATAAATGGATGATCCCAATCTGCTCCTCAACGCTGGAACAGCACTAAGGACAGAAAGATTTCTTTGCTTGCCTGAGGTCTGTAGGGTTTTTTCTCAGTAATTTAGTTGGGAGTCCTGAAGATGGGAGGTGGTGCAGCAGTCACCACGATTGTCCTGCCTGTGTGAAAACTGCAGCTCCTTAAAGAAGAACATGGACATTTATTTCCTTTTTCCCAGGTACTAATAAAATACAAAAGCACCACAAACTAAAGAAGGCCCATTTTCCGGATTGAAAATCCTGGAGATGAGCAGGGAAGACACCACTAATCCCCAGGCATCTAATTTCCATTTACTTTCCTCTTTGAATCTGTTGTAACTTTAGAAGAACCCAAATTTTCTCCCTCTGGAGGTAACTCCATGAGATTCTTAACTGAGCTACTGTGAAACAGTTTTGGCACCAACAAAAGGTACCTTGTGGCTGTGAAACTTCCTCCAGCTTAATCAGAGTATCTCTTGCTGCAGATGAGTCCTGATCATGATTTTCGTTTCAAGTTTCCAGTTCAGCTTCCTGGGCTCGTCTGGAGTTTTTCAGGCTCCTGAAGAGCAAGTTTGGAATCAATGCAGGCAGCTCAGAGAGTTGTAAAGCTTCTTATACTCCATGCTGTATTTTACTCCTCGATTTTCCCCTTTGGCAAAACTCCTCAGAGTTATGAAATCCACACTTTTCCCTTTACTCTGCTCCACATGTGGTTAACACCATAAATCCACAACACCCAGAAATGCACTAAGATATCAACACCAAGGCAACCCCATTTCAGTTTAGGAACTTGGCCCAGGTCAGCATCTCCAATAAATTTCCTTTACCAAACAAGCACAAACACATTGTTCAGCACAAATCCCAAACCAGGCTGACGTTGCTCGTTCCCTGGAGTTCGGGGAAATAAAGCTCCTTCAGATCCCAACATGAGCACGGTCACTGGAGAGCAGCCCACC
Organism: Agelaius phoeniceus; assembly: GCF_051311805.1. Taxonomy (NCBI): domain Eukaryota; kingdom Metazoa; phylum Chordata; class Aves; order Passeriformes; family Icteridae; genus Agelaius; species Agelaius phoeniceus. The sequence goes on along the minus strand of NC_135271.1, from coordinate 49,427,279 downwards.
GCTGTGACATTTGAATCTGAAAATCTGCAGGGCTTAGGTCATAACAGAACCACCTCCTCCTCCCTGGCTACTCCAGCAAACCTCTCCCTTTTACTCATTGGTAACCAACTTTGTGTTTATAAAGCAATAGTAAACATTATTAGCCATTGTCAAGGCAGAAAATAATAACAAAAACAATAATAATAAACCCTCAAGCGCAGGGTCAGAGTTTCATCCACTTATCTGGAAAAACAGATAAGGACTTTTGAAGCTGCCATAACAATCACGCTGTGGGTAAAATTCCTACTGAATCTGGTGGCATGAGGTGATCACTATCCAAGCAGGGGGAAATCCAAGATCCCCTTTGTGGAGCCAGTGAAAACAAAAATTCTGAAGCCCTTAATTTGGCTGCTCCTGCCAGACCTCCTCGAGTGTGCTCACAGAGCCCAACCAATTCCACCAAGGAGCTCCGCTGTTATCCAGCTCCGTCTGCTTTTCCTCCAAAAGCAGAGTCCACATCTGCAAAGTGACAAAGTCAGCGTTTACACTTGCCCCAACTATTTGGCATATTTTGAATTTTTGAGGATTAATTTCGTGAACAGTCCGCGCTGTTTGACTGCAACCCAGACAAAATCCTTCGGCCTACGAGTACAAGTCTGTTTGCAATTTTGAGGGGAACACACTAAAAGATCTGTCAGCTTAGTTTGAAAGGAAACCTGCAAGTAATATACTTCATTTTTCTTCTTCGTCTAGGATATGGACTCTTTCTTTTCGTTATCTGTGTGGAATCATGGAATGGCTTGAATTGGAAGGGACTTAAAGATCCCATTCTATCCCTGCCCTGGCAGGGACACCTCCCACTGTCCCAGGCTGCTCCAAGCTCCATGCAGCCCGGCCCTGGGCACTGCCAGGGATCCAGGGGCAGCCCCAGCTTCTCTGGGAATCCCAGCCCAGCCAGGAATTCCCAATTCCCAATCACCCATCCGTCCCTGCCCTCTGGGATTCCCTGTGTCCTGTCCCTCCAGCCCTTGTCCCCAGTCCCTCTGCAGCCTTTTACCCTCCCTTGGATGAGAACCAAGTGCTTTCTCTTCCTCAACACGACTAACACCACTTCCTCAACACCACTGAAATCCAAGGGCGTTGATTTTTCTCAGAAACCTCTTTAGAGGTCAAATTTCAGTGACAAGCCGACACTCGGTTATCCAGAATTCTTCGACGCGTTAATTTCTTGGACTGCGGCATCTCCATCCGCAAGGGCTCTTTCTGTCCAGGATGCTTTTTGCCACAGAAGGAAACCACATTCCTTATATTACACCACGTAATCCCAGAGAATTACAAGTAAGTAAATACACAGCCAAACTCAGCAGAGTCCGCTAAGTTTGTGCTATTTCACAGCTGGGCGCAGCCGGGACGGGCGAGCAGCGGCTCCGCCGTGAGGCCATGGCCGCCCTCACGCCCGCCCTTAGGGCGCTGCCCCAGCGCCCTTTCCCCGCCTCTTCGCGGGGGAAAAACGGGGATTTCCCCGTTTGCTCCACATTTGTGCCCGTCAGCCTCAGCGGAGCTCGGCTGAGGGGCAGCTCCTCCCTTAACTCCGGCAGCTCCCCGGTGTGTGAGGGGGCCGGCCGGGCCGCGGCCCCTCCTTCCTTCCTTCCTGCCCCCGGGGTGGGAAGCGAAAGCGAAAGGCGGCCCCGGGCCGGCTCCGGAGGTTTTGAGGAGCCGCCGGCAGCTGCGGCAGCCCCGGCCGTGCCCCCCAGCCCGTCCCCGCTGCGCCCCCAGCCCGTCCCGGCCGTGCCCCCCAGCTCAGTGCCCGGAGCCGAGCGGTGAGGGAGGCCTCGGCTCCCTTGGAGGAGTCGCGGGTAAACCAGAGAACAACTGTTGTTCATTTCTGCTTTCACTTTCCTTTTTTTCCCCACAGAAAACTGTACAAAAGTCTCTGAATTTTCGCTGCCCGATCCAAACCAGAAAGGGATTCCGGGATCCAACACCTCAGTTTCAAGCCTCTGAGTGAAGGTGGTGTCGCCTCAGAATCAAGGTGAGGATTCCCAGGTGAGAGGGTCAGAACTCGGGAGTTTGGGAATTTGGCTCGGAAATTTGGGCTGCTCCCGCTGGGATTTCAAGGTTAGGCCTGTGGAGTATCCAACTGTGGAAAAACGCCAATCGCTTGTTTTTAAAACTTTAGAAGTTTAGTAGTAATAAAATGGTTGTAAAAATAGTAATACAGTTAGAGTAATAATAATTTGGACAATTTGAATTAGGAGAATATGAGACAATAGAAACAAAGAGTTATGGACGTCCGGGTACCTTTTTCTGGGCAGCATAAATCCGAAAAAGGACACACGCTAACAAAGGATTAACCCTTATAAACAACAGCCTGTTGCATATTCATACACCTCATACATGATGCATAAATTCCATTCAAACTCAGGATTCTGTCTGGGCAGTGTCAGCTTCTTCCTCATAATCCTAAAGGCGTCATCTTGCCTGAGCAAGGCAGGAAGAATTCATTTCTCCTGATAATGGAGCAATAAATTCTCTTGCTCTGAAAGATTCAAGTGTCCCGTGGCTGCTATCACAGTGTGAGTCCTTTCTTTAGAGAAAAAGTATCCTACATAGCATAGTTTCTATTTTAACATTTTGTTATACCCTAAAACTACATTTAATACACTACTTAAGAGAATTAATACAGCATTACTTTCTAACACAACACATATGATATTCATTTTAATATTTGTGAAAAGCCAATCATAAAGTAGGCATTTTTCACACAAGCTAAACCTTAGAGGATCAAGCCTTGCCCTGGCAGCCACAGATTGGCTTGGAAGCCTCTGTACCTTGGCAGCTCCTCCTGGTCAGCGGCCTGGGAGCTTGCCCAAATCCCTTTTTATCTGTGTCCACAAAATGCTGTGGCAATGGATTCCAAATTTTAAATTATGTGCTGTGTGAGTGTGTTTCCATTTGTGTTAAGCAGGTTTTGTAGAATCCTAGAATGGTTTGGGGTGGAAGGGACATTTAAACCCATCCAGTGCCAGCCCTGCCATGGACAGGGACACTCCCACTGTCTCAGGGTGCTCCAGCCTGGCCTTGGACACTGCCAGGGATCCAGGGGCAGCCACAGCTGCTCTGGGAATCCATTCCAGCTCCTTCCCACCCTCCCAGCAGGAATTCCCTCCCAATATCCCACCCAAATCTCCTCTTTCCCAGTAGGAGCCATTCCCTGGCTCCTGTCCCTCCATGCCTTGTCCCCAGTCCCTCTCCAGCTCTCCTGGAGCCCTTCAGGCCCTCTCTGAGGTCCCTTTTTCTCCAGGCTCTCAAGCACAGAACACACAGGCTGTTCCCAGGTGTGTAACAGCACAGAAGTGGCCTAAAGGGAAGTACAGAACTACCAGCGCAGCAAAATCGAGTTGTGTGCTGCAGAATTCCTCACATCTGCCTCTGGCTTTTATTTCCTTGTAGGGAAGGAGGCTTCAGATATCCAGTATCTGTCATTTTTGCTTGTGGAATTACACATTTGTGTTTAAAAACTCTTCCAGCTTAGCACAGCTTCTGGTATTCCTGATACTCTGTTGCATAAAAACTCCCCAAACGATACACACAATGTTGTCATTTTTTTCCTGGTCCCTCAGGTTTCCATGGATTTTACCAGCCCTCCATTACCTCTACTAGACAATGGTTTTGTAAGTATTTCCTGATGTGCTGCCTGGGAGTGAAATCTGTATTTGACTTTTGTATCTCTGACTGAAGGTTTGTGCTCCCACTGCTCCTGCTTGTCTCACCTTCTTCCACCCTTTAATACTTGGGGCATTCCCCATTTCCACCTCCTGTTTCCATGGGGAGAATCCCATTCCCAGGGTTCTGCATCACAGATCCTCCCAGAACTTTCTGTCCTGCCCCTCTTGCTCCTCTGTCTTTGTGGAGGATTTTAGGGGAATTTCCCTTTTCCTGGGATTCAGCTCCAGCAGTGCACAAGTGGTTTGGATGGGACTTTCCCTGGCCTTTCTTGTGTTTTCTTGGTTATTTTTTTCCTTCTTTCAGGATGGAAACTGCTGTGTGAAACCATTCTTTTAGTAAAAAATCCTTTTTGTTATTATCTTCCAGCTGTTGGCACGTGCATCCTTTTTATTTCCTGCACTCAGTCCCTGGAGTGAAGGAATATTTTTCCCATTGTAACTAAGACACAGATGGGTATTTCCCTCTTGCTTAATTTGAAACTGGAAGAAATACTTTCTATTTTGTCATTTTTAGAAAATACCCAGCATTATCAAGAGAACTGGCAAGATCATCTAATTCAGATCTTTTCCATGGATTATCTAATTCAGATCTTTTGCTATGCCTAAATTTCATGGTTCCCATTCAAGCTTTCTGTAATCTTGAGTAAAAAGGGAGAAAGTATTTCAGCAGATCTTTTTTGATTTTTTTTTTTCCTGCAGAACATTGCAGCCATAGAAACAAAACAGAACAGAGATTTTTCCCTCTCTTTGGGCTTTGTAGTTTCCCTGCCCCTGTGAACTTGTGCCCTGAATTTCAATTCTGAAATGGTTCTTTTATCACCTTCCTTGATACTACCTTTTATTATCCAATCTCCCTGAGCTTGGAAGATTAAAATCCCATTTTCACTTTTATTTTTTTTTTTATTGACACCTCCTCCTGGAGGAACTGCTGAGAAAGCACAGAGCTAAACATTTGTGGGTTTGAGGGGCTTCGTTCTGTGTTCTGTGAAGAACATGGAGACAACTTGATTCATTATTTAGCTGAATATTCACCTGTGCATTTTAGCAGCTAGATAATTAGCAAATAATAATGGCTGGCCAGTAATTTGCAATTTCATTGATTTTTGTCCTGTCCAGCCATTAAAATAATTCAACAATTTGACCTAAGTGAATAATGATGTTTTAAAAATTTTTTGGTTAAACTTTTTAATTTTTTAAAGATTGTTTTAGAATTGTTTGGGGTGTCTCAGTTGTTGGCCAATGGAGGAGAAAACCAATGTGTTCCTCTTCCCTCTGCAGAGTATGGTACCCATTGTTCCACCTGGGGCATCCCTGGAAGAAATTGATAACCTCAAGGAAGAGCTGAGGATATGGAAGGCAAGTTCTGTAAAGCACATGGAATCGTGGAAATTTGCTAAAATACAAAGACTGGTGCATCCTTCTAAAACCAGATCAAATCCCCCACATTTATAACACCTTGAATTTGTTCTGTTCTTCCAAGCTTTGTGCTTGTGTTGATGGCACTCTTGTAAGTTGAATATTTACCCAAAGTGTTAAAAATTACTTAGTACAAAGGGCTTACTCGAGGTTTTGTTTGTTCCTCTAGAAATAACCCTTTAAAACATTGAAAATCTTCTTTTTGCTCGGCAGATAAAAATTGAAGACGCTCAAAAGGTAAAAGCTGACCTCATTTCCTCCAAATCAAGAGCAGAGGCCGAGTGTGACAGAGCAGAGAAGCAGCTGACAGAGCTGAAGGAGCAGGAGAAGCAGAGGAAGGGGAGAATCACCAGCTGTGAGGTGTGGAGGGGGCTGCTGCTGTTTGCAGGGCTGGGAGGGAGCTGGGGGCTGGGAAAATGGGAGCAACATTCCCAGTTTCCCTGGCTTTACCAGTGTGCAGCTGTACTGGTCAAATGTTCCACGTGTTTCTTGCTGCACTTCAGTTTTTCACTGGCAGGCAAAGAGTGCAAGAAACTGAATCTGTTTTGGGATGACAAAAAAAACCCCACAAACCTGCCAAAACCAACCTTCCTCTTGCAAGGTTCTCCCCTACGGATGAGTTTCAGGTCTGGGTGAAGGGGATGAAGCCCAGTGGGGTGATTCCACTGCTTTGCCAGCTGTGAGAGGTCACAGTACCCAAAGGATCAGCATTTCTTAAGTGCCAGTGAGCTGGGCAAGAGCCAGGGCCTGTCTGAAGAGGGTTTTTCCTTCTAGAACTGCTTGGCTCCTGCATCCCTTGGTTCATTCCCTCAATGTTCCATGTGCAGGAACAGCAGAATGTTCCACAGGCTGCCAGGGAGGTGCTTCCAGTGAGCTTTGGTGGATCCCTGATGAGAAATTACAGCTTCAAGCCATTACACTCTAATTAATAGCTTAAACACACTCAGGTCGGGGGGAGATTTTGTGGAAGCTGATTTTGGTTCTGTAATCACAAAAGTTTGAGTTTGTAGCCAGGAAAGGTCATGGTCACCATCTGGCTTTGGCCTCCAGCTGATGGGAAGTGCTCCAAGTGTCTGCAGTGGTTGCTGACTTCCCAGGAGCCACCCTGTGATGGTGGCTGGCTGGAGCTGACAGTATCTGCTCTGCTTCCTTCTCATCCTCTCACATTCCCTGTCCAGGAAATCCTGGATTTGCTCACAGAGCTTTGTGTCCAAGCAGGATTCCTTGTTCTGGAGGAATTATGGAGCAGACAGGAGGAAGGAGAAGGACATGAAGAGGGAAGAGTAGCAGCATGGCAGAAACTGCCCAGATGTTGCTGAAATATATTTCTGTCTTTATTTAAGTGTTTAATTTTGCATTTCATCTTTTTGGCCTGTGGCAGGAATTCTTGCTGCTAAAGCAAGAAAACACTGAGCTGAAAAAGGAGATTGAAAAGCTCAAAGAAGACCTGAAAGAACACAGTTCCCAGGATAATCCGGTAAAGGAGGTGGAATATTTGGAAATTGGTCTTTTAGGAGGGCAGATTTTTATTTTCAGAGAATGGTTTGGGTTGGAAGTGCCCTTAAATCCCATCTCATTCCAACCCCAGGGATACCTTCCCCTATCCCCAAGCCCCATCCAGCCTGGCCTTGGACACTTCCAGGGATCCAGGGGCAGCCCCAGCTGCTCTGGGAGATTGAGCCTCCCCACTGAATCTGTCCCTCTTAAAGGCTGCTGGGGCCACTTGTCCAGCATTTGAACCTCTATAATTTCAATATGAAATAAACCTGAAAGTTTCTTACTTTTCCTGGCAAGCCAGTTTGAAGCAGGGAGAGGATATGGAAATAAATCCAAGAGGTACTGGAAGTGGGAGAGGAATGAAAACAAGCAAACATTGATGAAATGGAAGGCAGTGGAATCAAAGATATTCATAACATTGGTAATTCACAAGTTTTCTTTCTCTTGTGTCAATTCTAAAGTTGGAGATTAAAAAGAAGGTGGCAGAAATGCAATTGAAGTTCACTCACCTGAAAGAGATGAAGGATGATGGGGCAGATGTGGATATGGACACCCACTGTGTCTTTGGGGTGGCCACAAAAACCCCCTTCAGACTCAACCAGAGCCAAGCACTGCTGACTTTTGAAGATGAAGAAGGTAGGATGTGTATTTTAATTATAAAATTAATGTCTCTGATGTATTTCACCTGGTGGTGGTGTGGTTTTCCCCCAAGGGTGTTTTGAATGGGACAGGAAAAAAATCTTATCATATTTTATACAATAAGAGCAGATTTCATCAGCTTAAAAGTTCTACTAGTCCCACTCAAAATCTATTTTTATATATATAATTAATTAATATATTTGCTATATTTATTGTATATTATTTAATAACATTGTTTATTGTTAATTGTTATTATTAAACTTATTTATTATTTATTATTAAAATTATTGATATAATATTTTGTTATTATATTATTTGGCCTACATAAAACCACAGAGATTTTATGGAAGTAGACATGGATGCTTGGGATCTGGTTGCCTAGTTATTATTAATTTCTCCTTTGCTGATGCAAAGGGAGATTTTTTTTAAGAGACTGGGGAATAATTTGGGATTTATAATGATTAAACAAAGCTTTCCATATCTGATTTCCCTTAGTTGCCCAGAAGCTGACAAAGATGAGCAAGCACTATGTGAACCTGGACAACAGAACAGCAAATGTGACAGTGAAGCCTTTTGAACTCGACATGGGATTCCAGTTTGAGGTAAACAGCTGAAATATGCAACTCTCAAAATCTGAGCTTTTTCAAAGCTTTAGGTTCTTTTTTTTTCAGTGTTTTCAGTCACAAAGTGCAAAAACTTTGATATTTTTAGCTCCATATCACTGTCTCTGGAAAGAAGATCAACGTTTCAGACATACCTGAGCTTCCTATTCCTGAAGAATGGATGAGAGACAAACTTGAGCTGTATTTCTACAAAACTGAGCAGGCAGGAGGAGGAGGAGAAATAGAAAAAGTGACCTACAACAAGGGGTCTGGGACAGGTGTCATCACATTCCTCAAACCTGGAGGTAGAGTCTGGAATATTTTCTTATCCAAATTCAGGCCCAGTTGTCCATCCTGTGTTCCATTCTGGGGTCACCACTGAGTGTTGCAAACTCCTCCCACAGGGAGCTCATGGATCCCCCAGAGATGTGGGGAAATAAAGCAGTTTTTCATCACATCCTTTTGGAGCAAACACAACCTGCTCACAGTTCATGAGCTTTCTTTCAGAACTTTTCCCAAAAAACCTGTTTGTTTTTTTTCCCCTCTGCATTGCCAGACACTCATTCTGCAAACAGCAAATCAGAAAGATGAGTCTGATTTTAGCTCCTGTTGCAGGACAGTGCAGTTGGACAGGCATTTCTGTTGCCCAGCTGGATGGAATTCCATGATCAATTCCACATCCACTTGGAGCAGCTGCTTTAGATTTATTTATTTTTAGCTTTGTGGGCATTCCATGATTTTGCTTTTTGTTTTGGAAGTGCCAAATAAACTTTTTGCAGAATGCACATGAAAAATCTACAGGTGTGCCATCCTACATTAGCTGGATGAGCCTGGTCATTGAAATGTTTATAAAATAGTGGTTCAATTATATTAAATAATTAACTGGGTTTTTTTTATTATTATTATTATTCTCTTACAGCAAGCTACAACTTTGTGCGATGTACTAAATACCCTTTCTGTGCAGAGGAAAAGTGGTCCATCATTTCTGTCTCTCCACACTTTGATTTCCACTTGAGGAATTTTCAGGTAAAAGAATCTGCTCCAGGCTGATAGAACAGATAAGTGGGAAATAGGAGGATGGGCAGAATTTTCCCTCCTTTTGTGTGAAGGTCCCAGCCAGTGTGGCTGTGAAATAGGCTGCTGAGTTCATGTGAAGCTGCAATTTATCTTTAAAGGGTGTGCTTGTCTTTCCTTGATGGAATTATCTCAGCACTCCCCACATGGCTGTGCTGGGCTGTTTGGGAAGGAGGTTAAGCACAAAGCTCTGCCAGGATCCCAGAGTCCCAGCAAATGCAACATTTGCTCATCCATTCCTTGATTTCACTCTTCCATTCAGCCCAAATTGTGAGAGCTGCCTCATCACACTCTGCTTCAGGAGGAGATGGTGATCAGGTCAGAATTGTGTCTGTAATTAGGCCTTTGTAATTAAGGCATGGGCTGCAGTGTGCAGGACACACAGCTGGTATTGGGGCATGTCCTGGCAGGGATTGTGTGGGGTGGTGCTGTCAGGAGCCATCAGAGATCCCCAAATCCAGAGTGTGGCTGCAGTAAGGAGTGCAGGATACACCAGTTAAGGTGTGGGCTTGGAATCATGGAACCACAGAATCTCCTGAGCTGGAAGGGACCCACAGGATCATGGATCCATGCACAGACACCCCAAAATCCCACCCTGGACATCCCTGTCCAAGCACTCCTGGAGCCCTGGCAGCCTTGGGAATGTGCCCATTCCCTGGGGAGCCTGGGCAGTGCCAGCACCCTCTGGGGGAAGAACCTTTCCTGAAATCCATCCTAAATCTGCCCTGGCCCAGCTCCAGCTCTTGTTCCTCTGTTCCCAGAGGGCAGAGATGGGAGCTGTCCCTCAGGAGGAAGCTCCAGACTGGGATGAGTCTCCTCCAACAAACCAAGTGCCCTCAACTGCCTCTCCAAGACCCTGCATGGCAGTGTGAATCCAGAGTTCCAGCCCCTTCATGGCAGTGTGAATCCAGAGCCTTCATGGCAGTGTGAATCCAGAGTCCCAGCCCCTTCATGGCAGTGTGAATCCAGCCCCTTCATGGCAGTGTGAATCCAGAGTCCCAACCCCTTCATGGCAGTGTGAATCCAGAGTCCCAGCCCCTTCATGGCAGTGTGAATCCAGAGTCCCAGAGCCTTCATGGCAGTGTGAATCCAGAGCCTTCATGGCAGTGTGAATCCAGAGTCCCAGAGCCTTCATGGCAGTGTGAATCCAGAGCCTTCATGGCAGTGTGAATCCAGAGCCTTCATGGCAGTGTGAATCCAGAGCCTTCATGGCAGTGTGAATCCAGAGTCCCAACCCCTTCATGGCAGTGTGAATCCAGAGTCCCAGCCCCTTCATGGCAGTGTGAATCCAGAGTCCCAGAGCCTTCATGGCAGTGTGAATCCAGCCCCTCCATGGCAGTGTGAATCCAGAGTCCCAGCCCCTCCATGGCAGTGTGAATCCAGAGCATTCATGGCAGTGTGAATCCAGAGTTCTGCTCTTTCCAGAGAAATTTCCACTATCTAAAGTTTTCACCTCATCAGAGATCCCAGCTACACCTGAGCAAGGAATTCAATTCCCATCTCTCCCAGTTCCCTTGAGTGCCCAGCTGCTGTATAATCCAGGTTTGTTTTTCCTCCCCAGCCACACTGCAGGGTTTCCAAGAAAACCATTCTGCTGAAAGGAGTCCCAGAGGTGGAAGAGGATGAAGAAAGTGTGCAGGACATGATTGAAATTCACTTCCAAAAGCCAAGCAATGGTGGGGGGGAGATAGAGAAAATCAAATACATCTCCAGAGGAGCAGCCTATGTTTGCTTTGAGGAGGATACTGGGAATGCCAGCTCAGAAATCACAGGGGACTCATGAGGTTTTGTTCCTCAGGGATTTCTGTAGGTATTGTGCTTTAATGCTCTGAAATTGATGCTGTAGCAAAGGAATCCTGCCTTCCTGCTTTGTCTCATGGCACTGGCTTTGCACAGGGAGTCAGCAAAACTCCCTGCCTGTGTTACACATTAAAGGCACAGACCAAGCCTTCAGCAGCCCCTGAAATAGCTCACATTTTCTGCAACTTTGCATATTTTATACCTAGCAGATTTTAAAATACTCCAGAGTGGGATGAGTGGATTATTAATTACCTTCTGGATACAAAAGCCATATTTAATCCCAATCCAAGCCTCCTCCCAGTCCTGCTTTGTTAAGTGCCAGAGTTTCAGAAGGTGGCTCTGAGTGCCACCAGAACTCAAAACACCTGGAAGCATCCTGTAATTTCATAAAAGCCACCTTATCAAATCAGTGATAGAATTAAAATAGAAAATGGGAAGAACAGAATAGAATTAAAATAGAAATTAAAATAGAAAAAAACCAAGAAATTGCACTTAAGAAATGCCCTGGCATTTGCTGCCTTTAGCTGTTCATAGCCTGGTTTACTGTTTGATTTTAATACTCGTTTCTGCAATTAAATTTTCCTAATTTTTGTTCATGATTTTGGTAATTTTAAACTATTTCAGCCAAAGATTGAGCTGATGCTGTACCTGGTTTTGTAACAGTGCTGCTGAACAGCCCTGAGGGATCTGGTGATCCCAGGCTGGGGCTGGGAGGGCATGGAGAGAGTGATTTTTCCAAGGAGGAATGTTTTTCCTTTTCTACTGTCATCCTTGGAAAACAAATCCTCCTCTGACTTTGCACTTTTGCCATCCTTGGGGGCTGAAATGGTTTGGCCCCAATAGTCTTGTCTCCAAACTAACATGAGCCTGACATTGTAAATAATTTCTTTTTGGGGTATTTGACATCTTGATGTGCAGGGAAAGGAGAGGGAATACCTCAGGGATTATTATTCCAGACAAACTTAATTGGCAATGGATAAAAGTTGAATATGGAAAGTTAAAAGGCTGCAAACACCAGAGTTTATTTTGAATTTGCTGTTGAGTGAGATACATGTGACTGTAGCACCTCTCACTGTTTAGGGCATGTAAAGGCAGGGATTGATTACCTGACCATTGTAAAAGAATAATAATCACTCCAAACAAAGTAGGTCTGAAGAATTTACAGAAATTGTGCACTTTTGCACTCTCAAAAACGTGGTAAAACCAGACACCTTAAAAAGAGAGGGGGAAAAACCTGAGAAAGGTAAAAAATGTCATGGATTTCAACTGTATCTCACTGATAAATATTGACAAGTAAATCATTAAAAAGGAAAAAGCTTAAAATTCTCATAAGGTGTGACTCATGAGGAGTGGTGAGAAGCTGCAGATTTTAAAGCCCAGAAAACAAATCAGATTTTTACACTTTAAAGACAATGTCTGTAAATGTCTTGCCTTTGTCCCTGATGAATTATGGCTTGTGATGATTACCCTGTTAAATTTTAAAGCAGCAATGGTGCTTTAAAGGCTGGAGACTGGTTTTAATGATGAAAAATAACAATAAAGTGTCAGTGATGCGTCTACAAATGTCAGTATCCTTTTTTCCTCCCCTCTGGGGTGACTTTTCATCGGGCTGGGAGGTTTTTATTCCCAAATTACACACAGGGACATTTCCCAGCTGCAGTGTTCACCCCAACATCAGTGTCCAGCCAAACCCGGGGCTGTTTGGGGCCACAGGAGCTGTGCAAGCGCAGCCTTTGGGGTGCCAGGGGGGATTCCCTGGCCACGGGGGACAGGGGGAAGGAATTCCTGCCTGGGAGGGTGGGCAGGCCCTGGCACGGGGTGCCCAGAGCAGCTGGGGCTGCCCTGCATCCCTGGAGTGTTTGCTGTCCCTGCATGTCCCTGTCCATGCATGTCCCAGTCCATGCGTGTCCCAGTCCACACATGTCCCTCTCCATTCTTTTCATGTCCCTCTCCATTCCTGTCCTTCTCCACGTGTGTCCCTGTGTGTCCCTGTCCCTCTCCACACCTGTCCTTCTCCCTCGTGTCCCTGTCCACGTATTTGTCCCTGTGTGTCCCTCTCCATGTGTATCTCTCTCCATGCATGTCCCAGTCCATGTCTGTCCCTCTCCATGCATATCCCTCTCCATACCTGTCCTTCTCCACGTGTGTCCCTGTCCCTCTTCATGCATGCCCTTCTCCCTGTGTCCCTGTATTTTGTCCCTCCATGTCCCTCTCCGTGTGTATCTCTCTCCATGCATGTCCCAGTTCACACATGTCCCAGTCTATGCGTGTCCCTGTCCATGTCTGTCCCTCTCCATACCTGTCCTTCTCCAGGTGTGTTTCTCTACACGTGTCCCTGTCCCTCTCCATGCACGCCCTTCTCCCTTGTTTCTTTTCACGTGTTCTTGTCCATGTATATGTTCAAGTCTCCGCATGTCCCTGCCCCTGCCTATCCCTGTGTGTCCCTGTAAATGTCCCTGTAAATGTCCCTGTCCCTGTGTGTCCCTGCACATCGCGGTTCCCGTTCCGCCCCGCAGTTCAGCCGGGCAGGGCGGGCCGGGCCGCGCTGTCCCCGCCGGGCTGGGAGCGGCCCCAGGGGCGGCGCCGCCGCTTCCCCGCCGCTTTCGCTTTCGTTTCCCCGCCGGGCCCGCTCGTTCCGAGGCCCTTCCCGGTGAGATCCTCGTCCCGGTGGGATCCTCGTCCCGATGTGATCCCGTCCCGGTGAGATCCCGTCCCGTTGGAGCGGCCATGGCAAGTGCGGGGGCCGGGGGGAGCAGGGGCCGCGCACCGCGAGGGGCAGGGCCGGGAGGAGCTGAGGGGAAAGCGCTGGAAAAGGAGTTGGGGACAGACTGGGGACAAGGGATGGAGGGACAGGAGCCAGGGAATGGCTCCCAGTGCCAGAGGGCAGGGATGGGTGGGACATTGGGAATTGGGAATTCCTGGCTGGGCTGGGATTCCCAGAGCAGCTGGGGCTGCCCTGGATCCCTGGCAGTGCCCCGGGCCAGGCTGGACATGGGGGCTTGGAGCAGCCTGGGACAACGGAAGGTGTCTTTGCCCATGGCAGGGCTGGATTGGGATGAGCTTTAAGGTCCTTCCCAACCCAAACCAGTCTGGGATTTGCCAGGAAGTCCCATCAGGACCCGTTGTCAGCAGAGCTGCTGCCCCATCCCTCCCTCCCCGTTCCCGGCCCATTCCCGGCCCGTTCCCGGCCCATTGCCGGCCCCTCCCGCAGCGCCCATCCGTGCCTGGGAGCAGCTGCTCGGCACAGACGCGTCTGGGGAGTGATTCAGCACAAACCGTGTGTTCTTGGGTTGGTTTTTTTTCCCCTAACCCCACTAGCAGGCCCGAGTGTTGCTCCCAAACACCAGCTGGGAAGGTGTGAGGGCTGTCTGGCAGCCGAGCCGAGCTCCGGCTGTGCCAGGCGTGAGAAAATCCCCGTTTGCATTCCCGCCGTGCCGCCTCTCGCACGGGCCTCACCGCCTGCTTAATTGGCTGCTGTCATTAATTAAAAGCTCCTGGCTGTCGGAATTTGATGGAGCCTCTCGCTGCGTTTGTCTCCAGAGCCCCAGGATCGTGAGCAGGCATCGCTCCCTCAGCAGCACCTGCTGGAGCTGGGATCGTGTTTTAGGCAGCCCAGGCCCAGGAAAAAACCTTAAGAGAAGTTTAAAGCTAAAGAGAAGTTTAAAGCTAAAGAGAAGTTTAAATCTTAAGAGAAGTTTAAGGAATTCAGATGGGAGTGACTGACCTCAAGTGCAGTTATTGACAGCTCGTTCCCACAAACCAAATTTATCTCCTTTCTTCCGGAAAGTCAGTGAAGTGTTAAATGTAGTCAGTGCTCCACAATGTATGTGCAGTGATATCAAATATCAGAATCAGAGGAAACCACGTTACCAGTGGGACCTTCCAGGTAAGAAGCCGAGATTCAGGGCTCATTTTTCCTGCTTTGAGAAGATGCTGAGAGGGTTTAAATGACTGAGATCCCATCTCTACCAAATTTAACAAGGAATCTGCTCCTTCCGCTCTGCTGGGAATCAATCCCTGCTGAGCATCACATGCTGTTACAATTTTTTATTCTGATGTTAAATATCAGAATCAGAGGAAACCGTGTTACCAGTGGGATCTTCCAGGTGAGAAACTGAAATTCAGGGCTCATTTTTCCTGCTTTGAGAAGATGCTGAGAGGGTTTAAATGGCTGAGATCCCAAATTTAACAGGGAATCTGCCCCTTCCACTCTGCTGGGAATCCCTGCTGAGCATCACATGCAGTTACAATTTTTTATTCTGATGTTAAATATTAGAATCAGAGGAAACCATGTTACCAGTGGGACCTTCCAGCTGAGAAACTTAAATTTAATGCTCATTTTTCCTGCTTTTGAGAAGATACTGAGAGGGTTTAAATGACATTTGAAACCATTTTTTAATGCAGGTGCCTGAGGCAGCCTGGCAGGCACTGAGATCTGATTGGGCAGGATTAATTAACCCCTAAATGCACATTGCAAAGGCTCCTAAAACAACTAAGAAACTGAAAAAAACCCAAAACAAACAAACAAAAAAAAGGAGACCGCCATTCATACCATTCACACCTAAATCCTGAATTTTATCTGATTTGAAAATGAACTACTCTTGCTACATGGAAGCAACAATATTTATTATATATATATAATTATTATATATATCTTAATGATATTATTATATAATGATATATGTTAATGATAATGATACATATCATATATATTAATTATATATCTATTATATCTTCTATATATTATATATAAAGCAAGAAATTATATATAAAATTATATATTATACATATTATTTTATATATAATACATAATGTATATTATAATATATAAAATATATATTATATGATCTATGATACATGATCTATGATATATTATTAATACATATTATTATATATAATATATATTATTTTTTCAGACTTTATGCATTCTTAATGGATACTTTCATGTACTGCTGCTTGAAAATACATGTTTCCACACTTGAAATATGGGCGTGAACAGTGTGTACCAATTCAAAATAAAAGGGAAAAAAAAAGGAAAAAATTGCAGAGGGAGTGGGATCCTCTGCAGGGGTGGGAATCTGGGGGTCCCTCCTGACTTTGCCATCGGTGCCCAGGCTGGCAGAGGCATGAGGACAGTTGTCATCGCTGGTGTCCCTGCTGGAGCCCTGCAGGATGACCTCCTGGCTGACCTCCTCACCATCCACTTCCAAAAGTCCAGGAACAACGGTGGGGACGTGGAGCAGGTCACGTATCCCACACGGGAAGCAGGAGTTGCCTACGTGACCTTCGAGGATGCAGAAGGTATTTAAAGGGGTGTGTATAAAGTACAGGTGTGCCCCAGGGAATTGGCCTCAGATTGGTTTGAAATTGGGGTTTTATAGAAACAGGGGGGGCTGTTAGAGTTTGAAATGTCTTGGAGCTTTAATCTGGGTTTGTTTTCAGTCGTGCAGCGTGTTCTGAAGAAGGATCAGCATCTCCTGCAGGACAAGAGGCTGCCCAGGCCCTTCCCCCTGACAGTGACCCGCTACTGCCACAACGTGAGCTCCTCCCTGATGTCATTATCACTGCTTTCATCGCAGGGATGGGACCCCAGTCGGGCTAAAAACAATTTATGGCTCAGACAAACATCAGTCTCAGAGGCTGTGAGATTTATGGCCACGCAGTCGGCCATAAAAAATGGTCACAAGTTCTTTGTTACAAGGCAATATATAACTTTATAACCCAATGGAATGGTGCCACAAAGTTTATTTTGCTTTTCTAACCTCTCACCTTTACTTACTTCTGCTGCAGTGAATATACTTTTATCCAGTGGGTTACTATTACATGTGCAGATGCTTCTATTGTAACTTCTCAACTCTTAGCCCACTCTATACAATTAATCCCCTAGGCTATAAACTGTTCACCATCTTATCAATAGTTCCTTACTTACCTAAGTTATTTGAGATGTTTCTTACTTCTTACTTACAAGGATAGAAACATAAGTTTGTTATGTTTCTGCTTAATGTCTGTGTGCTTTATTTTTACATCCATCCGAGCTTCTCCCAAGCTTCTGCAGATCAAACCCTCCTGTGTCCAAGGAAGTTTCTGTCTTTCCATTTCCCACACCTAATTCATCTAATTATGCCTCATGCTTCATTAGCCCCTCCTTAACTTCTCCCATTGACAATTCCAGGCCTTCCTCTGCGTCACCTCCACCCTCAGCATGGCTGTTTTCAGAGATCACTTGGTTTTAGAAGATTTGGTGGAAGAAATGAAGCAGCAGAGCCCGGCTTTGAGTTTTGGGCCTTTGCAGAGTGACGGGCAAATTGCTGTGCAAGGGTCCTTCCCAGCACTCCAAGCGCTGAGAGATTTCCTCCTGGTGAAGGCAAAATCCCTCCCAGAGGAGGACAAAAGAGAGGGAAAATCCCACCAGAGGCCGAGGAGGAAGCTGCAGGAGCACAGAGGTGCTGCAGAGACCAGGAGTTCCAGCCGGGATGTGCAGAGGGAAAAACGAGTGCTGGTTCTGGACACGGATATCTATCACTACATGAAGCACTTCTATCCCAAGGCTTTGCAGGGAAATGATGTGGTCATTTCTGGTGTCACTGATGGTGACATCACCATGGTGTGCATTGAGAGTGCTGGCAGCAAGGCTGGTACCATACAGGGATTAAAGGCCAAGAAAATGATAGAAAAATACTCGGTGGAGCTGCAGAAGATTTTACGGAAGGAAAGGATCTGCTTCAAGGAGCCCAGCAGAGCTGGGAAGCAGAGACTCAGACAGCTCTGTGCAAGGCTGAGAGCACGCTACCCCAGAGTGCTCATCATCCCTTATGACACCCACCTGGACATTGTGGGCACCTCTGCAGACGTTTTTGGGTTCACAGAGGAGGTGAGGGGGCACTCCAGGTAGGAGTGAGGGCTCCTGGGGTTTGGGTTCCTCACCCAGGCTCTGCCTGTGGCCCTGTGGCCCTGCAGCTCTCCCTCTGTGGCACTGGGATGTCACTTGGTCCCACTCACAGGCTGGCAACTCTGCACAGGAGGGTGACCAAGCCTGCCCCCCCCCAAACAACCAAATTAAGGTCAGAACAAAAAATCAGTGATTTTTGCATCTTTCATAAACTTGGGTGTCGGGTCCGGCTGTCTGTCTCTGCCCCGACACGGGCAGGGCGGTTCTTGGGTGGCACGCGATGCAAAGGACGAGTCTGGACTCTTCAGCTTTTCGATCTTCAGATTGTTTATTGTTTCTTATCTACAAAATTTTCTGTCTGCCCAACAGAGGTCTGATCTGCAAGCAGTCACAGGCACTCTCTGACCACCCACGGGGCGGTCGTGTCTTTTTATACTAAAATCTACGTACATGATATTTACCTTTATTTCCCAATGCTTTTCACCCATGTTAACAAGTGTACTTTCACCAGAAACCAATGCCCAAGTGCCAACATCATCACAGGAGATGGAGGACAAGAAGAAGAAAGAAGAAGGACGAGACACACCCTGATCCCTCCATCTTGTCTCCATAACCCCCCTGTACCAAAAACTTTAAAGTCTGTATTTCACCCTCTAAATGTGTCTGTTTTACACCTTTTACTCTAAAGTGATTCTCTTGTCCTCAAACTCTTGCTACTTCTGTGGATGGATCAAAATCAAGCCACCAAGCACTCTTGGCAACATTCCAGGATTTTCGAGACCCCCAAGGGTTCTCCTGGCATCTCTGGACATCGGGAACGATGTGCTGAGATCCCACACTTGGGGACCTTTTCTGCCCAGAAGCAGCCACGTTTCCTTTTGGTACCTCAGAGCATTCTCACCCCAGCTTGATGTCAAGGAGTATATAGTGAAAAAAGAGATTTATTTTTTTTTTAAACTGAGTGTGCCAGCCATGTAGGAAACACTGCAGGGAAGTTGTGTGTGAGGTTCTGTGAGGAGGGGACCACAGCAGCCAGGAATGGGGACCTTTTCTGGGCCTTTAGCTGCAGAGGGACCCTTTAGAAGAGAGCTGGGACACCTGGCAGAGCAAAATGCACATGGAATGGACAGGCTTGAGAAAGCCTTGATAATTCTTCCCTGCAGGAAACAGGCACGTTTGTTTTCATAGGAGCAATAATGGATTTTTTTCCAGCTGTAAAGGCTTCTGCAGCATCTCCTGACAGCTCGTAATTTAGACATGAAAGTGTGTCCAGAGATTTGATGGGAAAATCTGGGGGCATTCAGACTTTGGAACCAGATTCTGTTTATGCAGATCTGTTTCTGTATCCATTACAAGGGCACAAATGGGGTTTTTTTAAACCAATTTAGAAAATAGCTTTTATTTTGTGATATCTGTGTGTTTAGAATAATTTCTCAAAACATCCAGAGCAGCTTTTCTGTCTGATGTGCAGGGAAGGTTATAGGGGTTTATGCCATTAAAGAAAAGTGTTATCCAAAACGTTGTGTCTGTGTTATTTTAACCAAATCCCAGATTTTTGGTTGGAAGCCCAAACCTGAAGCCCAAGAAATGCTCGAGGCATTTTCTTGTCATGGCTGATTCTCCAGTGCAGTGGAGCCAGTGAGAGGTGTTAAAGCACCTTTGTGTATTAAAACTGTATTAAAATTGTATTAAAAATGAGTGTCAAAGCAGCAAGCTGATGAGCTTAAGTGCTTTGCTGAATTGGGAGAGGGGACCAAAATTTAAAGATAAATAATAATAATAATAATAATAATAATAATAATAATAATAATAATAATAATAATAATAATAATAATAATAATAATAATAATAATAATAATAATAATTTAATTTCATCCTTTCCCCCGTGCTCTGCAGGTTCTCCAGGGGGCTCAGGGATGAGGAATTCTGGAAAACTCCCCCTGGAGCTGTTTGGGTTCATCCCCACAGAGCTCAAGCAGAGATGGGAAGTTTTTCAAAGTTTTTCGACCTTGTCAAAGAGAAAATCCTCTCTGAAGGATAATCCTTTAATGAAATTAGTGCTGTTTTCCAGTGTCCACATTAAGCTTCTCATCTCTTTTTCTGAACAGCCTCATTTTTTTTTTTAATTTTTTTTTTTCCCGATTCAGAGCTCTGGTATTTCCTATTTTTTTGCTCCAACCGGTGCCTCTGGTGTGTGTGTGAGCCCTGGCTGGTTGCTGCTGGCTGAGGGTGGTTTGGGGTCACTGCTGGCACCTGCCCAGCTGCCACCAGCACTCCAGGTGTCCTTCAGCTCTGCTCTCCTGCCAAACAACTCCCCCTTACCCAAGGACCTGCAGTCTCCACCCCAGAGCCTTGAAATCACAGCTGAATAAAAGGTTCCTTTTGAGTCCTGCCTCAGCTGGAGCAGCTCCTCTTCCCATTCCCTTTGCCCCCACGTCCTTAGCACCCCTTCAGCATTATCCCATTGTTCCCAGGGCTCTCCATCTGCTGCTCTCCTTCCCAGGATGTGCTTCTGGAGACAAAAAGGGCTTTTTTGCCTCGGCTGTTTTGTTTGTGGAGTGCTTTGGAGGGAGGCATCTGGGGAGAGAGGAGCAGGGGAGCTGTTGCTGTGCTCCAGGGCTGATTTTCCAGCTTGGATTGGGCTGGGAATGCCCCACCTTTGGCCCTGGGATGGATCCAGGGCTGCTGCTTTCTGAAACACGGCCAGAACAGCATCACCAGTGAAACACACATCCCTTCCCTCGCCATTCCACAGGAAACAATGGATATTCAGCCAAAACCCCTCCAATTTGGTCACTGCCATGAATATTCCAGCAAATCCAACCAAACAAACCCGTGTTAGGCCTGCTCAGGGATTTGGGATTTGCCAGCTCTCTTTCTCACAGTTATTTTTATGGCAAGCGAGGCTCTGCTGTCTCTGTGAAATTCCACTTGAAAAATATTTGTGTGTGTTGGATAATATCCTGGGAAACAGCTGTTATTCCTGGAGCTATTGGTTGACTCAGGGCTCTCAGGTTTGCACATTAATTTGAATAAAAAACTCGCTCAGGAGACCTCAACAAAATATTTGTGCCCCCC
The DNA here is from genome assembly GCF_051311805.1 of Agelaius phoeniceus. NCBI lineage: Eukaryota > Metazoa > Chordata > Aves > Passeriformes > Icteridae > Agelaius > Agelaius phoeniceus. Next base: position 49,406,577 of record NC_135271.1, on the reverse strand, counting down.
CTCGCTGCCCTTCCCCAGAAGGGGAGAAATGAGAGTTGTAAAAATACAAAGCCTAATTTTGATTTGAGGCACAACTCCCACTGGAAAATAAATTTAAAAATTACTTTAAGAGCAGCAGAATGTGAGCTCAGTTCCTGGCAGCACCTGGTTACAGTCAGTGGGAAAAAACACCTTAAAAACACCCTAAAACCAGTTTAAAACTCATTAAACCCACAAGGATTTGAGGGGCATCCCTCAGCAGGAAAATCTTGGCCAATGTGGAGGCCAAAGCGATCTCCTGGCTGTGCTGAGGGGCTGGGGGAGGTGATGCAGCAGGAATGATTGACTGGAATCCTTCAGCATCCCTGACACAAAGGGCTGCTCCTGCAGGGAGGGAGGACAAAGCCTCCCCTATTCCCATGGCACCTGTGCCTCTCATTATGCAGGAAGGATGGAGCCATTCCTGCGGGAAGGAGGGGTTTCCATCAGGAGACAAAAGCCCTTTCTGCAGGTTTCTTGTCCCCAAAGGTGCCCCTGCCACCTCTGAGCTGCACTCAAACTTTGTGGGTTTGCAAAAGGTCTGTCACATCTCCTGAAAAATTGCAATCCCAGAGGAATATTCTGAATAGGAATATCCTGCTTTTGAGAACCGTGTGTTTTGTTTAAAAATAACCCCCAGAATCCTGTGGAAGAAAAATAAAGAGAATTAATAACAATTATCTCATTATCTGAGGCAACTTTCACACCCACACCTTCCTCAGGCCACGCTGGAGACTGGGAAGCATCCAGCCCGGATGAAAATGGGAATATTCAGCAGCTGAGGGTGGCTGGTGAGTCCCTGCAGCCATCCAGGGGTGGATCCCAGCTGGGGACAGGAGATGGATTCAGCCCTTGGCTCCAGGAACAAACCCTCGTTCCTGCTCTGGTGCACATCTTGTGTGGGAGAAAAGCAGCTGGGACCCTGCCCAGGGGGGCTGCAAATGCTTGGGAATGCTGGGAAAAGCTTGGAAAACCTGGGAAAAGCTTGGAGAATCTGGGAAATGCTTGAAAATGCTTGGAAAACCTGGGAAAAGCTTGGAGAATCTGGGAAATGTTTGAAAAAAGCTTGGAAAAAGTGGGAAAAGCTTGGAAAAGCTTTCTGATTGCTCAACCCTTCCGAGGTGGCTTCTCCCTCACATCCAGGGTGGTCGGTGTCCTGGGATCCATGGCTTGCATCCAGTTTAATTCCAAATAATTCCTTTGGGCTCATTCCCTTCAATTGCTGCAGACAGCAGTGAAAAGTCCTTTCCCACCCCTCTCTTTTGAATTAGAGGAGCCCCATGGGTGTACTTTACCACCTTCACCTAAATGGGAGGATGGGAGTCTTCCCTGGTTTCTGCAGCAGCTGCCTGAAGATAACCAGGCACCCTGGCCAAGGGGATGAAAAATAAGCATTAATTTTAATTATGATTTAAAGCAAAACAGAAAAATCAAGTAAGACTGCACAATTCAGGGCTGACAGCACCTGGTCTGCTTGTACTTAATTTTTCCTTAGTTGTAGGAGTTGTAGAACATCTGCTGGAAAACAAATCCCTTTTTCTACTTCCCTAACACAGCTTTCCTTTGTCTCCTGACACCCATTAATGACCTTTGAAGAAATCTCCAGAAAGGAACTCAGTTAAGGAAAAACACCTCTGCAGGCAGCAGCACCAGTGCTGGGTGTTGCATTAAAAGCAGGTTCCAGGTGCATTTTCCCTGTCCTTTGTCATGGGAGCAGTGGGGATCAGCACCTGGGGGAAATGAATTTGTAGAGAATTCTCTTACAGTGTGGCAAAAGCTGACAGGCCAAGAAGCACTTATAATGTGTTGTACTTAGGAAATATTTGGCTCCTGATTGTGCTGGTGTGAATCCTAACATCTGTACTGTCTCACCCTTCTCATGAGACTGGAAATGGAATAGAAGTTTTTAAAACACCTCTCAGTTACCCCAGCTCTGGGTCAGAAAAGGGCTTAATCCAACAAGCACCTGCCACCCACAATACCAAAAGGGGAAAAAAATAGGATAAAACACTGGAAAAACAAAGTTCTGTTGTGTTTGCACAGCTGGAATAGTTTCATCCTCCTGAAATCCGTGGATAAAGAATGCCAGGGGTGGGATGCACAAATGGGATCCCGATGGGATGGTGCAGGAGAGGTGGTGGGATTTCTCCAGGCTGGGATTTCCTCAGCTCACCCTGCTGGAGCAGGCTGGGCTGTGTGTGCTGGAGCTGCTCACCCCATTCCCCGTTCCCCCTGCCTGCTCCCTGCGAGCCCCGAGTTCCTTTTGGGGTCACTCTGGGCTCTCAGCTGCTGCTGGACACGGCGACAGGAGCCGGTGCCGGAGCCTGTCCCATCCTCCTGTTCCTGCCAGCTCGGCGACACAAGAGGGAGCCAGATGCTTTGGAGCCGGAATTCTTTGGAGCCAGATGCTTTGGAGCCGGAATTCTTTCGAGCCAGATGCTTTGGAGCCGGAATTCCGAGGTGTGCGCCGGGTCCTGCCCTGCTGCGGGAGGGGGAGAGCCGGGAGCGGGTCCTGCTCCAGCCTGGGGCATCCTGCGGGGAGCCCAGCACAGCTCACCTTGCCCTGGAGATGTTGGGATCAGGTCCTGCTCCATCCCCAATCTCAGCTCACCTTGCCCTGGACGACATGCCGGGATTGAGTCCTGCTCCATCTGACCTCACCTCACCTTTCCCTGGGGGACATTTTGGGATAGGTCCTTCTCCATCTCGATCTCACCTCACCTTTCCCTGGAGGAGATGTTGGGATCAGGTCCTGCTCCATCCCGATCTCTGCTCACTTTTCCCTAGAGGAGATTTTAGGATCGGGTCCTGCTTCATCCCAGTGATCTGGGAAACCAAGCTCAGCTCACCTTGCCCTGGAGGAGATGTTGGGATCAGGTCCTGCTCCATCCCGATCTCAGCTCACCTTTCCCTAGAGGAGATGTTGGGATCAGGTCCTGCTCCATCCCAAACTCACCTCACCTTTCCCTGGGGGAGATGTTGGGATCAGGTCCTGCTCCATCCTGATCTCACCTCACCTTTCCCTAGAGGAGATTTTGGGATCAGGTCCTGCTCCATCCCCAATCTCAGCTCACCTCTCCCTAGGGGAGATTTTGGGATAGGTCCTGCTCCATCCCGATCTCACCAACCTTTCTCTGGAGGAGATTTTGGGATAGGTCCTGCTCCATCCCTATCTCAGCTCACTTTTCCCTGGATCTGTTTGCAGCGGCTCCTTCCCACCTTTCCCTGCCCAGGCTGCTCTCCCAGCCCCTCTTTTCGAGGCCCTATAAACCCGAATTTCACGCTGAGACCGTGGGTGTCTGAGAGGAGCAGGAGCTGCGATTAATCCCTCGTTAAACACGGAGTAATTGAACCGTGCTGGAACAATCCCGTGCCGAATAAACCCCATTGTCCCATCCCTGGAGCCAGGGGAGCTGGGAGCACGGCCCGAGAGGAGCTTTAGGGTCCTTCCCACCCCAAACCCCTCCTCTCTCTGTGTGGGATGTCCCTGCATCTCCCACTGCTCTGATCCCGGCTTACCTGGGCTCCCGATCGCTCCTAAACCCCTCCTCCCATCTCTCCAAACACGGATTTTGGAGGGGAGACACCTCCAGCTCCCCTGCACTGAGGAATTTAACCCTTCCCTTCTCCTCCAGGCTGCACTCAGTGGCACCAAAACTGCCACTTTAGGACACCCTGAAACAAAAATTTAAAATTTTAAAAATTTAAAAATTTGAAAAATTTAAAAATTCAAAATTTTAAAAATTTAAAAAATTAAAAATTTAAAAATTAAAAATTAAAAATTTAAAAATTTAAAAATTTAAAAATTTGAAAAATTCAAAAATTCAAAAATTCAAAAATTCAAAAATTCAAAAATTCAAAAATTCAAAAATTCAAAAATTTTTAAAATTTTAAAATTTTGAAATCTTCACTTCCACTTTGATGAGGATTGTGACAAATTTTTTTCCTGGTGTGACAACAAAAGCTGCTCCTCTCCTTAATGTTGCAGATAATTGTGCCTGCACTGGGAGCTTGTGTGCATAAAATTTCATCTTCACCATCACCTGGGTGCTTTTATTTTCTAGCAAAAAGCTCTTGTGTGGATGCAAGCAGTCCTGAACAAGTGGAAATTTTAATTCCCACACTAAACCCTCCCTGAGAGGCTTTTCCCTTTTTCATCTGTTGGGTGAACATCTGGCCAGGAGTGAAGGGTTTGGCATTTCTCTCAGAATCCCCCAAAAGTGTGTTATTTCTGAATAACACACTGAGAGTCCAGCACCTGCTGTGCCAGCCCAAAAGAGAGCAGAAGGATTTTCCAGGATTTTCCACGTTAATTCCTGGCGTTGACAGGCCTGGAGGGGCTGGAATGGGATTTCCATAGGGGAAAAACAGCCTGGAGGGAATGCTGGGAGGTACAGAAATTCCTGCAGGGAAGGGGGCTCATCTGAAGGAAAAAAGAGCAGAGTTTAACTCAGACATGGTTTAACCTGAGCTCCCCAAACCGCACAAAACCAGGGCTGGAGATGCTGCTTTGTGCCTGCTGCAGGATTTCCCAACCAAGATAAATCAGCTGCAAGGGAGAGGAAGCTGAAGAGGGAAAGATGAGGAAAACCCACAAAATAATCTCATTTTAGCCCTCCTGAAGTCACAGCAGAGCAGCTGCATTGATTGAGCTGCTGGCTCTGCTGCTGTCCCCAAGGTGTCCCCACGTCCCTCCCATGCCCAGCCTGCTCTGCACCCCTGTGTGCAATGGCAGCAGCCTCAGGGCTATTTGAAGCCTTGCCAATTTGGGGCTTGTGAAATTTCAAGCTGTTTTTTAAAATTATTATTATTTGTTAAATATTTTTTTTTTTTTTTGGTGCTAAGTTCTCGGTTTTTTAATGTGAGTAACCTTGAAGAGCTCCCAGACTTGCAGTGCTGCCGTGGGAATCACAGATTGAATACCTAATCAAATGAGGGATCCTCAAGGATTGTATTTGAATTAAAATAAATTAAAATTAAAATATTTGAGAATTGTGGGTGGGCAGGGACCTTAAAGCTGATTTTTTCCAACCCCTGCCACCTCCCACTGTCCCAGAGTGCCCCAAGCCCTGCCCAGCCTGGCCTTGTTTTACCTTGGCAGAATTTCCTAAGTCATTTTCCTGAAATAATTCTGGTTTTGGTGAGGATAGGCAGCTCTTCTGAAGGATGATTGGTCCCCCTTTGGAACAGGTGATTTTTTTGCCTTTAACTCTGAATTTTGGGGATGCTGAAGGGGGCTGGCAGCGCCTCTCCTGCCTGTGTCACCAGGCAGGGACAGGGTGCCAAGCTGCCCACATTCCATGCACAGCATTGCCTGGCATCTGGGACTGAGAAAATGCTTTAAAAAATTATTATTATTATTATTATTATTATTATTATTATTATTATTATTATTATTACAATTATTATTACTATTATTACTACTATTACTATTATTTATTATTATAATAACAAATAATGGTAATTATCAATAATTATAATTATATAATAAATAGAATAGTTATATCAGAAAAGTATAGTAATTACTATAAAATTATCAATAATAATAATTATAAATACTATTATAATTATTAATATTTCTATTAACGATTGCCACATATAATAATAAATAGGAATATTAATGATAATTATATTATTTATCTATAATTTGTATATTTATATATTTATATAAAATAGACATTATTTTTATATATTTTATTAATTTTATTCATATTTTATATTTATATTTATATTTATATTTTTATTTTTATTTTTATTTTTATTTTTATTTTTATTTTTATTTTTTTATTTTTATTTATATTATTATATCCACCTTAATTTTATCCTATTCCTCTGGAGTAATTTCCCATATTAACATGGAATTTGGGCTCCTGGTATAACAGGATTTGGGCTTCCAGGGATTTGCTGCTGGGAAATTCTGGTTCCACCTAAATTTCATCCTGTTTCTCTGGAGTTATTTCCCATGATAGTCCAACATATTAACATGGAATTTGGGCTCCTGGAATAATAGGATTTGGTTTTCCAGGGGTTTGCTGCTGGGAAGTTTGGGGTTCCACCTCATTTTATCCTATTTCTCTGGAGCTATTTCCCGTATTTACATGGAATTTGAGCGCCTGAAAGACCAGGATTTGGGATGCCAGGGGTTTGCTGCTGGGAAATTCGGGTTCCACCTGAATTTCATCCTATTCCTCTGAGTTATTTCCCATGATAGTCCAGCACTTTTACATGGAATTTGAGGCAATGCCCCAATGGTTTGGAAAAGTGAGCATTATGTGAAACGAGCGTAAATGTTCTGAGTCTGCAGAGCCGCCAAAGTATTGGAATCTCTTCGTTATTTTATGGATTATTGAAAAACGGAGGCAAGGAGGGCAAACGCTGGCCCGGGGCTGCCCATTCGATCGATGGGAGGATAAAATCTGGCAGTGGCACGGAGAGGTCGGGCCGGGGGAATGGGAGCGCTTTGTCTGGAATTTGGGGACCAGAGGGACACCAGAGCCCGCTCGGAGTTGGTGTCCCTGAAGTCCCCGTGGTGCTGAGCTCCCTGCCCTGGGGACGCGCCCAAACCCCCAAAATCCGGCGTATTCCCAGCCTTCCAGCTGGAGAGACCAAAAACCTGGGAATGAAACCAATGGGAAATGGTGGCACTGTGGGGATCTGCTGTGGAATTCCAGCCTTGCTGGGCCAGTTTTTATTGCAGCATCCGAAGCCCCGTGGATGTGGCGCTGGGGACGCAGAGGAGCCGGCGCAGGCGGCTCTGCCCACGCAGAAACGGCCCCGGGGAGCCCGGGCACGGCCCTGCCGAGCCTTCCCTGCCTCTCCATCGCCTCTAAACACCTGGAATCCCCAAATTCCCCTTTAAAACACCTGGAATTCCCAAAGTGAACTGCCTGGAAATCCCAAATTGTAATGCCTGGAATTACCAAATTAAACTGCCTGGAAATCCCAAATTGTAATGCTTGGAATTCCCAAATTAAGCTGCCTGGAAATCCCAAATTCCCCTTTAAAAGGCCTGGAATTCCCAAATTAAACTGCCTGGAAATCCCAAATTCCCCTTTAAAATGCCTGGAAATCCCAAATTGTAATGCCTGGAATTCCCAAACTAAACTGCCTGGAAATCCCAAATTCCCCTTTAAAACACCTGGAATTCCCAAATTAAACTGCCTGGAAACCCCAAATTGTAATGCCTGGAATTCCCAAATTAAACTGCCTGGAAATCCCAAATTCCGCCTGGAATTCCCAAATTAAGCTGCCTGGAAATCCCAAATTCCCCTTTAAAATGCCCAAATTCCCAAATTAAACTGCCTGGAAATCCCAAATTCCCCTTTAAAACGCCTGGAATTCCCAAATTAAACTGCCTGGAAATCCCAAATTGTAATGCTTGGAATTCCCAAATTAAGCTGCCTGGAAATCCCAAATTCCCCTTTAAAACGCCTGGAATTCCAAAATTAAAATCCCTGGAATTCCTCTTTAAAAAATGCCTGGAAATCCCAACTGAAAATGCCTGGAATTCCTAAATTAAAAGCCTGGGAATCCCAAATGAAAACACCTGGAATTCCCGAATTACAGCACCTGGAAATCCCAAATTAAAAGGCCTGGAATTCCCAAATTCCCCTTTTAAAAACACCTGGAAATCCCAAATGAAAATGCCTGGAAATCCCAAAATATACAGCCTGGAATTCCCAAATTCCCCTTTAAAACACCTGGAATTCCCAAATTTAAACACCTGGAAATCCCAAATTAAAACCCTTGGAATTCCCAAATTCCATTTTAAAATGCCTGGAAATCCCAACTGAAAATGCCTGGAATTCCTAAATTAAAAGCCTGGGAATCCCAAATGAAAATGCCTGGAATTCCCAAATTCCCCTTTAAAACGCCTGGAATTCCCAAATTTAAACCCCTGGAATTCCTCTTTAAAATGCCTGGAAATCCCAAACGAAAACACCTGAAATTCCCAAATTTAAACACCTGGAAATCCCAAATTAAAACCCCTCAAATTCCCAAATTCTCCTTTAAAATGCCTGGAAATCCCAAATGAAACTGCCCAGAGTTCCCAAATGAAACCCCTGGAATTCCCAAATGAAAACGCTTGGAATTCCCAAATTCCCCTTTAAAAAATGCCTGGAAATCCCATATAAAAACTCCCGGGATTTCCAAATGAAACCCCTGGAAATCCTGAATGAAACCCTTGGAATTCCCAAATGAAACCCCTGGAATTCCCAAATGAAAACCCCTGGAATTCCAAATGGAACCCCTGGAATTCCCGAATTACCATGAGGAAGGCTCAGTGTGGCTCCCAGTGCATCCTGGCGCACAGGAAACCATGGCAACCCCTCCTTTCAGCATCCCTGGCCTGGTTAACTCTCCTAAACTCTTCCCAAATGAAACCCCTGGAATTCCCAAATGAAAACCCCTGGAATTCCAAATTGAACCCCTGGAATTCCCGAATTGCCATGAGGAAGGCTCAGAGTGGCTCCCTGGCGTGCAGTAAACCATGGCAACCCCTCCTTTCAGCATCCCTGGCCTGGTAAACTCTCCTAAACTCTTCCCAAATGAAACCCCTGGAATTCCCAAATGAAACCCCCTGGAATTCCAAATGGAACCCCTGGAATTCCCGAATTGCCATGAGGAAGGCTCAGCGTGGCTCCCAGTGCATCCTGGTGTGCAGTAAACCATGGCAACCCCTCCTTTCAGCATCCCTGGCCTGGTTAACTCTCCTAAACTCTTCCCAGGCTGGTTTCGTTCTTTCCCCTCCCGCTATTTTTGTACATTTCCATTTTTGGTGGATTTTAAGAGCCCCTAAGGGCTGAGCTCTTTGTCCCTGTTGCAGTTCTGAGGCTCTCTTGGAACCTCTCACTAAAATTCCCGGGGTGGGAATGAGCCTGGCTTAGCACACCTGACACCTTTCTGAAGCTTTGGGACGGGCTTAACAAAGCTCAGACTAACAGAGGAGCTGAGGCTGGGTTTTTCTGGGAGCCCTCCCCTGCCATCCCTCAAGTATTCATTGTCATTAAAGGAAGATATTGATATTAAAGGGAGAGGAATGGTGGATTTGTCTTTCCAAAAGACTGGGAGGTAAAACCAGCACTGGGAGATGAAAGAAAACATGGGAAGGGTTCCACTGATTGATGCATGGAAAAAGAGATTTTGCTTTTACAAATAAACTGGGGGTTGGCTGATAAATGAAATTGGGTATTGAAAGATGAAAGAAACAATGGGGGAAAACGCCTAAATTCCATAAGAATGAAAAATGAAAAGGGAGGGTTGTACATTAGAGGGGAATCTCTGGGATCAGGTGTTCTGGGAAGTCTGAACCTCTCAGGTACCTCAGAAATTGGGAGAGGGAAATTGGGATAAACAGGGGGCTGCATCCTCCAAAAGTTGGAGAGACCCCAGTGGAAATGCCCCATGGCCTCTCCCTTGATTGGAATAAAGCCAAAGGACTCCTCTGGCTCCTGTTTGGGCACAAACCTCTGGTGTTTGTGGATTCATTTTCCTGACAAAAGTGAGAGCAGTGAGAGGAATGGTGGATTTTTCTTTCCAAACAAGGTGTGAGTCTGCAGGTCGATAAAACGAGGGCTGGGAGATGAAAGAAACCATGGGAAGGATTCCACTGATTGATGCATGGAAAAAGAGATTTGCTTTTACAAATAAACTCTAGATTGCTGATAAATGAAATTGGACATTGAGAGATGAAAGAAACAACGGGGAAAACCCCGTTAATTAAAAATGAAAAGGGAAGTTTATACATTAGAGGGAAATCTCTGGTATCAGGTATTCTGGGAAGTCTGAACCTCTCAAGAACCTCAGAAATGGGGAAAGAGAGAGGGAAATTGGGATAAACAGGAGGCTGTGTCCTCCAAAAATTTACCTTTACAAATAAACTCTAGGTTTGCTGATAAACGAAATTATACATTGATAGATGAAAGAAACAATGGGGGAAAACCCCCTAAATTCCATAAGAATTAAAAATGAAAAGGGAGGGTTGTACATGAGAGGGGAATCTCTGGGATCAGGTGTTCTGGGAAGTCTGAACCTCTCAGGTACCTCAGAAATGGGGAAAGAGAGAAGGGAAATGCAGCTGGGAAATTGGGATAAACAGGAGGCTGCACCCTCCAAAAATGTGAGAGACCCCAGGGGATGCCCCATGGCCTCTGCCTTGATTGGAATAAAGCCAAAGGACTCCTCTGCCTCCTGTTTGGGCACAAAACTCTGGTGTTTGTGGATGGATTTTCCCGACAAAAGGAAGAGCAGGAAGGCTGAGCTGAGGAGGGGGATGCTCTCTGACTCTGCAGCCCCGTTTTTTGGTGAATTCCCCCCAGGAGCAGCAATCCCCCTGCATTCCCTGGTGATGGCTCCAGCTCTCCCCGCTCCCAGCACATTTATCTGCCTGATCTCGAAGACTCGGCTGGATGTCAGGCATAAAAGCTTAATAAGTGACATACTTTACATTTTTTCGGTGCAATCGAGTCTAAAAGCTTCCACTCAGTTCACATTACCAGAGGTAATTTCAACACAGCTGTCAAGGCTTGGTGGGGTTTTTTTTTTTTTTTTTCTTGGTTTTGGTTTTTGGTTTTGTTTTTTTTTTTTTTTCCTCCTGGAAATGGGAGTTTTTCCTAATGTGCTTTTACATTTCAGGGTAATTTCTTTGTGTGCAGGTATTGCAGGGAGAGGTGAAGCCTCACTTTCTGCTGGGAGGGGTTTTTTTGGTGTTTCTGTCGCATCCTTGCTGCTGGAAATGATGCCCCGGGTTCATCATGGGGTGGATTGAACTCTGATCTCCAGGGCTGAAACCAAAAGAATTCTGTTAAATTCTAAAAAAATCTTTAATTTTTTTCCTGCACAGCGAGGAGCTGCAATCCCTGGGATGGTCCTGGATGGGTGCATGGAGCAGTCCCAAATCTGTATTTTGAGGGGAAATGTGTTTTGAGGGAAAATTCCCCTTTAAATTGCCTGGAATTCCCAAATTAAAAGACCTGGAATCCCTCACACCTGCTCAGGTGGAGGAAAAACCCAAATTTCAGGGCCTGCAGCTCCTGCTTCTTCTCCAGGCACGGAAAAGTCCTTCGGGTGGGTTTGGGGTGACAGAAAATCGACATTTCCATGTGAACAGGCTGAGCCATTCAGCCCGACAAAACCAGTCCTTAACCTCGAGTTTAAGCTTAAACACTCAGCTAGACCCGGCCTTATCAGCACTGACTTTTAAATATTTCATTGTCTTCGGGCACCCGGGTGGCTTTTTGGGATGCTGATGATCCTGGAAAATCCCCCTGCTGCACTCGCGGGGTCCTGCTGGACCCCAAATTCCATTTCTGACACCATCCAAGATGCTCCATCATCCCCAAATATTTGTCTCACTCATCCAAAGGAAGAATGGGGAATTTTATTTCTGTGTTTTGGGTCGCTTTAGCTCTGGGGAAGCCGTGTTTGGGTTGCCTTGGGGCAAACTGGGGGTGCTGGAGCATCTCTGGGGACAGGGACAGCTCTGGACCCCAGTTTTCCCAAATTTCCCAGGAACTCAGCAATCTCAGCAGCTCCTCACCAGTCCCCTCTGCAGGATCCTTAAAATGATGATAGAAACAACTTTTGAGGGTTTTAAAACGATTTTTTTTCCCATTGAGATGAACCTGATCCTCCCAGCTGTGCTGGGGACAGCCAGCACCAGCCCAGAACTTCACCCCCTTTATTTTAGATGAACTTGGTGCTTGATTTTGTTCATTCCTAATTTTTTAAAAAGATTTTGTTTGTGTTGTTTGGCACTCGAAGGCAGCCCCTGGGTGCTCAAATTCCCCTCTGGGATTGTTCCAGACCCGAAGGGATGGGACATGGGGCTCTGCAGGGACCCCAGGTTTGAGTGGCCTTTGCAGCATCATCCTGAGACCCGAGATCCCATCCAGGTTTCCATCCCTGGGGAATGGAAAGGATTTTGTAAGGAAAGGAATGGCAGGGATGTGAGAATAAGGGAAATGGAAAGGATTTTGTAAGGAAAGGAATGGCAGGGATGTGAAAAGAAGGGATTTTCTCCACAGGGTGGGAAAATCCTGGGTTTGGTGCCAATCCTGCCCGTGAGAAGTGAATTCCCGATCTTCCAGCTCCTCCTGAGAGGTGAGGAAGGGAAAAGTGCTGCCCTCCATGGGGTGAAACCTGCACAAATCCCAAACAATCCCCAGGGGGAATTTCATTCCCTCACAAAACCCTCACGGAAGAAGACTGGAAAGACACAGATATGTTTCAAATATTGATAAAAATAAGCGTTGAAACAGGAAAAAGAGGGAAGGGAAAGCATGGGAAGGAAATTATTCCCCATATTTGGCTGAGTGGAGTGGGAGAGTGTGAGAAATGAATTTGTGGAGAGTTTTTAAAGTCTGATAGAAGGTTTCTATAGTAAGGATTTGCATGTAAAATTTGAGATAAGAAACGTGGATTCAGAAATATTACAGCCTCGATTTCCTATTGGCAGGAAGGAGGGAAAATGGGAATTCTGGTTGTTTTTCCTGGGTTTTTTCCCCAGCAGACAGAGTTCAGGAGCCTTGTCCCGTGCACACACCTGCCTTGGTGATGACAAACTGATCATTAAGATTATTTCTCATTCTAAAAATAGAATCCCAGGCATGCATCCTGTCAGGTGGATAATGCTGGGATTCGCACGGCTTGACACAAAAATGACAGAGCTGAGCATTCAAAACTTGCCAGTTTTGTTCTGCTCACTGCTTTAAATGATTTTTTTTTCTTCTTCACCTTTTAAAAATCTCTTTTTCCTGCATTGGAGAAAATCCCACAGTTGGTTGATCACCAGTTGTGAAACCAAAAAAGTCTCCACAGTGCAATTATGCTCCTATTTTTGTTTTTTTTTGGGGGGGAGAGCAATTATTTTTTGTTAAAGAAAAGTTCCCAAACACCTCTGCCAGCTAAAGTTTAAAACCCAAAGAGCATGAATAGAAACTGCCAATAAGTGTATTTATATATTTATATATTTATATATTTATATATTTATACATTCATACATTTATACATTTATATATTTATATATTTATACATTTTTATATTTTTATATTTTCATATTTTTATATCTTTATATTTTTATATTTTTTATATTTTAATATTTTATATATTTATATATTTATATATGTATATATTTATATATTTATATATTTATATATTTATATATTTATATATTTATATATAACATATATAAAATATAAATATATTATATGTTGTTATATATTTCATATATTCAATATTTATATATTTATAAAATATATCTATCCTATTTATATTTTAGAATTTTAATATTTTTATTTTTATATTTTTATATTTTTATATGTTTATATTTTATGTATTTATATATTTTATATATTTATATATTTATATATAACATATATAAAATATAAATATATTCTATGTCATTATATATTTAATATATTCAATATTTATATATTTATAAAATATATCTATCATATTTATATTATAGAATTTTAATATTTTTAATTTTTATATTTTTATATTTTTATATTTTTATATTTATATATTTATATATTTATATATAACATATATAAAAATATAAATATATTCTATGTCGTTATATATTTAATATATTCAATATTTATATATTTATAAAATATATCTATCCTATTTATATTTTAGGATTTTAATATTTTTAATTTTTATATTTATATGTATTTTATATTTGTGTTTATGATGAAGGGAGTAGCTAAAACATGATATGAGTGGAATGTATGGAGAGAAAGGGTCTTGAAAGAGTGAAAAATTTCTGTATCCAGGCTTTGTTGGGTTAGAGATTAACATAAAAGTTATTCAAAGGATCCAGGGAAAGGCAGCTTTTAGAAATGTAGCAGAAATTTAGGATATGTAGGAAGCGAACTTGAAAAGAAAAAACAGCATTTTCTGTAAAGTTTTGTTGGCCCTGAAATGAGAAATTCGGGAATTTGGAGGATTTGACGTGTAGCTTTGCATAAAAATAAAAATGTAGAGAATTCCAGATTTAGAAAGGGAAAATAGAGCAGAAATGTGCTCGGAGAAATCCTGGGAGATGAAAAGGAAGGGATGGGAAAAGTGGCAGAGAGACCCATGGAGGGCCAGATGGAGGCTGGGATCACAGTAATGGGATTAACAGTGATTAAAGAATCCAGCAGAAATCTCATTTGTTGGGTCCTGACCTCTGAACCCCGCTGGGGGAGGTTAGAGCAGCAGGAAATTCCCTTGCAGGATTTTTGGGAGCAGCCCTGGATGGGGTGGAAGGAATTCCTCCTCTTCCAGAGGGGCAGCAGGGGCAGGGATGGGCTCCAGATCGCCCTGAACAAAATCAAATTCTGCCCAAATTTCAAACCCGGGCTGTTCGTTGTGGTCCTGTCGGGGTGGGGAGAGGGGAAATAAATATGGAATTAATAAATTAATAAATAGGGAATAAAAATCCTTGGAAGCTGGGGCTCCAGGACTTGCTGCCCTGGGAATTGCTGGAAATGGAAGCGTGGAGGGGAGAGCTGGGCTCAGGCTGCCCCAGAGAGCCTGGAATGATTCCTGAGAGGATTTTCCATCAGGACAGGATGCAGAACCTCCTCAGTTCCTCAGGAAGGCTTTTTCCCCCTTTCCCCTCCTTTTTTCTCCTTTTTTCCCCTTCCCACTCCCTCTTTTCCCCTCTTCTTTCCCTTTATTCCTGCCTTTATCCTTCACTTTATTCCCCCCTTTTCCCACCTTTACCCCCTTTTCTCCTCTTTTTTTCTCCCTTTTCTCCCATTTTTCCTCCTTTATTTCTCAATTTTTCATCCCTTTTTCCTCCCTTTCCTCCCCTTTTTTATCTCCTTTATTTCTCCATTTTTCCTCTCTTTTTTCCTCCCTTTTCCCCCTTTTTTCCCCTTTCCCCCCTTTCTTCTGTGCCATCTTTTTTCCCATTTCTCCCATTTTTTTCCTTCTCCCCTTTTCCCTTCCTTTCCCCTTTTCCCCCTCCCTTTTTTCCCCCTTTTCCTCCCATTTCCCACCTTCCCCCCTTTTCCCTCCTTTTCCCTCACTTTTCCCCCTTTTTCCTCTTTATTTCCCCCTTCCCCCTCTTTTCTCCTCTTTTCTCCTCTTTTCTTCCCCTTTCCACCCCTTTTTGTGCCATCTTTTTTCCCATTTCTCCCATTTTTTCCCATTTCTTCCCCTTTCCCTACCTTTTTCTCCCTGTCTCCTTTATTTCCCCCCTTTTTTTCCCCTTTTCTCCCCTTTTTTTCCCTTTTCCTTCCCTTTTTCTCTACCATGTTGACCTGCACCAGTCTTTACTGCCAGATACCCTGGAAAGAGGCTGGAAAGAGGCTCCTGAAAATAAACTCGGCCTAAAGATTCCCTAATGGGAGAAAAAAAAAAAGGATATTCCAACACTAGAAATTATTAATGCAAGGAAAATTAAAATACTCCCATCAAAATTAGCATATAAAGAATAATAACGAGGAAATGTGCTAGAAAATGGATGTTAAATATAAATTAAAGATATAAAAATATATTGAGGTATATATTTGCATTTATTATAATGTCTGTATGAGGAATTTCTGGGATTTTAAATATCAGATCCACTGGGGAAGTTCAGCATATTCCCATAAAATATGGGATGAGACTGGAGAACACCAGTTGGGTTGGAGAGCACCAGTTCCTGGGAAATCCCATTCTCCAGGAGACCCAAGGAATATTTTTGCCCTATTCCAAATGTGCCTTGAAATACAACCTAAAAAAAAAAAAAAAAGGGATTTTTGAGGAAAACCCTCACGGTTTTGGGAGCACTTCCACGATTTTCTCTTTGCACGTCCAACAGCAACAGTGGCCGTGCTCGATTTCTGTGGAAAATCAAGGAGTGGGAGCCATGAAAGGGCCAGGATTGGGTTAGGAATCTGAAAAAGTGGGAAAATCCAGGTGCACAGGGGCTGTTCCCAGAGCTGGAAGCAGGCGGGAGGTTGGATTGGGATGGGCAGCAGGAGGGAATTCCCAGCTCAGCCCCAGCTTCAAAGGGAACCTGCTGGGACAGGATGCAAATCCCCTGTTTAATAATTAAGGAGAACAATCTGTAAGCTGCAAAGTGGTGCCCTGATCAACCTAATTGCCACTTGGGGAGAGGGAATCTGCAGGAGGGAGCAGGAGGAGGAGGAGGAGGAGGTGTGGATTCCAGGAGGAAGGCTGGAAAGGGGAAGGGGAACCAACAACTGCTGGAGAAGCTCTCAAAGGCTTTTGGTTTATCCAGCATGAGGGAATGGCTTCAGACTGAAGGAACATTGATTAAATGGGATTTGGGGAAGGAAATCCTGGCTGGGAGGGTGGGCAGGGGCTGGGATGGAATTCCCAGAGAATTCCTGGATCCCTGGAGGTGCCCAAGGCCAGGTTGGACACGGGGGCTTGGAGCAGCCTGGGACAGTGGGAGGTGTCAGAGGTGAAACTGGATGGGCTTTAAGGTCCTTCCAACCCAAATTCTGGGTTCCTGTGAATCTGAAAATAAGGCAGAATTCCTGAATTCCTGAAGGGAATCCATGGTGTGGGACAATCCCTGGCTGCCACAGGGGTGTTTGGCAGGGCCCTGCCATGGATTGTCCCATGCCATGGATTCCCTTCCTTCCCACAGATAACTGGAGCAGTGAAAAATGACACTTTCCACCCAAGATGACACTTTCCACCCAAAATGACTCTTTCCACCCAAAATGACATTTTCCCACCCAAGATTCCAGCTGATTTTTATGAACCCAGCCAAACTGGATTTCCCAGCTCGCGGGGAGCAGCGCCTGCCCTTCCATTTCCATATCCTTCTCCAGATCCTGCCCTATTCCTTGTCCAGCAGGAACTGCAGCCACCACCCCAAGCTCTGATCAGCGCTAAAGCAGTTGCTGAGCAACCAGAGAAGCTCCCTGCAGCAGTCTGGGAGCAAAACCCGGGATTTGTGGGAAATGGGGACAGCTTTGGAAAGGCAAAATATCCTCTGCCCACCTGCCTTGCACCTCTGGAGCGTGTGTGGCAGGAGGGTGTGGATGGCTGGGAGTCCAACCCAAGATAGACCAGGCTCTTCCCACTTCTTTATGGGATGATATCCCTTTTATATGGATTAAATCCTAATGAGGTTTCTGGGAATCCAACCCAAGATAGACCAGGCTCTTCCCAGTTCTTTATGGGATGATATCCCATTAATATGGATTAAATCCTAATGAGGTTTCTGGGAATCCAACCCAAGACAGACCAGGCTCTTCCCAGTTCTTGATGGGAACTGGAATGGGATTGGATCCTCACCAGGTTCCTGGGAATCCAGTGCAGGCCAGGCTCTTCCCAGTTCCTTCTGGAATGATATCCATTTATTACAATTTAAATCCTAATTAGGTTCCTGGGAATCCAACCCAAGCTAGACCAGGCTCTTCCCAGTTCCTTATGGGATGATGCACCTGGAATGGGGGTTAGGTCCTCACTGAGTTCCTGGGAGTCCATCCCAAGACAGACCAGACTCCTCCCAGTTCCTTTTGGAATGATATCCATTTATTAATATTTAAATCCTAATTAGGTCCCTGTGAATCCAACCCAGAGTTGATCACATTCTTCCCAGCTCCTTTTGGAATGAAATCCCTTTAACAGGGATTAAATTTGAGCTATGTCTCTGTGAGTCCAACCCAGGACTTGACCACATTTTTCCCGGTTCTTTCTGAGATGATGAACCTGGAATGGGGATTAGGTCCTCATTGTGTCTCTGGGAATCCAACCCAGGACTTGACCACATTCTTCCTGGTTCCAACTAGAATGAAATCCCTTTAGCAGGGATTAAATCCTAACCAGGTCCCTGGCAGTCCAGCTCAGGGCTGGACCGTGCTTTTCCCAGTTCCCTCTGGGATGAAACCCCTTGGATGTGGATTAAATTCTAATTAGGTCTCTGGGTGTCCAGCTTAGGGCTTGACTGTGCTCTTCCCAGCACCTTCTGGAATGACATCCCTCTAACAGGGATTAAATCCTAATCCTAGCAGGGATTAAATCCTTCTGGAATGACATCCCTCTAACAGGGATTAAATCCTAATCCTAACAGGGATTAAATCCTTCTGGAATGACATCCCTCTAACAGGGATTAAATCCTAATCCTAACAGGGATTAAATCCTTCTGGAATGACATCCCTCTAACAGGAATTAAATCCTAATCCTAACAGGGATTAAATCCTTCTAGAATGACATCCCTCTAACAGGGATTAAATCCTAACCAGGTCCCTGGCAGTCCAGCTCAGGGCTGCACCGTGTTTTTCCCAGTTCCCTCTGGGATGAAACCCCTTGGATGTGGACGAGCTCCCAGTTCCCATTCTGCAGAAGCCACGATGCCAACCAGTGCTGGTGGCACTTGGGATGCCCTCGTTCCAGCTGAGCTGTGAATCCCTGAGAGGGTCAAACTCCATGGGAAGGGATGTGCCCACCACAAAACAGCTTTTGGGGCCAGAAACCAGAGTGAATCCCAAGGCCTGGCTGCTGGGAGCATGGATTGCCCTCAGGGTGCTCCTCCTGTGAACAAGACAAGGAGCAGAGCAGTTCTCCTCAGTGACAAAGTGTGTGATGTGGCAAAAAAGAAAATGAAACAAACCACTGCTCAAAAATTATTAATCCTGTCATGCTGTGGGAATATGAATTTTTGGGATTGCTGCATTTGGGGCTAAAGATTTAGGGATCTGCATGAGGTGCTGCAGAGTTTTATTTTAGGTGAAGCTCCTCCTGGGACAGCAGGCACAGATTGACTGGACCTTGTGGCAATAATTTGGGGTTTTTTAACATTCCTTGGTTAATTTATGAGAAGGATCTATGGAGCTCCAGGGACAAGAATTGCCCAGGGAGCGTGGGGAAGGGAAAAGCCCTGGAGTTATAGGATTGAATTCAGGAATGTTTGTTTTTCCAGCAGAGCCATCAGATATTTGCCATCTTGGTTAAAAAACAACCCTGAATTCCGATATAGTTTTCAGTGGCTAAAACCTGAGATTTTTAGGAATTTAGAGTTACAATTTTGGAGCTGCCTTTGGAAACCTCCTGGGAATTCCATCTCCTCCTGAGCTTTCCCCTGCCAGCTGAAGTGGCCCAGGACTCCACATGAATAAAACCTCAGAGTTTAATTAATGAAACCTCAGAGTTTAATTAATAAAACCTCATAGTTTAATTAATAAAACCATCTCAAGAGGAGGAGCTCAGCGCTGTGCCAGGGGAGGGGGACAGAGCTGGGCCTTGGTGAACATCAAACCTGCTCAGGGAATTTGGGAAGCTCTGGATTGAACCAGCCTGGGCTTCTTCCAAAGCTCTCTGCTGAGAGGGTCCCAGCTCCGTGGAAAATGTTCAAATATGAATTGGGATGGGGCTGGGAGTGCAGGTGTTTCCCTCCTCTCTTTTCCCAGGCCTCCCTGGTGAGGCTGCTTGGCTCTTCCCGCGTTTTCCTGCCGAATATTCCACGTGCAGGGGTTCAGCTGTGCACAGGCAGCTGGGGGGAGATGTGCCTGCAAATCAAGTGAAATTCCAAAGGCAGGGAAGAGGAAGAGCTGGCTCCAAAGTCCTGTTTGGCTCTGCAGGGGCTGAGCACTGGGGGCCGTGCCCTGGGATGCTCCTGGGGACCGCAGGGAGAAGGGACGGTTGTGATTGCATTTTGCCAGAGCTGAACCTCTATATAAATTAATTATAATTATTTTAACTAGCTGGATAGAGAGATTACACACTGAGAATTGTGTTGTTCTGCTGTTTCTGGCCACACAGACTAATCCCAGGGGTTTTAGGAGCTGGGATAGAGCAGCAGGAGTGTCACGGAATGTGCTGCCCACTGAAGGCATGAGGGTGAAAGAATCGTTCCCACCCTCTCCAGAAAGCAGAGAATCCTTTCCAATCCCCCTGCATGGATCCTACACCCACAATAAAATGATAGAAGGATTTTTTAGGATTAATCTGTCTTGGGAATGTGGAGCGGGAGCACGTGCTGTTCTCAGTAATACTGAATGAAAACAAGAAATTAATCTGACAGTGCTGTTTGGATTACAGGCTGGCATTTCTGCCAGGAAAGGGATGTGCCAGGAATGGCTGGCAGCCCTCCAGCCCAGAACAACCTGTGCTCCGGGTGCTTTTGTCCCACCTGTCCCAGATCCATGGATTTTGGCTCAGCATTCCGTGTTATCTCCATCCCAGACCCAATCCCACCCTTTTTGTGGAGGCAGGATGGTGCCCAGGGCCTTGTCCCCAGCTCAGGTGCCCATCCTGCCCCAGGTGCTCCCCCAGCCTCCCAGGACACCCCAAATCCTGCTAGGAAGGTTTCCTGCTCAGCCCATGCTGCCCAAGGGAGCAGCTCCACGTGTGGGTGTGTGGGTTATTAACTCATGGCGTGCTGGGGAGCAGCATTTCCCTTCCCACCACAGATGAGAAACACTTCCCAACTCCCTTGGAGCAAAACGCTTCCCTTAAGTTAAAAAAATATCATTAAAGCTTTTAAAAATCCTTCTGTTTTGACAACATTATTTTTTTCTGGGTTTTTTTGGTTGTTTTTTTTTTTTTTTTCCCTGAAATTTTGATTATCTGCAAGCCACTTTCTGCAGGAATTGTTTTGGGGTTGAGAAAGCTGCAGATACTCAAGCTCCGGGCTGATATGTGAGCAGGATCAAGTCCCACACGGAGCCTGGGTGATGGATTCCAGATGTTTGCAGCTGTCACGTGGTAGCAGTTGATTTCATAAGTAATAGAGCTCCTTGAGTATCTGATTTTGGCAGCGAGCTCCACTTTTGACTGCAGAGAAACTGCAGGAAGTTAGAAAGCACAGGACAAAGGGGTATTTTTAGCTAAGTCAGCTGTGAAACTGCAGAGGGAGGCAGGGCTGGAGGAGCAGGATGGGGATGTGCTGAGGGCACTGCTCGGGCTCCTGCTGCTCAGGGCACAAAATAAACATTCCTTCCCCTCAGGGCCTCTGCCAGCACTGAGGCTTCCCCAGGACTGCTCCTGCTCCACTCTTGGATGAGTTGCTCTCCGTGAGTTGCCTCACCCTTTTCCTGGCCCTGCCTGGGGGGACACCAAGATCTGAGGGCCCTGCCCTCATTCCCAGCTTCCTGAAAACCCTGAAATTTGGTGATTTCCCTGTCACTGAAGTGACATCTCCTGACCACGGGGATTGTTTAGTGCAGGTCCTGAGATCCCAGAATGGTTTGTGGTGGAAGGGACCTTAAATCCCACCCCATTCCAATCCCAACACCTCCCACTGTCCCAGGCTGCTCCAAACCCCATCCAGCCTGGCCTTGGACACTTCCAGGGACACAGGGGCAGCCACAGCTTCTCTGGGAATTCCATCCCAGCCTCTGCCCACCCTCCCAGCCAGGCATCCCTTCCCAATATCCCACCTAAATTTTTCCTCTTTCACTCTGAACCCTTTACTGCTTGAACAAAATTCCTCCAAAGTCAGAGCCGCTCCTCAGCCACATTCTTGTCCTGCTGACGAACCAGTGGAGCTCTCTGAGGGGCACATTCCAGTGGGGAGCACAGCCTGGAGCATCCCACCGTCCATCCCACCTGCTGCACTGCGTGAGGAACACAAACCACAACCTCAGGGCTGGAAATTGCTCTTGATTTATGTTCCATGTGTGCGTTTCTAAAATGGCCCCATGGGACCAGTGAGGAGGGGAGAAACAGCAGAACAGAAGGGTTGGTCTGGGTTTGGGAAGGGGGTCTGGAATCAGTCAGTGGATGGTGAGAAATTGCTTACAATATTAATAATAGTAATAGTAGTAAAAATAGTAGTAATAGTAATAATAATAATAATAATAGTAATAATAATAATATTATTACTATTACTACTATTATTACTATTATTACTATTATTAATATAATTATAATATAATATAATATAATATAAGATAATATATTATATATATTATATATATTATAATATATATTATAATATATTATATAATATATAATATATAATATAATAATAATAATTATTATTTCTATATTTTTCATTGTTAAATTAACATTTTCTATATTAAAATTATATATATTAAAATGTATCAAAATATATATAAAATATATATCAAATAATACATATATTAAAATATATAAAAATATATCAAATTATATTCTATATGTCAGAAATATTTTCTATATTTTCCATTATAAATTAACAATAATTTTCCACTATTGTTTTTTATCTCAACATACAAATTTGACTTTGATCCTCCTCCCCACTCCACCAGAATGAGGGAGAAGAGCTCTGAGGAATTTCATCTCCAGCTGGGCTTAAACCCCACACATGGTGGTGGCACCTGCCATCGTGGTGGCACCTTGTGTGGTGGTGGCATCTTCTCACGGGGGCACCTTGCGTGGCAGTAGCACCTTCTGTCACAGTGACAGCTTGTGGGGTGGTGGCACCTTCCCTTACGGTGGCATCTGGAGTGGTGGTGGCACCTCGAGCGGTGGTGGCACTTCCCATCGTGGTAGCACCCTCCATCACGAGAGTGTTGGTGGCACCTTCCAGAGAGGTGACACCTTGTGTGGTGGTGGCATCTTCTGTCATGGTGATGCCTCACACGGTTGGTGGCACCTTCCATTGTGGTGGCACCTTCCTTGTGTGGTGGTGGCATCTTCTCACAGCAGCGCTTTCCATCACGGTGATGCTTGGTATGGTGGTGGCAGCTTCCACTGAGGTGGTGCCTTCCCCCTTGGTGGCACCTTCTCCAGCCTCCAGCTCCTGTTCCTGGCTCCAGCTGAGCCTGTCCCCAAACTGCCCCCGTGGCCACCAACCCTCCCTGTCCCAGCACCTCCCTTCAATATCCAGGTGGAAAAACCCCTCAGGGATCTGCTGAACACACTCAGCTGTCACCCACAGGTGGTTCCTGCCATGCCCAGGGTGTTTTATGGACACGGCCCTGGACTCCTCATTGCTGGCCACCTCTGGTGACACCGCGCTGGAGAAATTCTCTGTGTTTGCTGACAAAATTATTGCTTGATGAGCAGAGCACAGAAGGAGGGCAGCGGGGTGATGGCACATTAATACTTGATAAGGTTGGCAAAAAGCCATCGTGATTATCTGGTCTGAACTCCCGTGTAAAACATGCCTGGGGATTTTTCTATTTGAATTAAAGCTTTAGGTTTGGAAAGGGGGGGAAAAGAAAAAAAAACCCTCTTCAAATCAGGAGATCTCTCGACGGTTGTTTCAGTGCTTAATAACCTGCACTGCTAAAAAGGTGCTTTTAATTCAAGGCTGAATTTTAATCTCGCAGGCACGGGGTTGGGTGTACTTTCATCTGCCTGGCCAGGGAGCCCTCTATTATCACATTTAAATTCCAGAAGTAATTAGAGGCTGCCAGCGGATCCTCTCTTAACCTTCTGTTCGTTAAGGAAAACAAATTGAGTTCCCGGCGTCTTTCATTATCGGCCGAGCTCCTCCGCCATCCCCACGGCTCTGCTCCGAAACCGCTCCAATTTAATGATTTCCAGCGCTGCTGGGGGATGGCCCCTTCCACCTGTGGGATCCCAGGGGTCCTGCCATGGAAAATCAGCTCAGTTGTTCCAGTGGAAAACAAAGAAACGCCGTGGAATGGTTGGGATTGGAAGGTCTCGGGGCTTTGGCTGCTCAGAGTGCCCCTGAGATGTGTCAGAAATTCTCTTTTCCCAGTCCAGCGCTTGAAGAAGGAGTCAGAGCTCTTCAGTTCTCGGTCTCAAGGTTGGTTATTGTTCCTTATCTATAAAATTCTTTCTCCTGATCTGCCCAGGTCTGTTCAGCAGGACAGAGGCACTCTGCCTGCCCTGGGGCTGTGTTATCTTTTTATACTAAAAACCACCTGTACAATATTTACAATGACTTCCCAATACCCATCACCTGTGTTAGACAGTGAGCTTCTACTCTAAACCAATCCAAAAGTGCCACCATCACAGCAGGAGATGGAGGCCAAGCAGAAGAAGGAGAAAGGCTGGATACGCCCAGATTCCTCCATCTTGCCCCCTGAACCCCCATTCTAAAAACCCCAAAAATCTATTTTTCCACCCCGTGATAAATTCACTATCATTCTGCTTAAACTGTCATGGCTTGTAATCCTTCATGTAAAGGTTGGTAATTGTTTTTTCCAAGGGCTAAATCCAAGGCACAGGAATCTTGGGCTCTGCCAAGGTCTCTGATCCCCCTGGGCAGGGGCTCGAGCCCTCCAGGGCAGCCAGGGGAATTTCCTGGGTTCTGAGAGAAGGGACCTAAAGGATCGGCAAGTTTGACCCCCTGACATGGGCACGGCCAGCACAGGAGGTCAAGGAAAAGCAGGAGCATGTGGCAAAATCCTTACGGGTTGAAGTGGTGAATGCAGCTTTTCCAGAAGCGTTCTTGGAGCTGGAATGTTCTGGGGTCCCTCAGCAGCCTGGCAGGTCCTTGAAGCACGGCAGCAACCCCAGGGAATGAATCCAGGGAAGAAAGGCTTGGAGCTCTCTTGGAGGCAGGGGTTGGATATGTCCAGCTGAGGTCACACCGAGGGGACAGCTGGGCCACCATGGCTGTCACCTGAGCAGGACCATGCCAGGGTTGTGTGGCAATGTTCTTCACTCAGGCTCAGCAAATGTTGAATTTGTGGGTAACTTTGACATGGGAAGAGATGAGAATCTTGACTCTCTGTTTCAGAAGGCTGATTTATTATTTTATGATATATGAAAAGAAAATTATATGTATATTAAAAGAATGGAAGAAAGAATTCATCAGAAAGCTTGAAAATAACAGAAAAAGAATAAAATGATAATAAAATCTTTCGACTAACCAGAGAGTCTGAGACAGTTAGACTTTGGTTGGCCATTAATTAAAAACAACCACATGAGCCCAATCCCAGATGCACTCGTTGCATTCCACAGCAGCAGATAACCATTGGTTACATTTTGTTTCTGAACCCTCTCAGCTTCTCAGGAGAAAAATCCTACGAAAAGATATTTTGTAAAATACGTCTGTGACAGGGCTGGATACGGCCAGCCGAGGTCACAGTGGGGACAGCTGGGCCACCGTGGCTGTCCCTGAGCAGCACAGAGACGGTTCCTGTGCAGACCTCCAGGGATGAGGTCATTATTCCTGGGAAAAGAGGAAGTTTTCCTCCCAGCTCCCACCTGCCGGTCACTCGGCAGAGATGGACTGGTGAAGCGGTGGAGGCGGCATTTTCCTGTCTGATGGGAAACTCTGGATCCTGCACGGAGGAAGCGCAGTGACAGCCAGCCTGGGCTTGTCACCGTTGTCATAGAGACCCTGGAATTGCAGCTCTCTCCAGGATTTACATGGATCACTGAATCCCAGAATGGCTTGGGATGGAAGGGTACTTAAAGCTCACCCCGTTCTATGGGCAGGGACATCTCCCACTATCCCAGGGTGCTCCAAGGCCTGTCCAACCTGGCCTGGGACACTTTTAGGGGCACCACAGCTTCTCTGGGACATAGGTCTGTACACATGGATCACCCTGGCTTGTCAGGATCCACCCAGGAAGCGAGCTGGAAGCAGGGAATTCGCTTGCTCTTTAAATGCAGACGATGTTATTAAAGCCAAAATGACTAAAAATGGCTAAAAGCACTCGCAGAGAGGCATTAAAATGGAAACGAGCCTCTGAGTGCTTTGATATGCTGATAAAAGCGGGGTTTTGATCGCGGCTCTCCCAGCGGTACCCGCCACCAGCACGGGAACCTCAGGGGCTGGGAGCCTTTGGAAGAGCTCCTGGCACACTGGGAATGTGTGGATGCAGGCCAGGGAGAGGCTGGGCCTTTGTGTTTATTCAGGAAATTAATGAGGCTCTTGGAGAGGTAAATTTGCCACCCCACGGAGCTGTGCCGGGAGAATTCCAGGTTTTCCGACGGAATTGGGGGTGACAGGGCTGAGTGGGGGCTGTGGGAAGGTTTATCCCTGATACATTCAGGATCTGAAGTGCAGGGTATCAGACACCCTGTTCTTAAATCCAGACCCCACCTGGGAATCATTGCCTGTTTTTGGGGAATTTTTCTAAGATAATCACTGTGATTATTATGATTTCCTCTTAGGGTGGTGAGGCCCTGGTTGCCCAGACAAGCTATGGCTGCCCCTGGATCCCTGGAAGGGCCCATGGCCAGGCTGGATCTAAAAATACAGAAAAAATATCAAAAAACAGTAGAAGCACCAAGAAACGAGAAGGAAAAAAATTCAGCACTGAAGACGAGAAAGCAGAAAAAGCTTCAAGAAAAATATTTTCTTTTCCAGTAATACAAACCCCACATTTATTCACATTTATTCACATCAGATCTTTACCAGGGGATTTATGGAAGGATTTATGGAAGGATTTATTGAAGGCTTTAGTATTTATTGATCCTCCTGAACTGTGGTTCTGCAGATTCTTCTCCTCCTCACAAGGAGATGCCCAGGTCCTGCAGGGCTCTGGGGAGGACCCCAAAACCAGAGCCACAGCAAAATCCCCCTCCCTCAGCCACCAGTTTGTGTTGGGAAACCACAGCAAAGCCAGAACCACAGGGCTGGATCTAAAAATACAGAGAATAACCAAAAAGCAGTAGAAACACCAAGAAACAAGAAGGAAAAAAAATTCAGCACTGAAGACAAGAAAGCAGGAAAATCTTCAAGAAAAAGGTTTCCTCTTTCCAGTAATACAAACCCCCCATTTATTCCCATTGCTGTGTAAGTAATACAGATCTTTACCAGGTGATTTATTGAAGGACCTGTCTCCCAGCAAATAAAGGAGCTGCAATGGGGAGCTCTGATTGCTTGAAGCTGCAATAAATGCAACGCTGCCAGCCCCGTGCCAGCAAACGTCTCAGGAGCTGCTTAAATTCCTCATAACCTGAACCACATCCCATAATTTATATAGTACATATTGGTACAGCATGTTACAGCAGAGTTTATAATAATTTATTAGGGGAGAAAAAGTTATCCCCATTAATAATTGATTCATTATAAATAATGGATTAAGAAATGCTCCTTTGATTTAAAGCCCGTGCTGGTAATGTATGCTAAACTCTGGTGCTGTTTGATGGCAATAAATCCAGGGAAATCTTAAAGTTCTGCATCCAGTTTGCCCATTTCTGCTGGGAAACAGAGGAGGGCAGGTGGGAACCTGGTGGGAAAGAGGTTTTTTATGGAATTGCCATGGGAAATGTGGGTTATGAGGCGGAAAACTGCAAAGAGAAAGGAAAAATGTGTTGTGGCACAGGTTGGTTTTGGTGGTGGGAGAAGGGGGAATGGAAAAGGAGGGGAGATTTAGGTGGGATATGGGGATGGGATTCCCAGAGCAGCTGTGGCTGCCCCTGGATCCCTGGCAGTGCCCAGGGGCAGGTTGGAACACCCTGGGACAGTGGGAGGTGTCCCTGCATGGGATGGATGGGATTTAAGGTCCCTCCCAACCCAAATCCTTTTGGGATTCTGTGATCAGGAAAGATTCACTGGAATCAGCCCCTCCCAAACTTGCCTGCTGTGTTTGCACACACAGAAGGGTTTTTCACACCTGAACCTCAAGCACCTGCTACTTTTCACTTTTACTCTCACACAAATCCCACATTTTTACGACTGGGATAAAGCAGAACTGCAGGAGAGAAAGTGCGAAAGTGCATTCCACAGAAAGCAGTTTTCTGATAAAAACTCTGCTTTGAACCCCCAAGATCCCGGGGTTTGTCAGGAAATATTGACAGGGATTTGTCAGCAGAGATCAAGAATCAGCTCTGGCCTCCCAAAGCCACTTTTTGTGCATTCATTTATTAAAAGCAATAATCTGGAGAGCACGGGCTCTGCACGAGCTGCAGGAGCAGATGGAGGAGTTCCATCCCTTTAAACTGTTGGGATGGTGGCAGGTAGGACACGGTGTGGGAGCCCAAACCTCCATCTGCTGCTCACACACCTGCACACCAGGCCCTGCTGGGGCCTCCCCTCCCTCCCAGCCAGGAATCCCATCCCCATATCCCACCTAAATCTTCCTCCTTTTCCATTCCCCCTTCTCCTACCACAAAAACCAACCTGTATCAAGAGACATTTTCCCTTTTTCTTTGCAGTTTTCTGCCTCATAACCCACATTTCCCATGGCAAATTCCATACAAACCTCTTTCCCACCAGGCTGCCAGCTGCCCTCCTCTGTTCCCCAGCAGAAATGGGCAAACTGGATGCAGAACTTCAAGATTTCCCTGGAATTGTTGCCATGAAATTTGGGATTGCAGCACGTTTTGGGGACTGGGAGTATGGAAAAAGCAAAGCCTGCAGGTCGTGGCCCACAGGCATCAAGAGAAAACTACAGCACATGGCAGGGCTGGGTTGTTATTTATTAATAATATTAATAATATTAATAATAAAAGGGGGGGGGTTGTGGCTGAGCTCTCTTCTGCGCCACAGAATGACAAAAACTTGGGTGTTGAAAGGGAGTAGAAATCTCTTTGCTGGTTTTCCCTCATTTTGCCCAAATCCTGGCTGGGATTTAATCCATCCCTGCTGCTGGCTGTGATGCATTAGCCTAAGAAAGCTGAATTTTCATGAGCCATCACGTTGGGCCCGTGTTTGTAAGAGCTTGTCAGTACCTAAAACTGTGTTTTTAAACCATTTGACTAAGCCCCCTTCTCTTCCAGCCTTCAGTCTCCTGTGGCATTATAATCTAAGTTTCCTTCCCTGTCTCCCAGGGCTGACAAGACTTTAATTTCTAATTTAAAAACTGAGATAACATTTATTCTTGGAAAGGAGCCTTGGCTGTAAGTTTGCTTTGTGCAAAAGGAGAAAGGGAAAAGGGTGAAAATGACTGTTTTCATTCCTGAAACATTTTCCTATAAAACATGGGAACATTTCCTCCTACATTGGCTCAGCTGACAGATGAATTCATCATCTCTGCACTTCCAGAACTTGCAAATCACGGAATTCCAGACTGCTTTGGGTTGGAAGGGACATTAAAATCTATCTAATTCCACCTCTTGCCATGGGCAGGGACACCTTCCACCATCCCAGGCTGCTCCAAGCCCTGTCCAAGCTGGTCTGGGACACTTCCAGGGACAGCACAGCCGCAAATTCTCTGGGAATTCCACTCCAGCCCTTCCCCACCCTCCCAGCCAGGAATTCCTTCCCAATGTCCCATCCATCCCTGCCCTCTGGCAATGGGAAGCCATTCCCTGTGTCCTGTCACTCCAGGCTTGTCAAAAATGCCTCTCCAGCTCTCCTGGAGCCCCGTTAGGTGCAGCACAGGGATGATTTTCATTTAACTCCCATTTCCTTTATTAATTTATAATGGGTAATTTGGGATGCACAAGCACTTACTGTCAAAACCCAGCACCAGACACTTCCCTGGCAGGCACAAAATCCCAGCTCCTGGGATAATTAAGGCAGTGGGACCATTTATCAAGCTCTTACTAAATTTACAGCCCCTCCCTGAGGTCTCTCCTCCTGCCTGGTTCAATCCTTTGAACCTTGGAGTGATTCCCTGGGCCAGCATTCCCTGGGGGTGGACGCTGTGGATGAGGGGACAGGGACATCCCAGCTGTCAGGTTTTGGCTTCTTTTTTCTGCCAAGGTCAGGATTAAATGTGTGAGATGGGATTTCTTGTTGGGACTCAGGTGTTTGTTGGTTCTTATCTCTCTCACAGTCTCACAAACCCTGAGTTCTACAGCACTAAAAATGCTATACACTAAATTCTACACACTAAAAATGAAGCCATGTCTGTCTCTACAAGGCCTTTCAAGGATAAAACTGTCCAATCAAGAAATGACACCTCAATTATTCTCAATTTAACCCAATAACCAATCACTCAGGTCCTGCAATGGGGACTTTTTATTCCAGTTACACAAAACCACCCAAACCCATGGAGGAGAAGGAGAAGAAGGAGAAGAACAAGAACAAGAAGAGGAAGAACAAGAAGGAGCAGCCTCCATCCCAAAACCTCCACCTTGCTCTCTATCTATTCCTGTATTCTAAACCCTTAAACTCTGAGTTTCCCCCCTATGATATCACACATTTCTATCCAAACTGCACACCCACAATCCCAGTTCCACCATTCCATTTTGGAAGCTTCCCCAGGGCCTCAGGTCAATGCAGTGTTCTCTTGTCAGTGCCTGCCAGCACAGAGAGTCTGAAATTCTCAGCAGAAATCTGAAATTCCCAGCAGAAATCTGAAATTCTTCAACACCCAACCTGGGATTTCTGCAGAAATTCCCGTTTTTCTCCTTGGAAACCTCAAGGGAAGTTTCCCCCCCTCGCTCCTGTGCTCTCCACAGCGCTCAGCATCCCGAAATTCCAGAGCTGGCACTTCCAAACCCCAGCCAGCTCCGCTCGAGCTCTTCCCATGGGTTTAAAGAGCTCCGAGGAGCAAAGAGGGGAAATGTGATGTAAAACCCAGGGCCGGAGAGCGGCATTTCCATTGGAAACCAGCTCCTGGGGGCGCCTCCCCGGGAGCATCCCCGGGGACACCCGGGGCTGTTTGTTCCTGGAATGTTCCTGCTATTGATTTAATGGGAACAAGAGTGGCTTCATTATCTGTGCCTTTGTTTTGTCTCTCTAATGGCTGGGGCCGTTGTGACCGTGCACTTTAATGGCTTTCAGATGCCAAAGGTCTCATTTGAAGCCCGGACCACCGGCAGAAAACAAACTTGTTGCTGCTTTGAGGTTGCAAAAAGCAAAGAAAATGATGTTTTCTCCCCAGCCCGAGCCCCCGGTGTATTTTTGTGAGTTGTGAGTTGGTTTTATATCAAAAGAGCCTTTTCCTGATGTAATTATGAGAACTGATCTCGTCCCTGCACAGGTACCTCTATAAATAATTAGATGTATAATATTTCCACAGCTGTGCTCTGCCAGATGGTTCTGGCTTTTTTTTTTTTAGAGCTTAAAGCAACTTCCTTCCTTTGCAGCGGGAAAAGCCAACTCTGTCAAGTCCTATAAACTCATCCTTTGAGGAGCAGACAGGTCCTGGAGACCTGGCTTTGAACCTGGAGGAGAAGAAACATCCCAGGGATGGAGCAGCCAGGGACTGAGCCCTGAGAGGGGTGGGGAAGGTGCCTGGTCCAACCCTGCCAGCTCCAGATGTTTGCAGGTGATGCTCACTGCAGGAACCAGACCCACCTGGACATCAGGACCCGGCTCCTCCCTAAGACTGGGTCATAAACACAGAATTATTGATTGGGAATTATTAATTGGGCAATGGAGCTGGGGAAGGAGCTGGAGAATCCCTGAGGGGGCTGGGAAAGGGCTCGGCCTGGAGAAGGGAGGATCCAAAGGGAAAAGCTCTGCAGCAGAACCTTCCCCAAACTTCCCGCACTTTTTTTTCCCCTCACATTTTCTCCCACTTTTTGATTTTCCCCTCATGGCAATGCAGACCCTGAGGGACTGGAGCGGGGCTAGGGAAGGGAAAGGAGCTGGGAAGGGCCTGGAGAATCCCTGAGGGAGCTGGGCAGGGGCTGGAGAATCCCTGAGGGAGCTGGGCAGGGGCTGGAGAATCCCTGAGGGAGCTGGGAAGGGGCTGCAGAATCCCTGAGGGAGCTGGGCAGGGGCTGCAGAATCCCTGAGGGAGCTGGGAAGGGGCTCAGGCTGGAGCCAAGGAGGCTCAGGAGGGACCTTGTGGCTCTGCACAGCTCCTCACAGGAGGGGGAGGGTTTGGTTTATTCCTTTCTTCTTCACTGAATTCCTGTTTCACAGAATCCCAGCCTGGTTTGGGTTGGAAGGGAATTTAAAGCTCATCCAGTGCCACCCCTGCCATGGCAGGGACATTTCCACCATCCCAGGCTGCTCCAAGCCCTGTCCAGCCTGGCCTTGGGCACTTTTAGGGGTCCAGGGGCAGCCCCAGCTGCTCTGGGCACCCTGTGCCAGGCCTCTCCCCACCCTCCCAGGGAAGATATTTCTTCCCAAAATCGAATCAAAATCTCCTCTCTTGCAGTTCAAAACAATTTTCCTGTCGTGTCACTGCCAGAGTAAAAAAAAAACTTCTCCAGCTCCTCCTGCTGCAAAAGCCTGGCAGGAAAATGTCAGGGTTTAAAGGGAGTTACCTCTGCCGTGGACAGGGATGTGTGGGCAGAGCAGAACTGCAGAATTACAGAATCACAAAACTACAGAATCACAGAATGACAGAATCACGTAATTAGAGAATCACAGAACTACAGAATTACAGAACCATAGAATTAAAGAATGACAGAATCAGAGATTTACAGAATCACAGAACTACAGAATTACAGAATCACAGAACTACAGAATCACAGAATGACAGAATCAGAGATTTACAGAATCACAGAACTACAAAACTACAGAATCACAGAATTAAAGAATTACAGAATCACAGAATTGCTGTCACTTGGCTTTCCCATGCCCAGCTCTGCAATAACTCTGAGCTCCCCAGCACAAGCTCTCTTTTCTCACCTTCAGGTGCTCCCCATCCTGTGTTCCATCCCTGGAGCTGTGTGGGAGGCTGGATTTTCCAGCCATTCCTCCCTCCTGTGCCTGGGACTGCCTGATCAGGTGTCAGAGCTGACAGCAGCAGAATTTCATGTCCATACTGTTCCTCCTGCTGCTGGAGCTTTCACAGCCCCCAGGAGATGCAGTGGGGGCTCCTCTGGGAGGGCTGGGGCACCCTTGGGTGCTGGGGTTGTTGTCTCAGCCTCCAAATTTTAGGGATATGAAATCTCTCCCAGGCCCCTGAGCATTTAGGCTGGAAGGGCTTTGAAGGGGATCCCAAAAATCCCTGCAGAGGGTGCTGGGCAGCCACCACAACTCTGCTGTGCCAGTACCAGTGTCCAGCCTCTACTGGACCTCCACAGCAGGTCCAGTGTTGTTATGTCAGATCCTGCTCCAGGGAAAAACCCTTCAGGGTTTTCCAGCAGGGAAATCAGGAAAACACCCATCACCTTCCTTGGCTTGCTCTGTTTTAGGTATAAATCCATGTTTGAGACTTGGCCTGCGATGGGAAGTGCAGATTCTTTGCTTCTTTCTTTCTGCCAAGGTCAGGATGAAATGTGTGAGATGGGATTTCTTGTTGGGACTCAGGTGTTTGTTGGTTCTTATCTCTCTCACAGTCTCACAAACCCTGAGTTCTGCAGCACTTCACTCTGACACACTAAAAATGGAGCCCTGTCTCTCTCTACAAGGCCTTTTAAGGATAAACTGTCCAATTAAGAAATGACACCTCAATTATTCTCAATTTAACCCAATATAACCAATCACTCATGGTCTGCGATGGGGACTTTTTATTCCAATTACACAAAACCACCCAAACCCATGGAGAAGAAGGTGAAGAAGAAGAAGAAGAAGGAGAAGGAGAAGAAGAAGAAGAAGAAGAAGAAGAAGAAGAAGAAGAAGAAGAAGAAGAAGAAGAAGGAGGAGAAGGAGAAGAAGAAGAAGAAGAAGAAGAAGAAGAAGAAGAAGAAGAAGCAGCCTCCATCCCAAAACCTCCACCTTGCTCTCTCTCTATTCCTGTATTCTAAACCCTTAAACTCTGAGTTTCCCCCCTATGATATCACACACTTCTATCCAAACTGCACACCCACAATCCCAGTTCCACCATTCCATTTTGGAAGCTTCTCCACGGCCTCAGGTCAATGCAGTGTTCTCCTGGGGGTCAGTGCCTGCCAGCACAGAGAGTCTGAAATTCCCAGCAGGAACCAGGGTTCCAACAGGAAGAACCATCCAACTTGAGCA
This sequence comes from Agelaius phoeniceus, assembly GCF_051311805.1. Classification (NCBI taxonomy): domain Eukaryota; kingdom Metazoa; phylum Chordata; class Aves; order Passeriformes; family Icteridae; genus Agelaius; species Agelaius phoeniceus. The sequence continues at coordinate 49,372,991 of NC_135271.1, read as the reverse complement.
GGATTTCTCTGTTTTTCCTCATTGCTCACTTTCCAGGGCCTGCCTGCTTTAATTACCCCCACTCCACATTTGGGAGCACTGCAAAGCAAACCCTCACCCCATTTTCCCTCTGCTCCCCTGGATCCACCTGACAGCTCAGCCGGCAAAAGGCATTTTGAGGGCAGGGCAGAGCTGCAGCTGGGCTGTGCAGCATCCTCACCTTCCCAATTGCTGGGATGTGCCCAGTGGCCCACACCAAGCTGCTTTCCACCACGTTGGCTCCCATCACCTGGGCTGGGAAGTGACATTTGACATTTGCACTTGGTTTTTAAGGCACCCCTTTTTTTCCCCATCCAGTCATTCCCACCCCTGCCTCATAATTAGGTGTAATCCCTGGATAAGCTATTTCCCACTGCTGTCACACACAGATGCAGGCCCAGGTGCCTTTAGAGAGGAGTTTTTGGTTATTTTTGGTGCTATTCAGCATCAAGGGGCTCTTTCCTGAGCTCGTGGAGCATTTACCAGGGATACGATGAGGGGAAATGGCCACCAGGGGAGGGTCAGCTTGGATATTAAGGAAAATTTCATCCCTGAAAGAGTGATTAAACATGAAACCAGGCTGATCTGCCCAGGGCAGTGGTGGAGTCACCATCCCTGGAAGTGTTAAAAACAAGATGTGGCACTTGGGGATGTGGTTTAGCGGGCAAAAGTTGGACTTGATGGTCTTGGAGGTCTTTTCCAACTTTAACGATTCCATGATTCCTCCTGAATTCCAGCCTTGATTTGTCCTTCCCCTCACCCTGAAGATGCCCGGAGGGGGAAGGAGCTGAGGTCTCTGTTTTGTAGCTGAGGAAAGGGGCTGGTGCCTGCTGATGGAGCCGTGTTGTTTTGGGGTCAGTACACAGGAGCCTTTATCTGCTGCCCCCAGCCCCACCCCACTGATCCCACAAACTGCCACGTGTAGATATGGGATAAATTGCTTTTTGCTGTTAGAACCTCCCAAGCTGCACCTTTGAAAGCCTTTTTGTGGTTGCACAAGGACAGTGTGGAAAAATACAAAAAAAAAAATTTAAAAATAAACTCTGACACTTTATCTCTCTTTTACCCTCAGTTGTTCATATCCCCCTTGTTCTGCACCAAATTTGTGCTGAGGAAACAATGAAAATCTGTGGCAGAGGATAAATTTTAGGGATGTGAAATCTCTTCTAGGTCCCTGAGCATTTAAGCTGGAAGGGCTTTGAAGGGGACAACAAAAATCCCTGCAGAGGGTGCTGGGCAGCCACCCACAGCTCTGCTCTGCCGGTACCAGCACTGCAGGTTTTCCCTGCTCCAGACCTGCAGGAATCCAGGATTCAGGATGCTTAATCCTTGCAGGCAATTTTGGCAGAGAAATCCCTGTGCCGTGGGTGTCCCAGCCATGAGAACTTGGGGACATGGCTTAGAGGTGGACCTGGCAGTGTTGAGTTCATCCTCACTCAATGATCCCACAGGACTTTTCCAACCCTTAGGATTAAAATTTTCACAGCTTTACCCATTAATTTGCTTTAGTCTTTCAAATGCTGTTTGAGGTGTTCCAGTGAAGCCAAAGCCGCGTGCATTTTATAGTGGCCCAGCATTCCTGGGGTGCCCGGGGTTCCTGGAAGTTGCTCCTGGAAGTTTGGGGAGGAGGGCAATTTCCTGCACCTTCCAACTCCTGACCAACCCCAACCTGAGGATGCTCCTGGGTGTTCCCAGCATCCTGGTGTGGCCAGCGGGCTGCAATGGGAGCAGGGAGCTGGAAATGAGCTCTTTGTTATTCCTGGGAATTCAGAGGTCAGCGAGGAAGGGGCTGGAGATGCTTCCCTGGCAGTGGCTCCACATCCTGTCCCTCATTAGATTCTCTGCTCGGGTCGTTAGGCAGGAGGACAGAGAGGGCAAAGCCAGGCTCAGCTGGAGCGCTGCTGATGACAGACACAGCTCTGGGGACAGACATGGCTTAGGGGACAAATCCCGCTTTAATGTCACCTGGGCCACACTGGCTGCTGCCCCAAGACATCCCCAGCACCCAGCAGGGCACCAGCTCTCATCCAGAAAATACCAGGGACACCGGGAACGCCAGCTCTTGACGCGTGACGAGATTTCTCACCTTAATTACCAGCAATAAACAATCCCGTGGATTATTTCATTATTACCGCCCCTGCTCGAGCCTCCTGCGGATCATGGGAGCGGGCTGTGGATAAATCAGAGCTGGGCACTGCTGGGGCCCCGTGAAATGAATCCCAAATCCTGACATTTGTTTTGACACATCATCTCCTCGTGCGCCGCAGCCGCACCTGGGGCTGCGGGGCTGAGGTCAGCACGCAAAAATGTGAAATGCCTGTTTGCAAATTAATAGCACATGGCCTCAATCCCTGGGCTCTTGGGCCTAAGTTCAAAAAAATAGAGATATAAAACTTGGGTGATTTACTGGAGCTTTCCTGGACTGGAATGATTAATGGGCTGATTTACTGGTCCCATTTTTTTTTTTAATGCTGAAACCGATATATAAAAATTAAAGGCAGTGCAGAGGAAATGGTGGTCACAAATGCCTTTCTCGTGTTGCTAAGGAGAGGAAAATGATCTTGTGATGGATAGATTTTTAAATATTAATTTTCTGATTTGTTCCTGCAGAAGGGGGGGAGCGGTATCTGACGCGGACACGCTCGGCGTTAGATGTTTGAGGGATGTGATTCCTCGATGTGAGCCAGTCACCTTGAGTTAAAATTCCCTCTCTAACCAGCCAGAAACGGTTCCAGGCCACGATGGAAAAACACCTCCAAGCCCAGAGTGGAGTGACAGCAGCTGGCACGGCGTCTGCGAGCGGCGAGTCAGGAAAGTCATCCTGGGGGTTCCATGGGGTGGAGGATGGAGGGCACAGGATTTGCCTTTGGGGTGTTTATTCAGGTGGCAAAGCAGCAGAAACGTCCCAGCATGGGAATGTTGGGCCTTGCAGGCACCCTGAGGGGAGCTGGGTGCTGCTTGGTGGTGCCAGCCATGCCCTGCTCCCACTGTGACACCCCTGTCACAAGAGGTCCTTGCACCCTCTGTGCGCCACCAGCTTCTCCTCTGGAGCTCCCAAACCTTTCCATCTCTGTTCAGCATTAGGATAAGACCTCATCGTGTTTGTTTTCCAGCTGATCCCAGTGAGGAATTCTTCTCCTGGCAGCAATTCCTTGGCAGCAGGGCAGCAACTCGTTGTATTCCTTGCACATGGAGTCACAGAGTTGTGAAGGTTGGAAAAGCCCTCCCAGAGCATCCAACCATTCCCCAGCACTGCCAATCCCATCTCTAACCACGTCCCCCAGTGCCACATCCACATGGCTTTTAAATCCCTCCAGGAATGGGGACTTCACCACTGTGCCAGGCTGGACAAGACTTTCCATGGAGAAGTTTTCCCTGTATGCAATCTCAACCTCCTCCTCTTTGCTCGGGACAGGACATGGAGCATGGGGAGCAGGAGTTGGATCTGCCCCTCAGAGCTTGGCTGGGCTGATCCCACCTTCAGAGCAGGGGGACTCCTGTCACATTAAATGGATGCACTGCAATAGGAAGGATAGTAAAATAATAATAAACACTAAATGCTTACACAGCCAGGATCAGATTCTCCTTAAATCAGATTCAGATTCTCCTTAAACCAGCAAAAAAACCCACACACTGATTTCCCAGGCAAAGGGGAGAAACCTCAAGTTACTAAAAATGACTTTAGGTGAGTGAGGGGGTTTTGTCTTTCCTTTTTTGCAATGCTGGTGGCTGATCCTGGCAGGGATTTCTCCATTTGAAACGCAGGGAAGAGTTAATTTTCTCAGTTTGGAACATCTATCTGTCATGTGTGGCTGCTCTGTAATTATGACTTTTTCTGCTTCTTAGAAAAAGGTTATTACAAGAGCCTTTTAATCTAAAAGGCCAATTATATTAAAACAGTGGCTTCCATACTTAGATCCCCCTTTACACACACACTATTGTGTTTGGGATAAATTTAGCAAATTATAGGGAAGCTTTGCTTAGTGGGAGCTTCAAAATACGATCCCTGCTTGCATCAGTGTGTAGAGCCCTGAGAAAATCAGCTCTGTTATTTATTGAGTGCAGCCAGGAGCCCCAGCCACGCTCAGATTTAGGGATCTCATCCAGGACTAGGGGCTCAGGATGTCTCTTTTGCTCTGTTGTGTGTTGGAAAGGCTGCTGGCTCTGGGTTTGGGAGATGCTGGGAAGCAGGAGAAGAGGAATTTGTGGCTAATGGGTTCAGGCAAGGTCTGCAATGTTCATCCATGCGCTGCCTCCTGTGGATCTTCTCAGCCAGGCATGAAACCCACAGCAATTCCCAGCCCTGCAACTGCTCCCTGCTGAAATCCCACCCAGGAGGAGCCTGTGGAGAACTTCCCCACGTTTTAATTCCTGTTTGCACCATCTGCAAGGGGAAGTGCTTCCTTCCCAATAAAATAAGGCTGTGTTCCCTGAGCTCAGATCTTCTGGGAGGGATAATTGGCTGGAAGGGCAGGCAGTGAAGGGGTGGGGTTCCAGAGCATCTCCTGGATGGTGGGAATTGATTCCAAGCACAGCTCCTTGGGAAGTTGTTGGTGCAGAGGCCACAGAGAGGGAATGGGAATTTTACAGGAAATTCAGGAAAACACATTCAGCTCCTGGGGTCCTATGAGCTCTGTCAGCTTCTCATGACAGTTTCTCACACTGTGATGGGTCATTTGGTAGAATCCCAGAATCCCAGACTGGTTTGGGTGGGAGAAGACCTCGATTATCCCATTCCACTCCCTGCCATGGGCAGGGACACCTTCCACTATCCGAGACTGCTCCAAGCCCCATCCAGCCTGGCCCTGGACCCTTCCAGGGATCCAGGGGCAGCCACAGCTGCTCTGGGCCACAACTTGAGGGTGTTTTGTCCCTTTTACCTGGGAGAAGAGCCCAAGCCCTGCCTGGCTTCAACCAGGGACCTGGAGCGGGGTCCAGGTTATCCCACAGGAATCCACCACCCTGCTTCCCTCAGGAATCATCTGGACCATGCCAGATTCTCTGGGGACACAGAGAATGGAACCCCTTTGGTTGTCTGGGAAGCTTTAGGAGATCACACAGCAAAGCTCAGGCTGCTTTATTAACACTGTGCTCATTATTATTGTCAGAAAGGAAATTGCAATGTGTGAATTCAAAGGCTTTGGGTGAGCTGACAGATGATTTTAATTTAGAATCACAGCTTTAGAGTCTGGAGCCCCCGAATTTCCTCCCTGTGCCTTTACCAAGTAACTGGTGCTGGGTAAATGTTCACTGCCTACATCTTTTAGTTATGCATTTATTTAATCTCGCCCCAGCCAGGGAGGTGTTTTAAGATTAAAATATTCCTTATCCTCCAAAACTTGTGATAAATATTGATGCAGCATTTCAAACAGGCCGTGCTGTGCTCAGGCAGGTCTGTCTGGGTGAGGACTGGAAGGCAGCCAGGGCTGCCTTGGAACACTTCAATAAAAAGCAGCTCCAGAGGGTGAAGGTGAATGGTGAGCACAGGCTGAGTATCCAGTGAGTATCCAGTGAGCATTCCCAGCAGGCAGGAAAGGCTCCATGCAAATTCTTTCTGACTTTACATCAGTCCTGTGAATTGGTTTTACAAGATCAAATGGAAATATTGGAAAATGGGAGAACCCATAATCTCAGTAGCAAGCCCAAGGCTTTTGTTTCTGATAAATGGACAAGCTCCTTTAAGCCTGGTAATTAATCTGATGGATCTTTTCAATTTGATCAGCCCCTTCTGTGACATTATTCTTTAATCTGCACGGCTCCAGCTTTCATCAAAAAACAAACCCAGTGACAATGAGGTAAAACTGCTCAAAATGCAGCCCCCAATGTCTGCTGCTCGGGCAGGTCCCTGGAATTGCTTTTCCATGGAAAGCAGCATCCCTGGGGATGTCAGAGCTCCTGGAGACCTTAATCAGGGGCTTTACAGCTTCCTGCAAATCTTGTGTCAGGAGAGAAGGACTTGGTGATGGTCAGGATTTTTGGGAAGTGTCTGTTTTTCTTGCAGCTCTTGTTGATAAATGAAATTATGGCCTAGGGGACAGGGAGTGACGCATTTACTGCTTTCTAGAAAGGACAATTGTGGCCTGGAGAAGGTGTGCCTGCCCTATCCCTGGGAATGTTGGGGCTTGGAGCAGCCTGGGATAGTGGAAAGTGTAGAACAAGACGGGGTTTAAGGTCCCTTCCATCCCAAACCATTCTGGGATTCCAGGATTCCATACAGGCACTCAAGCTGGAAACACTGGAGCTGAAATTCAGGGCTCCCTATTCCATGCTGGAGATGATGCCATGAGAATTTACAGCCAACCATCAAAGCAGAAGAGGAGAGATAGGAATCCACGCTTTGAAATGGCTTCCAGGGCAGGATTTATTGGCATTTTTTATGAGGGAAGCTGTAAAGTTTTTAAGAAGCAGTGGTTCAGTTATTCATGGAGCCTTTCATGGTCGAAAATGGGGTTTGTGGTTCTTCCTCTGATCAGCCAGGCTCAGGTGATGAATTCTGTCACTCCTGATCTCCTTTTTGGGATAAATTCTGTCACTCCTATCTCCTTTTTGGGATAAATTCTGTCGTTCCTATATCATTTTTGGGATGAATTCTGTCATTCCTGCTCCCCTTTTTGGGATAAATTCTGTCGTTCCTATATCATTTTTGGGATGAATTCTGTCATTCCTGCTCCCCTTTTTGGGATAAATTCTGTCATTCCTGCTCCCCTTTTTGGGATGGGATGGCAGTGATGATACAGGGAGGAGCAGGGTGGCTGTCCCCAAATGTCCTGACAATGGTCACAGTCAGCGGGGCCACCTGGGGCTGTCCTCAAATGTCCTGACAATGGTGGCAGTCACTGAGGTCACCTGGGGCTGTCCTCAAATGTCCTGACAATGGTGGCAGTCACTGAGGTCACCTGGGGCTGTCCCCAAATGTCCTGACAATGGTGGCAGTCACTGAGGTCACCTGGGGCTGTCCTCAAATGTCCTGACAATGGTGGCAGGCACTGAGGCCACCTGGGGCTGTCCCTGCGAGCTGCACCGAGGGTTGATTGAAGAAAATTAAGCTCCTGCATAAATTGAATTTAGGCCACCTTAATTCTGAAAAAGGCTGCTACACCAAGCTTTAATGAAGTTTAACTAATCCACTTTAGAAAATAACTCAGGAGAAGTTCTCTGTGTCCCCAGGTGCCAGGCGGGGAGGGAGGAAGGACAAGGACGTTCCATGATGGGCTCCTTGAGGTGAGAGGCCTTGGTGCTGGCGCTGAAGCCAGGGCTGCCTACAGGCCTCAAAAAAGCCAAACCCCCCTCAAAACAGGACAGCAGCTTTCCCTGGGACTCCTTCTCACTGACCAACTGCATTTAGAGGGGAAAAGGAGCAAAATTTTCCACAGAACAAGTCCCTGTGTCACCATGGATGTGACACTCTCACCGGGGACAGCCCTGGACTGTGAGGCCGAACGCACCTTTCTTCTCCTTTTTGCTTTTTGCTTTTTCCCTTTATTTTTTTTTTTTTCTCACTAAATGCCAGACAGGAAATGTCTTGATGTAATATTTAACATGGGGGCCTGGGGGACTGGGCATGATTGAAGACAGGATCTTCATTTTGACAGCTTAATGCATTTTACATGACGAGGCCGCCGCATCCTCCGATTTATGCCGAGCGATCCCCGGCTGCGTCTCCTTCCCCAAGTCCTTGCTTGACATCCAAACCTTGTCCCTTTGCCCTCCTGACCCTTTTCCTTTATGAGCTTCTGCTTGCCTCAAATCTCTCAGGGATTCTCTCAAATTTCACTGGGTGTAATCTGGTGATAAGGAGGAGCAGCGCCCAAGCAAAGCCGGGTTTCCCTGATAATTCCTTGTGTGACATCTGGTTATGGGATTATTGTGGGGAAAAGCCTTGGGATGGAGTGGATTAACCTTATCCATGCTTTGATACGGGCACTGAGGCATTGACTGAGGGTAGGTTTGGGCTTCTGGTCAGATTCTTTTGAGATAATAATGATAATAACTGGAAAGTTCTCTCACTAAGAGGAATTTAGGGCTGCAAAGACTGCAGAGCTTGCAAAGCGTTTGCTCAATAGTTAGAGGAGAGAGGGAAATAATTAAATCTCTAGGTGTATAATGAGAATTTAATGAATTTAGGCTAATTTGGCTCATTATTAGGGTCTGCTGGGTGTATACACTACACACCTCTATGGCCTTACCTATATATGTGTCTCAGCCTTTGTGTAAGGGCTGCTCACTCTCTGTATGACAAAACAAGCCCCAAAAAGCCCAAATTCAGTTTATAGCAAAATCCTAAAATTATGTTTTAAGCCACCTTTAGCCTAAATCATACTCTGAGCCATTTAAACCTGTCTGTGCACCTACTGTAGGAATATTTTGGTGTAGGAAGTGATGGCCAGGGTGGGAAAACTGCCAAAAATTTGCTGGTTTGTCATGCTGGGTTTTTGGGTTTTTTTTCTGTGAAGACAACCTGGATTGGGGATTTTGGAGCTGCTGGAGGCAGAAAAGCCACACACATCTGGCTGCTTGTGATGTGCCTGCAATCAATACTCTGTGAGCAGGATCTGAGCCCCCCAGCCCTGTCCCCTGCACAAAGGCACCAGTGATAAGCAGCTGCTGCTGCAGAAGGACCTGGAGCAGGAAAAAAATGTCCCCGCAATCCTCGATGAATAAATCCAATATATTCCATATAAATCTCTTGTTATAGCCTGTTTTATTGAACCAACTGGAATGTTTCTCCTCTGGAGAGACCGTGGAGAGCTTTATTTATTAGCACTGCAACACGAGAGGCTCCCCGTGCCTTTGTCTGCTTTATCTTGCTTGTCACCACACGGCTCCAGGCCCTGGGCCGTGATTTTGGGACCTTCATCATTCAGGAATAAAACCTTTGTTCCTGAAAAATGGGAGGGATCAGCTGTGCTGATGGGAAGGGGATGTCTTTAGGGGATTGATGGGGGTGACGCTGGCAGCAGGGGGACCATGGTGTCACCTGTGGGGTGAAGCACCTCTGCAGGTGGAGGGATTGTATCCAAAATCACCTGGAGCTTGGGAAGGAGAGCTCATCGCCACTGCTGTGACTCTGAGCTCATCAAACCTCAGATCCCACAGGGAATCCTGGGCTGTTTGAGCACTGAAAGGATGGTCAGGCTGGGGGAATCACCATCCCTGGGAATGTTCAGCAAATGTGTGAATGTAGCGCCCGGGGATGTGGGGGTGACCTTGGAATGGTTGGACTCGATGGCTTTTCCAGCCTTAATGATTCCATGATTCCCTCTGGAGCAGCTCAGCACCCAGGGAATGGAGCTCTTGTCTCCTCCTGGATGTCCAAACTGAGTTTTTCCTGCACAGCCTCCAAAGGGAGGACAATGCATGACCTGGGAACAGAAATCCTCTGCCTCCTGGCAAGGTGAATCTTCCCAGGAAGATTTGGGAGTCCAAAATTATCCACCAGTTATCCCTCTGCCAGACAGAGCCAGCTTTCCAGAGGATCTTCCCCTCCAGACTCTGGCTGCCACCACCATGGACACACAGGAGGTGACTGGTTCCAGTTAAACCCTCCAGCACCTGCAGCTTTGGAGCTGGCAAAGAATTCAAATCTTGGATTCCTGAGGGAAATGGGAAAGAGACACCCCCCAAAATGCAGGTTTTCCCACCCATCTGTGGCCTCGCTGAGCTCTGCTGACCCCAACCTTGCTGGAATTCCACAGCACCTTTGCAGGGAGCACTGGGGATGCTGTGGGAGTCAGCATTCCCATCACAGAGTGGTTTTTATCTCCCTCATCTGCTCGTCCTTCAGGAGGCACAGCAAGGAATGTCAAGGACTGAGAAACACAGAACTGCCTCTGGCTGTGCTGCTGAACATGATGAACACAGCAAAACCACCCTGGCAGTGAAAAGCTTTCACCTGATGATGCAAACATGCAAAGTCCTGGTGTAATAAGGCAAATAAGGAGGCAAAAAGTAATATAAAAGCCCTTAATAAGGCAAAAAATAATATCACAGCACTCTGGTTTTTAAACATTTTTCCAGGAGACCATACTGGATATTGTTCTGAGAGCACAGATTGGGAATATGACTGGAGAGAGACACTTGCTCCAGATTTATATTAAGTTTCCAGCAAACGGAGGGAATATCAGCCTGTCTGACCCAATATTATGTTGATTCCCAAGTAATTACATTTGTTATTTGCAGGATCTGTAGTAAATCGAGTTGTGGCAGTTATGGGGATGCTTCACAGAAGCAATTTCAGAGATCATTAAATATATCTTCCATTGGTTACACATCACATTAACCCCTCCAGCGCCTCCAGACATACGACATCCCTTCAGCAAAGAGGCAATTTGATGGGATTAGATGCCAAAGGCAATCCAATGCAGATAAATCCAGGAAATTCATGCAATTACTGCTGGCAGAGGTCTGTTGTTCACTAGAAACACATGAGGATTAAAAAGTTTGGGCCAGGCTGAAACTCCAGGCAACCTAATGTTGGTATGGGGTGAACTCTGCAAGGATGAAGAGCCTGGGGAGGTTTTTGCCTCATATCCCATCCCAGGATTCACCTCTCTGCCTCAAAAAGAGCAGCAAGTTGGAATTTGAAATGTAGGGAATTTTTAGAACTTTGGGTTTGTAAGTTAAAGCTTAGAATTAAAGATAAGATTTGGTTTGAGACTTTAGAAAAGCCTTCTAAATGTAAGTGCTAGAAGTAAGAAAGTAGATTTGTGGTTTAAAGTAAAGACATGTTAAGTTAAATAAAAGAAAGTTTAGAGTTTAAGATATAAAAAATAAAAGTAGTTACAAAAGTAAAAAATTACAGTACTATAAGTTTGTGTGTTATAACATAATTAACTAAAAAAGTTTGTACTGTAGCATAAGTCTAGAAGATAAAATATTTAAAGATTGGGTTAAAACATAAATATTTTTATTAGTAGTATTTTATTAGTTAATAAACCCTTAAAAAGTCTTGTAACTCAGGGTCTTGTGACCTTCTGAACTATATTATAAAGATGTGATGTGTTTGTCACCCTTCTTCCCTATATAAAAGATAAGAAAAACAAACCACATCATCAAAAACAACTCAGAAATCCCATCTCAAATTCCTTCAAAATTCCTCATGAGCAAGAGGGGTGAAAAAGAACATTTTTCACCTCGCCCTGCTCTCCAGCAGCTCCCTCCGCATCTCAACACATTTCTGCTGCTTGCTCAGATTTGAAGATAATTTTAAAATCCCCTGGGTGCGTTCAGAGGGTGGAGGGGGAACATGAACTGCTGTTTCCTGCAGGATGGGGAAGTTCCTGACCGCAAACCCCACTGCAGGAACCTGCCCTGCCCCACAAGTGCTGCTGCTTCCTCCTGCCAGTCCTGGGAGGGTTTTCCGACCTAAACCATTCCATTATTCCACGATATACTTGTGACAAATATTCAAAGTCTCACCCCATGCATGAGTGCAAAGGGTTGGGGTCTAAACCATCATCAGTGCTGGAAAACCTGGAGGAGAAATTCTCCTAAGATCAGCTTTGTTTAGTCTGATCTAATTCAGCTCTGGTTTAAGGCAAGGTTTAATGTGGTAACACAATTTTGGCCCATCCCCGAGATGTGCTGGGCCTTGCTGGGCTCTGGCTGCCTCAGGAGTTGTTTTTATTGTTGGGTGCCACTTTAATCCCCATTCTCATCAATTGCTGCAGTAAAAATGGGATCAGCAGCTCTTTCCTCAGGCCTAATAAATGTGTCCTGGGATCCCCACTGGAGTGGGAATGGCGGCTCATGAATTTCCAGGAGATGGACATGGCTCTGCCAAGCTGAAATTATTGCAGCCAGGCCTTGGGGTGCCCATGAACTCAGCTCCAGTGGCTCCACTTATTCCACTCTCACTTATTTGTCCATCACTCCCACATCTCCTCGCGCTGTAAATCCCCAACAGCCACAGCAGCCAGGGTTCTCCACCTCAAAACGAATCCACACCGCGTCTGCTGCCTGCCAGAATGAAATCACTGTCACTGGGCACATTCCTGGGGATTTCCCACAACTCCAATGAGGTTTCTTGGTGCTGTTGGTGACCCCAAGTCTGTGCCAGGGCTGTGTGTGGCAGCAGCTCTTTCCCTGCTCCAAGCTGGGCGAGGCATGCCCAGCTCCCTGTGGCACAACCCAGCAGTTCCATCCATCCTAGCAACACAAACAGAGGCTAAAAACACCCAGAAATATCTTCCTTATACATTGCAGAGCCTCAGCCTGCAGCAGGAAGGGAAACCCCTGCCCTGGAGACCTGAAATGCCACACAAAATGCAAAAAAATAAACAAAACCAAAAAAGGGGAACAGGCATCGCATTTTCCTCAGTTTGCTCTACTCATTTTTAGGTAAAATTTCAGGTGTCTCACACCTCCAGCTCTGAGGTATTTGCCAGAATTTGGGCTGTAAAAATATGTCCTGGACCTGCCAAGTTTTGCCCACCCCCAGCTCTGGGTGCTGGGGTTGGGCACAGCTGGGTGCTGAGCGGGCAGAAATTATTTGGATGTTCCCTTTCACCTTCTTGGACCCCCATCTGGGCTGGGTTTGTGCAGATGAGGAGAAGCTCCCTTTTTGCTGGATTAGTCACAGAGCAAGATTTAAAGAGGAAAAAACCCCTCATGACCATAATTAACTGTATCTGAAAACAGGAGTTTTGGAGATTGGGGCACAAAGCAGATTTTAGAGATGCTCTGCATGATAAAGCCCAGCTTTAAACAGTTGCTGAGAGAGTAGGACCTAAAAGGAAATATTAAACTGGAGAGGAAGCAAGTACAAAGAACAGCTGTTAAATCCTTATTTCTGATACTCTTTTCCTGGAGCTGCCCTGTTCCATGGGATGAGCTCTGAGTGTCCAGGGAGTGCCAGTGGTGCTTTAGGGGTGCTAAACTTTAGTGTTTTCATCTTTCTTCCCCTCAAATCCAGGTTTTGATGGGCTTCTCACAGACTGCTGGACCAGAGGGAGAATCCCAGGTATGATCCCAGGTATAATCATGAGCTTCCAGCTCTGGGGTGTCCAGAAGGACCTGGAGGTGCTGGAGAGAACCCAGAGGAATCCATGGAGCTGCTGCAGGGCTGGAGCCCCTCTGGAGCCGGGCTGGGAGAGCTGGGAATGTTCCCCTGGAGAAGGGAAGGATCCAGGCAGAGCTCAGAGCCCCTGGCAGGGCCTGAAGGGGCTCCAGGAGAGCTGGAGAGGGACTGGGGACAAGGGATGGAGGGACAGGAGCCAGGGAATGGCTCCCAGTGCCAGAGGGCAGGGATGGATGGGACATTGGGATAAATCCTTCCCTGCCAGGGTGGTGAGTCCAGGCAGGGTGGACTGGGCTGAATCCACCCCTGCTTTGGCTGGGGGTGCTGGGACTCTCCTTCCTCATGGTTTTAGTCCTTTTTTTCCCCTGCTTTTTCCCTCCCCTTAACTCTCCTCATGAGGAACATATTTGCAATAATGCCCTTGGAAGGAGCCCTCGGTGATGGAGTGGTGTGGCTGTAATTTGCCTGCTGCTGAGTGTAGTGTTTCAATCCTCGCTGAATTTGTGCCTATGATTTATGAGTTAATGTTTCCCCTTGTAAATTATATTGAAGAGAAAAAAATGAGTTTTATTTTTCCCTGTTTTTAGCAAACTTAATGTTTATGCTTTATGTGCCATCAGGAGGAATAAAGCACTCTGAGGTTTCCAGAGCGTGTTTTCAGCAGGTAAAATGCAATTATTCAGAGCAGGGAGCTCTATTTGATCCATGAATAGGGGAAAATAAAAAGGCATTCAAAGACTGAGCCAAAGCCTCTTTAAATCTTCGGGAGCCTTTTTTTTTTCCCTTGGGATTATAGAGCCACACAAAGGGGAATGGGATCCACTCGTTCCTCTCTCCACAGGGCTCTGCCACGGCTCAGGCTTGGATTTCACCCTTGGAAAAGGCAGATCTGGGAGTCCCCAGTTTGCCCAGTGTTTTCCCTGTGTGTGCAGTGCACTTTTCCCATCACATTAATTCCTGTGGGAGCTGTTGTGACATTGTGCTGGGGCTGGTGGAAACACGAGCGCTGTTCCAACACCTTCCCGGGAGTGTGCTGGCATCTCCCGTTCTGTCTCACCTGGCACAACCCTCCCCAGTGCCACAGCTGTCACCTCCCATCCTGTCACCTGTCCCAGGTTGGACTCACGGGGCTCTCTGTGCCGAGGGATGGCACAGCTGGGTCCTGGTACTGATGCCTTAAGTTTTAGCATTTATATTTTTCAGACCCTGTGCTGCTTTAGTGTGCAGCTCTGAGCTTCACATTCAGTGGTGCTGAGCTCTCTGCACAGAGCAGGGAGACAAAACAATTCCTGCTCCAGCTGGGCACCAAGGACAAATGAGCCAAATCTCAGCCCAAGAGCACAAACCCCGTGGGCTGGAGAGAGAAAAACAAGCAGGGTGGGACTGCAGGGGCTAAAGCTGGGATGGGACAATGAACTGCAAGGTGCAAATGGAGCAGAACTGATCCCAGGGACAGAGCCCGGGAGCGCTGGTGCATTTTGGGGCCATTTTGGTTCATCTTGGGTGCAGCCCTGGCTGGGCTCTGGTGCTGCCCAAGGTGGATCCATGGAGGAGATGCTTGGAATGAATCCCTGCTTTATTCTGGGACTCTGCCCAGCCCCTGCTCCAGGGCAGCCTCAAGGCATCACCACCCCTGGAGCTTTTCCTGCTGGGATCAGGCTCCTCCCCAGAGTGCTCCATGCACGTTGAGCTGCTGCATCTCTGTGGATACAAGAGATTTCCCAGTCCAGGAGACACCACATTTTCCCACTGACCACTTCCACACATATTCCCAAGGGAAGGGAACATGAGGATCATGGATACAACTCCTGGCCCAGCCCAGGACAAACCCAAAAGTCCCACCCTGGGCATCCCTGGGAGCATTGTCCCAATGCTCCTGGAGCTCTGGCAGCCTTGGGAATGTGCCCATTCCCTGAGGAAATTCCATGTCCAGCACACTCTGGGGGAAGAACCTTTTCCTGATATCCATAGAATTTTAGCAGGAATGTATCAGTGCACACCCCAAACTCTTTGTGCTTCATTGCCTTCCTCCAGGTGATGAAGAATCGCCCTCAAGGTGATGAGGTCATTCCAACATTTTGGATTGACCATGGGTGTATCCAACTCTCCTCAATGCCTGGAGGTGTCTCCAGTCCTGCCTGCCACCATGAGCTGCTGAAACCAAATATTCCATGGAAAATGGATTTGTAACGGGATGGAAAATTGGGAGCGGGGGACACAAAGGTCAAGGGTGAGCATCTCATGCTGGAAAGCAGAGCCCAGCATGGGCTGACCTGTGGGGCAACACTGCTGCAAACAACTGCTCCTCTCATATCTCACCTTTCATATTTAGCATTTCCCATTTATTTCCTATTATTTTCATATTTAATAGTAATTTACTGAGGGCAAAGAAAATGGCTTGTTCTTTGTCAAACGATCAGGAAAGATAAAACAACCCCAAAACAAAACCCCGCCATGGTGTTGGTCTGGAATCTGTTTCAGCTAAGCTCAGTTTTAATCTTCTAAACTTTTCCTGATTTTATGCTGGAAAACAAAATAAAAATACAGCACAAGCAACATCCAGCCTTTAAACTGGAGTGAAATATTTTTTTCCTTTTGCAAAGAAAAAGTCTTCACTGGATCCATCAGGAATGGTTAATGGCCGCCATGCAGATTTGACACATTTTCAAGGGAATTCACTGCAAAGCCAGTTTGAAAAATTCCATTGAAATTGGGATATTTTTACATTTCAGTTTGCCTTCCCTGCAGCTATTTGTTTCTGGAGTTGCTTTATTTTTTTTTCCCTGCAAACTCCAGGGTGTTTTTTCTGAGCGCGAGCACCAATCCAGATTCCACAGAAAAGGAGAAAAAGGACATTTTATCCGATTTTCTCATCCCTCACCAAGCTCCTTACAGGAATTTTGATCAAGCAGATATAAACTCCGAGTGATCCCATCTTTATGCTGAATACAAGTACTTGCAGAGCCTTAACTTTAAATATTTCCTGTTTCTGTCACATAATTTGAAGATGGTTATAGCCTGGAGAAGCCCCTGACCTAATTCAGTCAGAGTGGAGCGGAGCTGTGAGGAATCGGCCCCGCTGTGGCCTCGGCACAAAATCCCACAAGCAGGAAAGTTTGGGGAAAAAATCCTTGTTTTGAAGAGTGTTTGTCATGAAGTTCTTGGGTGGGTTTAAACAGAAACAAAAATGGAAAGAAGGAAATAGGGAAAATCCCAGAGGAAGGAGGTGTTGGAGGAAAAGGAGAGATTAATTTGGAAGAGTTTTTCACATCATCACATCCCTGGAAGTGTCCAAGGCCAGCTTGGACGGGGACTGGAGCGGCCTGGGACAGTGGCATGGCAAGGGTTGGAAGTTTGAGTTTTAAGGTCCCTTCCATCCCAAACCATTCCATGATTCCGTGATTAAACCACCGGGCTCTCCCTCAACTGATGTGTGAATGAAATTTCATTTTTATTCCTCCCCACATCCTCTCCCTTGCACTTCCAAGCATATTTCCAGGCTGCTGGGTTGTGTTTTAGGGGACAAGACTTTGTCCCTCTACCTGTAATATGTGTGGGGGCTCAGGGAGGAAATCTGAATTTACCCATTTCAAATTCCTGCTCCCAAACTCTTTATCCAAGGAAACAAAGCTCCCTTTGCCCAACTCCCATCCTCACATAGCCCAGCGGTAGCAGACGAGACACTTGTGCTAATTAATATTTTATGGGCTGATAGACTTTTTTTTTTTTTCCCCCGCCTCGGCAGCTGGTCTTAAATAAAGACCAATTTGCAGAAGTGTTAATTAACTCTAATTACAAAGCACATTGTAGCTGCTCCAAGGATTTCCGTCTGGAGGATGCCATGGAACCGCTCAGCCCCTGGTGCCCAGGGAAACGTCACGGCGGCTTTTCCTAGGGATTCCGTGCACACTCAAAACTCCAAACAAATAGAGAAAAGAGTGAAAAAATAGGGAAAATATTTAAAGCTGGAGAGGGGTTTTGGACAAGGGGTGGAGTGACAGGATAAGAGGGAACGGCTTCTCGCTGAGAGAGGGCAGGATTAGATGGGATATTGGGAAGGGATTCCTGGTGGTGAGAGTGAGAGGCCCTGGTACAGGTTTCCCGGGTTACCTGACATTTCCTTGCCAGGCTGTGGCAGCAGGAGAAGCTGGAGAAGGGATTTTTACACAGGCAGATAATGGCAGGACAGAGGGGAATGGTTTTAAACTGAGAGGAGATTTTGATTTGATATCGGGAAGGAGATCTTGGCTGTGACAGTGAGGAGGCCCTGGAATGGACTTCCCAGAGAAGCTGTGGCTGCCCATGGATCTCTGGAAGCGTCCAAAGCCAGGCTGGAACAACCTGGGACAGTGAAAGGTGTCCCTGCCATGGCAGGGGTGCAATGGGATGAGCTTTAAGGTCTCTTCCACCCCAAACCTTCCGTGACTCAAGGGGTGTCCCCTGATCCAACCCAACACCTTCTGCTCTGACACCACATTAGCACCAGCACCCTAATTAACTTTCCCTCTCCCATTTCCCTGCCTTTCCAAGCCCAGCTTTCCCTCACCCATCTCCCCATGTTCCAGATCCGCCGCGCTTCACCCTGGATCTATCCCCGCAGCGGCATCGCGGCGTTAATGAGGAGGAAATCAATTAGGAGCCGCGCCACGCGGGCAATTAGCGCTGTCGCTGCGATGACACGGTGGCGGTGTCACTTCCAGCCCTCCCCTGGCTCACAGCTGCTGCCACTCTGGATGAGGATGACAATTCCAGCTTTCCTGCCGCTGGAAAGCAGCCGAGGGTGGGATCTCCTCTGTGCTGGCTTTAATTGGCCTGAGTGTGGCTGCAGGGCTCCATTTCCAAGTGGGGTTTTCTTAGTGCTTAATGCTCCTGGGGAGGATGGAAGGGATGGTTTTGCATGGTCCCAACCAACCTTTAGATGTCCCTTTAAAATCTACAAATTTATAATTTATATTGAATAATTTATAATAACAATATTTTATATTAGTGTGGGAAATGACGATGATCACGATGGATTTTGGAGAAACATGGGATAGGGGAAGGTTTCCCTGCCCATGGCAAGGGGTTTGAACTGGGTTATCCTTAAGGTCCCTTTCCAGCTAAACCATTCCATGATTATTTATTATTATTATTATTATTACTATCATCATCATCATCATCATCATCATCATTTCAGCATCATCATTATCATCATTATCGTAATCATTCTCATTCTCATTCTCATCATTATTGTTATTTGCAGCAGCTTTTAGACAAAGGAGCTGGGAGAAAAGTCCCACTGCAGCTCCACTCGAGGCTGTGTAGCCACTATAAATTCAGACTTTGAGCTCCTTTCTTTTTGAGCTAATTTTGGGCTGCCAGCCCAAATTCTTCTCTCAGCTCCACAGGGCAGTGCTGTCCTGGAAAGAAATAAAAGGATGTGCAACAATCTAGGCAAAAAATCCAGTTTGAAAGAGGATGGAGGAGAGGTTTTGGTGTGCTGAAGCATGTTTTTCCCTAAATTAATTTCCCAATAAATAGATATATTCAGTGCAGTTAAACAGCCGCTGTAACCACCTCCACAAAAACCCCTTAGAAACAGAAAAAAAAGGCCTTTTGCAGCATTAACTCCTTCGCACAAAACATCAGCACATTAATAAGCACCAGGCGTGGGGGTTCCCTAGTGAGCATTATCCCGGCGCCGCTCATCCCAAATCCGGGATGGGGCAGGTGGGAAGGGCTCCCATTCAGGGAGTGGGTGGCACAGCTCCTAATTAGCTGCTCTGCCAAAAGCAGCCTCCTTTTGTCCATATGCACACGCTGCTTTGCAACTTCCAAAGGGCAATTCAGGAACTGGGAAAGGCCTGGCAAATTAATAATAATGAGCTAATTTCCACGCCATCTGCTAATCGCTCTCCTCAGCAGCGCTTGGCTCCCAAAACAGGAGTTTTTCCCACTCTCCTTCTGTCTACCAACAGGAAATAATGGCATCCAACTCGACTCTTTTGGAAGGGATTTGCTTGGTATTTCGTGCTGCTGCATCAGCACAGAGTCATTGCACAACCTCTCCTTCAGTTCCTCGAAGGAAAATTCTCCCCAGGGAAAGGAGGGGTGGGTTTGGAAGCGTGGGGTTGTTGCCTGTTCTGCCCCCCTTCCCTAAAGTGAGGTATTTGTGTTGTCATTGGGGCGGATTTTCGTGCTGTGTGATCGGGGTGAGCAGAGCAGGAGCGGGGTGGTGGGCTGGGATGACAAGCAGGGCTCTGCATTTATGGGATGTGGAGACTGCAGCCATAAATGCCAGCTGCTGATCCTAAGAGGAGCTCACTTGGCTTCTCTGGAAAGGTCAGGGCCATGGGGATGCAGCGTGTGGAGGATGCAGGATGGGGGAGGAATTATCCAGAGCATCCAACAGCCCTCCGCTCTGAACCTGTGGCACTGCTGTGATAGTCAGAGAATCAAGGAATTATGGAATTCCAGACTGGTTTGGGTTGGAAGGGACCTTAGAAGTCATCTGGTTCCACCCCCAACACTCTTCACTATCCCAGTTTTCTCCAACCTGGCCTTGGACTCTTCCAGGGATGTGCCTGGGTCTCCCCAGCCTCCCAGGGAACAATTAATTCCCAATTTTTAATCTAAATCTCTCATTCAGTTTAAAACTATTCCCCCTTGTCCAGTCCCCACCTGCCCATGGAAAATTCCCTCTTTATATTTTTTAGAAGCATCCTTTATCTATTACAAGTGCAATGAAATGATGCCTGAACACCCCAATGCATGAAGCATCATTCCCATTCCCTGTGGCTCCAAAATCACCTTTTCCACACAGAGCATCAGCTCTGAGATCAGAAACTGGGCTTGAAACTGGTTTTAGGGCTTGAGACTGACAAAATTCCTGTTGTTCCCTGAATTTCTGGGGTTTTTCCTGCCCTTCTTCCCTTCCCCTCACAGCTGCTCACTAATGGGAAGCAGCAATTGGATTTTTCCCTCCTCCCTGACTTATTGCCTGCATGTGTTTGTAGGCTCAGGATATTACACCGGGGATCTATGGATTGGTTTATTCGGTTTATATGGAATTTGGGAGAGCAGGAAACACATTTAACTCCAATCACCCTGGGAATAGGTCACACAGCCCGTGGAGTCATGAACCTTTCATAACAAATATATGTGGCCAGGTGTGAGGGAAAATGGATTCCATATGTGCCACATGGGCCGGGCCAGGAGAAATTTCCTTGAAGCCGTAAACGGGATGCGTGTGGATTTCTCCACATCCATGTGAAACGAGGGGCAAACCAAAACAGATCCTTTCCTACCAGCTTGGTTTGATTGGATGAGTTTTGGATTCTCTTTTCCAAACAGCCCCAGGCCTCCAGGCTCTGCTGGAGACAAACCCACGCACTGAGGATTCCCAGCGGGGGCGGCGCTGCCTTTCCCAAGGGCTTGGGCTGTGCTCTTTATTATCTGCTGGCTGCCACCATGCCAGTGGTCACAAGTGGAAGGGAAGGAGGGCTTGAGGCTCTTGTAGGTTGTTCCAGAAAGTAGGAGAAGATCTGGGAGCAAAACAGGGAGCAGCAGGATATGGCTGTGGGAGCTGTGCAGCTCTATCCATGAAATAAGAGGGGAATTCCAACAGCTCTTGTGCGTCCAAGCTCAGTTTTTCCCACCAAATCTCACCTGTGGCACCAGAATGAGAGCAGGGCACGTTCTGCATCCATGTGGGATGAGCTCCTGCCTGGCAGGTTTGGGATGTGGGCAGTGGGGAACACCAAATCCCCGTGTCCAGCTCCCGGCAAAGCCTGGATCTATGGAAACGGCATCACTGAGGGCTGCTCTAGGCACCCTGAGCCAGGGCTTCCTCTCCCTCACCGCCAGGAATTCCCTCCTAATCACAAATCTAACCCTGCCCTGTCAGTGTGAATCCATCTCCCTTGTCCTGCCACTCCATGCTCTTGTAAAAACCTTGTTATACCATGTTTTTTTTCCCTGGATTACCTCTCACAAGTGGCTTTTTGGTGCTTTACTTTTCCTCTGCCCCACGAGGGGTCTGGATGCAGATGTTAAAGTGCTCCAGATGTGCTGTGCTCACCTGCAGCCAGTGCTGGGACCCCATGGAGTGATAACATCATTCCCAGTGACCTCCTGACGAGCAATAAGGGCTTGGACATTTCCCCTGGGAAAGAAGGAACAATGCCAGAGGAAAAAAATAAAGGTTGAGTATAAAGTGGTTTCAGGAAAACGTTATTGACTCACAATTGTCCTGAGGGCTCAGAGCAGGAGGGAGGAAGTTTGGGCTCCCCAGGGGCTCTGCTTGTCCAGCCCAGCCCAGCCCATCCCACTGGAACCTGAAGCTGGGAAAAATCAGGATTGGGAGGGACCCCACTTTCAGTATCAGCTGTGTGTACAAACCTCACACTATTTATTTTTGATATTATTGCATTAATTATTGTGGAATTTCCCTGTTCTGAGCATGATCCGCCCTCCAAGAGTGAATTAATTCCAAGAGCTGGCTGTGGAACACTAGCAGCATCCAGCAATTCCAGCAATGCTTCATTCACCCTGGGAGCTGCCCAGAGAAGGAATTTAGAATTGAGGAATTGTTTAGGTTGGAAAAGACCTTCAAGATTATCAAGTCCAGCATGGCCAAGGTCACCACTAAGCCGTGTCACCAAGTGCCACATGGATTTTAAATAGTCTGGAATTTATGCATAAAAGTGACACCAGGTGCACTCCAGAGACTGAATTCTTCCTGCTTGGCACTAAATAAATTACAGAAAAAGGGAGGAATAACCTCATGGGATTTATCTTTAAGGAACCAGCAACAGGAACACAGCCTGAAGCAGTCGCAGGCAGGGACTGGGCTACTGGACCAGAGAATCCCAAAC
The DNA here is from genome assembly GCF_051311805.1 of Agelaius phoeniceus. NCBI lineage: Eukaryota > Metazoa > Chordata > Aves > Passeriformes > Icteridae > Agelaius > Agelaius phoeniceus. The sequence continues at coordinate 49,351,100 of NC_135271.1, read as the reverse complement.
TGGTTTGGGTGGGAAGGGATCCTAAAGCTGATCCAGTTCATACCATACCATGGGCAGGGACATTTTCCACTGTCCTTGGACACCAACCTGGCCTTGGACACTTCCATGGATCCAGGGGCAGCCCCAGATGCTCTGGGCACCCCGTGCCAGGGCCTCACCCCACTCCCAGCCAGGAATTCCTTCCCAATATCCCACCTAAACCCATCCTCCTGCAGCCCTGCTTTTCTCATTTTATTTATTATTTCATTTAAAAGGGAAAACAGTCTCTCTGCTTGTCAGAGCAGCCCATATGATATGAAAATATTCACAATATTCCTGCAAAATGTGCTGTTCACCTCGGGCTGCACCTGCAGCTCAGATTCCGACAGCGCCTTTGTCAGCGAGGGTTTTGTTTGGAGTTTTGCAAGGAATTTTCCAAATTTTACCTGCTGAAACCTGTGGAATAGGGATGTCTTGGACAATTTGTTTCCAAGGGCAGGATCTCCAAGCGGATAAGAAAATGTCTCTGAGGGGAAATACCCCTGAGGACTGAGCCCAGGGAAAGCCACTCCGGGGTCTTTCCTGGCGCCGTCGGCTCTTCCCTGATCTCTCCAGTTCCAGTCATCCCAGCCAGTTGCAAGAGGAAAATAAACAGATGGGAGAGTTTTTCCACAAAAATGCAAATAGGTTGTAAAAATGTCTGCAAAAATCTAAATACTCAGGGAGAACGTGCCAGTTGGGATGAATATTTTGACAAGGAAAAGGGAAAGAAAGAGGGAGAAGTTAAATGATGTCAGAAGGGATTGTTTGGGTTTCCCTGATAAAATCCTACAGCAAGAGCTGAAGTTTATTTAATTGAGGCTTTGCACCCTATTTAATAATATAAATGTCTATACAGAACTAAATTCACAAGTCAAATTGAAATGGACTTCAATGCTGCTTAATTAATTTATTTCTTTAATATAAACTGGTTTTTTTTAATATAAACTGGATTTTTCAGGGGGAGGAGAGGATAGATTTTTCCAGGAAACATGACCATGAAGCTCTGGAGTGTTGTCCCCCAAAGAAGGGGAACCTCCAGATATTTAGGTGCTGTTGCAGCTCTGTGAGGCTGATTGAGAAATTTCTGCTGGATTTTGCTGGGGAGAAAACCAAACCATTTAACTTACTTTGCTATAATTTTCCAAGTAAATCTATTTTTTTCCTGTTTTTTTTTTTTTCTTTCCCAAACACAAATCTTCAAGGTCTTTTCCATCCTAAAGGATTCAGTGATTCTGTAAGGGAGGGACCTCCTTGTGGGCCTGGGGAAACATCCTGTCCTGCTGGGAAAGCCTGGCCAAGCTGGGATGTGCTCCCAGATTTGCTGATTTTTAGGGTGAGGGTTGCCCACATGAGGGGTTTGCATGGCTGGGAAATCCTCAGGAGCAGAAGTGCAGGAGGACAAGGAGGGCTCTGAGCCCCACATGCTCAGCCCAGGCCCAGGGCACTGCAGAAATGCAGCCAAATATTCTCCCTGCAAACCTGGCATTTACAGCCCAAAACATCTGGGACTTCACCTCTGGCCTGGCTGCTGGGCCAGGGTTGGAAATGGCTTTCCATGAAGGAATTGCCCCAAAATCCACCCTGAGCTGCCCTGGGCCAGCCTGAGGCCGTTCCCTCTGCTCCTGTCCCTGTGCCCTGGGAGCAGAGCCCGACCCCCCCGGCTGTGCCCTCCTGGCAGGGAATTCCAGAGAGGGAAAAGATCCCTGGGGATCCTCCTTGGCTCCAGCCTGAGCCCCTGCCCAGCTCCCTCAGGGATTCTGCAGCCCCTGCCCAGCTCCCTCAGGGATTCTGCAGCCCCTGCCCAGCTCCCTCAGGGATTCTGCAGCCCCTTCCCAGCTCCCTCAGGGATTCTCCAGCCCCTTCCCAGCTCCCTCAGGGATTCTCCAGCCCCTTCCCAGCTCCGTTCCCTTCCCTGGCCCCGCTCCAGCCCCTCAGGGTCTCCATTGCCGTGAGGGGAAAATCAAAAAGTGGGAGAAAAACATGAGGGGAAAAAAAAGTGTGGGAAGTTTGGGGAAGGTTCTGCTGCAAAGCTTTTCCCTTCTGGTTCCTCCTTTTTTCCAGGCTGAGCCCCTTCCCAGCTCCCTCAGGAATTCCCCAGCCCCTTCCCAGCTCCATTCCCTTCAGGGTCTCCATTGCCATGAGGGGAAAGTCAAAAAGTGGGAGAAAACATGAGGGGGACAAAAAGTGAGGCAAATCTGAGGAAGGCTCTGCTGCAGAGCTTTTCCCTTCTGGTTTCTCCTCTTCTCCACACTGAGCCCTTTCCCAGCTCCCTCAGCCCCTCCTGGTGCTCCAGCCCCTTCCTAGCTCTGCTGTTCCTCTCTGGACATGGATCCTGCCATGGATATTTATGATAAAATTCCTTTACTCAGTGCTGAAGGCATCAGAGGAAGGTGATGGTGTCTGGGCAGCAGGGTTTGGTGACAAGGGGTTGGAATTGGTGTGAAATCTTCCCTGGAGAGCCATCCTGAGGGGCTGCAGGGATGTCAATCCCAGCTCCCAACCTCCAGCTGGAACAACTATTTTTTCTGTGTGAAAAAATAACAATTCCCTAATAAAATCACTTTAAGTGCAAGCCATTCTGCTGGGGAGAAAAAAAAAAAAAAGAAGGGAAAAAAATAAAAGAAGGAAAAAAAAAAATAAAACCAAACCAAACCCACTCATTCTGGGGGAACAGTCAAAACAATTATTAGCACAAATTTCCAAGTCATTATCTCGCAGGGTGACATGGCATGTCAGGCACAGCCATGTCACAACGTGCCATCCCCTGCTGCCGCTAATGGGAGGTGGCAGCCCCTGAGCCGGGCTGGGGACAGGGCTCTGCCCACCCTGGGGACAAACAGGGAGCTCGGGGAGGGGTCATCCCATGGAATTTCACACTGCAGCTTTGCCTGGTGGCACTTGGAGCTGCAGCTGCACTTCGGGATGTGTGCGTGTGTGTAAATCTCAATTTAAAAAAAAATGTGAAGGAGAGAAATAAACAAAAAGCGGAATTAGGAAGTGCAGCCAATCGCATTTGAACAGCCAATTTCTCCCTTTTTGGTGGTGCAGGCAGCTGCTGCAGCACCCCAGGGCTGGCGGCGTGATCCACATCCCAAAATCCCACCCTGAGGCACTGCGGGACTTGAGCAAAGGGAAACTCATCTGAAAGAAAGTTTAAGAATTGAACTGGGAAAGCTTTTCCAGTGGCAGAATATTGGGAGGACTCAAATCCCTGCTCTGTGCGTGGAGCTCCAGCAAAAACGGTGCCAAGAGATCCCAATCCGACGGCGGCTCTTGGCACCGGGGCTTTCATTCAGAGCAGGAACAATGAATTTGCATCCTAGGAAACAAATGCACTCCACATGCCCTGAAACAAATAAATGGAGATATTCCTTTCTTCCACAGCCAGGAATCTTAATCTTGCTGATAAACAAAGCAGAGGAAAAAAAATGAAGTCTCTGAATGTTTTCTGTGTTTTCTTTAGACAGAGACCTGAATGCTGGGGAGAAAATAAAGTGAGCTTTGTGCAAGGAGAGCTGGTGACAAAGGCAGGGCCTTTGCTTTGGGGGCTGAGAGGTTTTTTTTGCTTCCAGCTTCTGGTTTTCCTGCTGGAAAAGCAGTTGGTGGGATAGGGTGGGATGTCCCCAGGGGTGAGGGGAGCTTGGAAGTGTCTGCACCCCCAAAATCCACTCCAAAGAACCTGCCCTGACCCCACCATCCAGCAAAGCACCCAAAGCAGCAAACAGACAACATTAGGACTTCATGTCTGTTGTCATTTTCCTCCCATTCCCACATTTTCCTTGAAGTCAGGAAAAATTTCTTTGCTTTGACACAGGGAGTCTCCATCCCTGAAAGTGCCCAGAAAACGTGTGGATGTGACACTGCCTGCAACACCCCAGGAAAAATCCCCTCAGCCATCACCAAGATCTTGTTTCCCTTCTATTGGCAGGTGGTTTTCACTTTTCCTTATGATTCTCGCTATCTCCCCTAATGAAATTCTTCCTTATTTTTTTTTTTAATTCCTCAAGACTGAGCTATTTCAGACCACACTCAGTGGCTTTTAGCCCTTTTGATTCTTATTTCTGTCATGTCATTTTGGGCAGGATGCCACCCACCTTCTGCCAAGCTCTGATTTGTAATTACCAGGGTCAGAAGTTCATCTTCCTCCAATTGCTCTTCCCTTTGAAATTCCAGCTGAATTATCCAATTTCTTGACCTGGCAAAAGGAAGGTGCCCACCTAACTATATCCTATTTCACTTCCCTGAGATCCTTTGGCCCTCATTACAAGGAACAACAATTTCTAAACTTCCTTTCTCAAGTCTAAAGTCCTTTCTCAAGTCCAAAGTCCTTTCTCAAGTCTAAAGTCCTTTTAGCAGCTTTTCCCTTCAGGAGAGAAGGTTAAAACCAAGTGAGATCTGAGCTGTCCCAGCTCAGGGACAACCCAGTGGTTTTTCTTTCCCACCACCATAAAAAGGGAAGACTAAACCCCTTTCTAATGGAATAAACTTGAATTCTCTCCAAGAAAAGCCTCCATCAAGGGGAACAGATTGCTCCCAAGCTCCTGCGCAAAGCCTGGCTGGATTGCAGCAGAGACAGAAATTCCTGGACTGCGGCTCAAGCTTTAATCAGGCACAATTCCCACTGAACTCGCTGGGAATTTGAAGTCTCAGCTTTGGCCCAGCACTTGCTGGTGGCTGCAGATCCCTCCTGCCCTGGGCTGTGCTGCTGGAAGCTTTCCCTGCTGCTCTCCATTGCAGGATGCGCTGCTGCAGCGTGCAATCAGCCGCATTGAGCTGCTCCACGCCAAATTATTGCCTTATTAATTAAAACACAAACTGTTCTGCTGCTGCTCCTCATGCAGCTGAAGCAGAACTTGGATTTTTTCCCCCTGCACATCCCAGCTCAGCCTCCTGCTCCAAGGACCTGGATTTTCTGCCTTGTTTCATCTTTGGATTACGAGTGATGCTTGGTGCTCCCTCACCCCCAGGGGGGACAGACCCACCAGGCTGGGCCAAGGTCACCTGATTGTGGCACTTGAACTCAAGAAAATAGGAATATTTTCTGTTTGGACAGGTGCAATAAATTAATCTCACATCTGGCTGAGCTCAGGCCCGGGCTCCGTCGGGCCAGGCCATTCATCAGCACTGGAAGTGCAGCATTCCAGGGCCAGGAGAGGCAGGAGCTGCCCCAGCCCCCTGCCAGCCCTGCTCCAACAGCTCATTTCCAGCTCCTCAGAGCCAGAATTCCACCCCCAGGAAGATCCTGGCTTGTGGTGACTGTGGAAACCTCGGCTGACCTCGGGCATGGTGGGATGAGGAAGGTGGGATCCTGCTCCCAGCAGGGAATGCCCCAGGATGGTCAGGCAGGGAATGCCCCTGGGATAATTGGTGGCTGGAGTTTTCCTTCCAAACCATCCTCCCTGCTGGAGGCTGCAGCCTCTGCAATCCCAGCCTGTGCCAAGCCAAGGCCAGAGCTGCTTTTCAGAAACAGCTGAGGAGCACATTGAATCCCGCAGAGCCCTGAAGGGGCCAACACCTCCAGGAGAGAGGCAGCTCAGGGGAGTTTTTGTTAAAAACCCAAAAGCACAACCCCTGATGGAGAGGTCCCGCCACCACCCTCCCTCTGTCTCATTGGAATTTGGCTCCAAAGGCTTTTTCCTCCCTAAAATCAGGAGAAAAGAGAGGGTTAAAAACGCTCTGGTTGGATTTTCACAGCCACTTTCAGGACTGTGAACTGCTCTGGAAACGTGGATTTGAACATGTGCTTATCATCAGCTGTGACCTCGTGCAAGCCCAGAATAAAAAGCCCCAGTAAAAGTGCCCTGACCTTTAATTCTCCACCAGAGCCTGCAGTGCTGAGTAATTGCTCTCCAAGCCCGAGGTCTTCAGGGAGGCAGGAGCCAGATTCCTTCCTCTCTGCAATCATGGCAAGGAAGAAGGAACAAACAAACAAACAGGAAAGCTGCTCCCAGCTGGAGCACAGGTCCGGAGGGGGGAATCCAGGAGTTATTTAAAGCTTGGAGAGGTTCCTCCTTCCAGCCACGCTTGCTGGAGGGGAAGCAAGGCCAGTTATTATTAGCTGGAGTGGATTGAGCTGGGAGATTGCAGGATATTGCCAGGATATTCCCACAGGAGTGGCTGTTCCTTCACTTCCAAGGGTGTGAGGAGGCTGACGGGTGGTTTTGGCTTCTGGTGGCTCAAAGCAGGTTGTGAAGTGGCTGCTGAAGCTTGAGGAACATCACCAATTAAATGAACATCTCACTGAGGATCTGGCTGCCCAGCAGAGGTTTTGATCCCTAAAAGAAGCCTTTTGTGCCAAATTATTTCTATGATAAGTATTAATTTGGGCTTCTCTTTCTTAATTCTGCTGATCACATACCATAAACTGAAGGGATGGATCCCTGAAGTGCTGAAAAACCAGTGCAGAGAAAGAATTGTTCCAAAGGTCTCCTTTTCTTCCCATGGTGTCTCCCAAATCCTGATGCTGGGCCAGAGCAGCACATGGAATTGTGGATGATGTCTGGAGAAGGGAAGGCTCCAGGGAGGGCTCAGAGCCCCTGGCAGGGCCTGAAGGGGCTCCAGGAGAGCTGGAGAGGGGCTGGGGACAAGGGATGGAGGGACAGGAGCCAGGGAATGGCTCCCAGTGCCAGAGGGCAGGGATGGATGGGACATTGGGAATTGGGAATTCCTGGCTGGGCTGGGATTGCCAGAGCAGCTGGGGCTGCCCCTGGATCCCTGGCAGTGCCCAGGGCCAGGCTGGAACACCCTGGGATAGTGGAAGGTGTCCCTGCCCTTGGCAAAAGAGCTGGAATGAGATGAACTTTAAAGTCTCTTCCAACCCAAACCATTCTGGGCTTCCATGAAGTGCCTGGAGCTGAATCCAAGTCCCCAACCAGCTCCATTCCCTCCATGGGGGTGGCAGGGCCCATTTGGCTTTGGAGAAGTGATAAATCCTGTTAGAATTCCAGCAGGGATGAGCCCCCTTTCCTGGAGGAGGCTGTCAGATCCCCCTGGAGCTCCCCATGTCACACTTCCCTGCTGCCCTGTGGGATTCTGTTGTCAGATCTGTGCAAACATTCCCAGGAAGGTGTCAGGGGCTCCTGGCTGTGCCCGGGAGGAGATCCCAGTCCCAGCCTGCTGTGGGATGCAGGACATGGATTTGCCAGAGGATGGGAAGCTGCCCATGGATGGGATTCTGCAGTGCTCCCCGTGGTGAGGGAGTCAATGACTGGATCAGGGAACGACTTTCTCTGGAGGAGACAAGATAATTTTCACAGAGTTTTTTTTCCCCTTTAAAAAAAAAAAGCCATCAATATTTCACAGGCCTGCAGGAAAAAGCAAGATGCCTGAATAGTTCCTACCCAGGGAACACGGCATGAAATCTCAACACCACGAGAGCTATTTTTACATCTTTTTTTCCTTTTCATATTGCATAAATGGTGACTGATTTTATGCTCCATGATTAATTTAGACGCGGAATAATGGAAATCCAGGAGCGCTCATCCGGTTCAAAGGGCCAGAGCAGATAAATAATGGATGTTTACATAACTGCAATATCAATCTCAGTAACAAATGATTTGTAGGAAGTCAGCAGAGAATGGGGAGAGCTCGGAAATGCTCCTCAGAGGCAGCAGCATTGCACCAGGAGGGGCTTCAAGCACAGCACTCCCACGTGCTGCTGCTGATCCTTGGATAAATCTCAAAATCATGGAATGGGTTGGGTTGGAAGGGGCCTTAAATCTCATCCCAATCCACCTCTGCCATGGCAGGGACACCTCCCATTATCCCAGGTTGCTCCAAGCCCCATCCAGCCTGGCCTTGGGCGCTTCCAGGGATGCAGGGAAGCCCCAGCTGCTCTGAGCACCTGTGCCAGGACCTCCCCACCCTCACAACCAGGAATTCCTTCCTAATATTCAAATCAAACCTCCTCTTACACTTCAAACCCTCTTTTTACAAAAGGAAGACTTTACAAATTCTTTTATAGGAACTGGGTCTCTGGGTGCTTGTCAAACACCACTGAATTCCCGTTTCAGCTTTCCTGCATCTCAGAGATGTTCCCAGAGAACATCCTGCACTCTCTTAGCTGGAGCAGAAGAACTGGGGCTGGAACAAGAAGTCACAAAGGCAGCTGCATTGTCCTACAGAGCTGGAATGGAATCTGCTTTTCATTCACCACCTGCTCCAAAGTCTTCCTCATGGATCCACAGATCCGGGGTTTTTTTTTCACCTGTGCACACCCAGAGAGTTTATCCCATTCCACCTCCTTCCATGGACAGGGACACTTCCACTGTCCCAGGCTGCTCCCAGCCCCATCCAGCCTGGCCTGGGACACTTCCAGGGATCCAGGGGCAGCCACAGCTGCTCTGGGCAATCTTTAGATCCTAACAAGAAACACCTTTTACCAAAGGTCCCTTCCAGCCCAAACCACTCCATGGTTCTGTGACTGAATTATCCAGGCACTCACTGTCACTGACCTGCTGAAGAACACACTGTGCCTGATTTATTTTAACCAGAGTGGAAACCACTCTGACTTCCCTCTTGCCTCCGAAAGTTGGGAGTTCTGCAATTCTTTTTCAGGAAACCAAAATCTGCTAAAACCCCGTGGTGTTTGCATATTTTAATACAGCTGAGCGAGGCGGTTCTGGACACTTGCTGATGTGAAATGTCAGGGTAGGTGGTTATATAAATGTTATTTTTAGATGTGATTAAAAAAACACATTCCTTTAATGCTAACACATTTTTCCCCCCACCAGCTCGCTGGAATTAAAAGGCTGTTTAGATATTCCAAGATGGGATTTTATTTTTGCTTGTGGCATAACAATTGAGGCAGCCTAATTGTGCATATGTTAATGGTTTGTTTTAAGAGAGAGCCTCACAGGGCTCTGAGGCTGCTCAGCAATAATTTGGCTTTGCCCTGCACAGACCTTTCCTTGTAAAACTCCTTTATTACCTGCACAGCAATCAAGGACTAATGGGTTTTGTCCTGCTCTGCTGTGGGGACCGAGTCACGTCGCCACTTCTGCTGCTGGCAGAGAAAATATTTAATTTGGAATGTTTTATTCAGCTTTAAACTCATTTCTGTGTGATAAAAGAGAATAATAAATAGAAATTTGGTGGGTGGATAGAGCTGGTTGTAATCTCGTGGAGGGGAGTGGAGGTGCTGCTCCTGAAATCCAGAGGGATGTGGAGAGGTGGATCCATGGGAAGCTCCTGAGGTTCAACAAGGCCAAGTCCTGCACAGGGATCAGGGAATGCCAGCACAAATCCAGCTGGCATTTGGCATTTTGGCATTTTCCCACCCTGCTGGGTGGGAAGGGATGGAGAGCAGCCCTGAGGAGAAGGACCTGAGGGTGTCAGTCAAGGAAAATCTGGACATGGTCCAACCAAAATCCAGAATCCCCCACGGCCTGGGACGATCCCACAGCTCAGGCAGCAAGAAAGGGATTGGGATTGTGCCCCTCTGCCCCCCTCAGGTGAGACCCCACCTGCAGAGCTGCCCCAGCCCTGGGCCCAGCACAGGAGGCACCAGCTGTGATCCCAGGTAGAATCATGAGCACCCAGCTCTGGGCTGTCCAGAGGGACCTGGAGCTGCTGGAGAGAGCCCAGAGGAGCCAGGAGCTGCTGCAGGGCTGGAGCCCCTCTGGAGCCAGGCTGGGAGAGCTGGGAATGTTCCCCTGGAGAAGGGAAGGCTCCAGGCAGAGCTCAGAGCCCCTGGCAGGGCCTGAAGGGGCTCCAGGAGAGCTGGAGAGGGACTGGGGACAAGGGATGGAGGGACAGGAGCCAGGGAATGGCTCCCAGTGCCAGAGGGCAGGGATGGATGGGACATTGGGAATTGGGAATTCCTGCCTGGGAGGGTGGTGGGGGAAGGCCATGTAAATGCTCCAAGGACTGGAGATTCTCCCTCCAGAGACAAAATCTGAAGCAGCCAGACCAGGCCATAGCAGACTTTCTGCGCCCACTAGGACTGGGATAATTGCATATTTATTCCCTGTGGAATTCACAGACAGATTTGCAATTTGCTCTGTGTTGCAACCCTCTGTTATCCCATATTTCACATTTCCTTGCTGTGTCCTTTCCTGTAGGGAAGCTGATAAATGCCTATTTTTATTTTTCTCTGCTGAATTTTAAGAATTTCTGTGGTCGCTGGGCAGGACAATAAATTGGGATGTTGTTAAATAACCCAATGAGGTGTCAGGAGCCCAGAAATATTCCCATGGCAGTCAGGCCTTTTAGCAATGGAACACTGATTCTCCCACACCAGACTTATTTCTCCTATTTAACAGTTATTTAGGGGGAAAGGGTGATTGGTTTCTGAGTCCATAATCCATCCTCAGCAGCTTAAGTTAATATTTAAAAATCTTTATGAGATTAAGATATTAATTTCTCCACACTTCTGGTTGTGGGTTTGTGATGCTCTGTGTGTACTGGGCCGTGATCCACATCCACAGGGTCATTTTAAGTGGGGAAAAAGAGGAGATAAAGGGATTGAGTGCTCATTAAGAATAAGGAGGGTGTTAATTGGGATGTTAATTAGCGGGGTATTTGTAGGATGCGCCTGACTGGCTGAACACAGGGTGGTCACTGATCACTGAGGGAATCCAAACCTTCTCCTAACAGAACAGGTGAATTCACTCTTCCAGGACATGGAATCATCCCTGTGATCCAGACCGGGTCCCGTGGCAAGCAGGGAGCACAGATTTAAACCCAGGACTTTCTGAGGCAGCTGCTTGAGCTGGGACCACTGCACACAGGGATGAAGCAGGAGGGAATTTGGCCTCGGGGTCACTCGGTCTTTCCCCAGGAAGACTCTGGGAATATTCACCAGAGGCTTTGGAATTGTTCCTGGTCTCATCCAAAGGCAGGATTTAAAAATTAAATTAAATTCCTGTCAAGGCTGGGTAAAACAGAGCAAGTCTGATATGGCTGGTCTGGGCTTTCAGGTGAATGAGGCTTTAAAGGAATTAATTCCTGGAGTGAGAGTTCTGTGTTTATGCTTTTATGTGCTGGGATAATATCCCAGGAAAATACAAAGGGTTTGCTTTTCCCAAGTGTTTCAAGCTCCTGGGGCTGCATTGGCACAAAGTTTATCCCTGCTGGTGCCATCCCTTGGGGCTGGGACCGAGTAATGATAATGATCATGAAGCTGTTAGTGAAAATAAGAGCAATTAAGGCAGATTCATGGAAAAAGTGTGAGGACAACTGGAACAAACAACACCTTCAGGTCATAACCAAACTGTGAGCACTCTGCAAGCTCCAAATCCAACTGTGCAACTGAAATGCAGCAGCTCCTGGAATTGTTTGGGAGGTGATTTCTGCTCCTCCTGCCCTGGAAACATCCCTGGCCCAGCAGGTTGGCCCTCGGAGGAAGGGAGGCTTTGACAGCCCCTGGCTCCAGCTGACACCTCCCGGTTCTGTTTGAGAATGTTTGGGAAGTGTCCCTAAACCCCAGCTGGAGGGATGAGTATATTTAGATCTGACACACAATATGCTCTGTGTTTGCCTTGGCTGAGCCAGCTGGGATGGGAGGAAGATGCTCTCCAAGGCAGGGCTTTACTCTGGGGCTTTTCCTGCTGTTGATTCCAAGCCTGTGCTCATCCAGGAGCAAAATTTGTCTCTGTCTAATTAGGGAGAAGACAAGGTACCAGCCATGCTTGGGAAAATTAATCTGCCGTGCTGATAAGAGAAAGGATTAGGTCGTTATTGTGGAAAAACAATTTAAACTCAGAGCTTAAAGCCCAGCAAGGAAGGCAGGGATTCCAATGGGATTTTTCAGTGGGGTGGGAAAGCTTCAGGTGACAGGAAAGGGATGCACAGAGGAACTGTTTGAAAAGGGACACGGGAAGGATTCCAGAAGTTGAGATATTCAATTGCAAAGCTTGGGAAGTGCCTTGGCAAAAGGGTTTGGGATGTGGGGTGGCACAAATCAGCTGGGAGGAGCGTGGAGCAAATTATGGAGAAAGGAAGGAAAAATAAAGGGGATGGCAGCGCCCAAAGGAGATTTTAAATTGAAATAAGAAGAGAACACGCAGCTGCTCCAGGAGGAAACCCCAGTCTCCCATTTTCCCAGTTTTCTCCCCATCACAGGCACAGACAATGCTCATCCTGGGTGTCACTGGGGCTCACCAGGAGATGCCATGAGCTGCTCTGCAGGGAAAATGCTCCAACCCTTCAGAAACACATGGGAAAGGAAGCAGGAGTCACCAAAGAAGAGATTTCGCTCTCCTGATGCCCCAGGTGACATTTTCCTGCCTCCCTGGGGTTGAAGATAAGGCCCAGGCAGTGATTTTCCGACAGCTCTGAAACATCTTTGCCTGCCTGTAGAGCACAAGCCAGCTCTTCCCACCTTTCCCATTATTCTCCTTTCCCCTGCCACTTTTTCTCTTCTCCTGGAAAACAAGGCAGCCTCGTGCTCCTTCAAATCAAGCATTATTGGAGCCCCTGCAAATAGAAACTCTCTGGCTCTGGCTGGGCTCTTGCAAAACCAGTGGGAGGCTGGGAACCTCCCCGCTCTGGAGCGCTTGTAAAATGTTTGAAAAGGAGAATTATAGGGGAAAAAAAAAGCCCTGGATGTACTGAAATAGCCACCCACAGGCTCCCTGAGCACAATAACTGGATGCACTAAGTCATTCCCAAGACAGTTTTGGGCGAGTTTCTGCTGGGATAACTTGGAGATAAGGGGAAATGATTCAATCACCTGGTTTTTTTTAATTGTCTCATCCCGGCCAAAACAAAGAATAGGGAATAATGGTTTGTCCAAATGGTGCAAAAAGGATCAAGGGAAATGCGCAGGGTGACCTGAAATCCATCATTTCCTCCAGGGTGAATCACAGCCTGCACACAGCAAGGCTGGGATATCTGGGAGAGGTTCTGCCAGCCAAAGAGGCAAATTTCAGTCATAAATTCCTCATATTTGATACTTCCAGCTATTTTCCAACCTTCATTACACAAATAATTACAATTCCTGCAGCTCTGTGTTGCTCCCTGCCTCACACTGGGCTGGATCATCATTAAAGCATCTTTTGTTTTTTGCCTGCCAATGCCACAGGACTGGGCTGGGATTTGCCAAGCAGGACAGATAAGAGCAACTGAAATAATTGGGATTTAATTCCCAGAAGCAGTGAAGTACTTTGTAAAGAGCAGTGCTTCACGGGATTTTCCCATATGGAAACAAGACAAGACTGCAGAGACATTGAGGGGCTGGAGCTTGTCCAGGGAAGGGAACAGAGCTGGGGAAGGGGCTGGAGAATTGGTGCTAATCATTGTTTTGACTGTTCCCCTGGAATGAGTGGGTTTGGTTTGTGGGGTTTTTTGTTTGTTTTGGGTTTTTTTGATTTTTTTGAGTTTGTTTTTTTGTTGTTTTTTTTTTGGGGGGGGGGGAGGGATTTGTTTTCTTTTGTTTTCCAGCAGAATGGTTTGCACCAGAAGTGATTTTATTAGGAAATTGTTGTTATTTTTTTCACACAAAAAAAAATAGTTATGCCAGCTGGAGGCTGGGAGTTGTGATTGACATCCCTGCAGCCCCTCGGGATGGCTCTCCAGGGAAGATTTCACACCAGTTCCAACTCCTTGTAACCAAACCCTGCTGCCCAGACACCATCACCTTCCTCTGATGCCTTCAGCACTGAGTAAAGGAATTTTATCATAAATATCCATGGCAGGATCCATGTCCAGAGGGGAACAGCAGAGCTGGGGAAGGGGCTGGAGCACCAGGAGGGGCTGAGGGAGCTGGGAAAGGGCTCAATGTGGAGAAAAGGAGGAACCAGAAGGGAAAAGCTCTGCAGCAGAACCTTCTCCAAAATCCCCACACTTTTTTTTCCCCTCACGTTTTCTCCCAGGTTTTGATTCCCCTCATGGCAATGGAGACCCTGAGGGGCTGGAGCGGGGCCAGGGAAGGGAACGGAGCTGGAAAGGGGCAGGAGAATCCCTGAGGGAGCTGGGCAGGGGCTGCAGAATCCCTGAGGGAGCTGGGAAGGGGCTGGAGAATCCCTGAGGGAGCTGGGCAGGGGCTGCAGAATCCCTGAGGGAGCTGGGCAGGGGCTCAGGCTGGAGCCAAGGAGGATCCCCAGGGATCTTTTCCCTCTCTGGAATTCCCTGCCAGGAGGGCACAGCCGGGGGGGTCGGGCTCTGCTCCCAGGGCACAGGGACAGGAGCAGAGGGAACGGCCTCAGGCTGGCCCAGGGCAGCTCAGGGTGGATTTTGGGGCAATTCCTTCATGGAAAGCCATTTCCAACCCTGGCCCAGCAGCCAGGCCAGAGGTGAAGTCCCAGATGTTTTGGGCTGTAAATGCCAGGTTTGCAGGGAGAATATTTGGCTGCATTTCTGCAGTGCCCTGGGCCTGGGCTGAGCATGTGGGGCTCAGAGCCCTCCTTGTCCTCCTGCACTTCTGCTCCTGAGGATTTCCCAGCCATGCAAACCCCCTCATGTGGGCAACCCTCACCCTAAAAATCAGCAAATCTGGGAGCACATCCCAGCTTGGCCAGGCTTTCCCAGCAGGACAGGACTGTCTGGAATTCCCAAACAGGAGGGGGGATTTAGGCTGTGCTCCCAGAGAACAGGGACAAGAGGAGAGGGAACGGCCCCAGACTGGGCCAGGGGAGCTCAGGGTGGCTTTGCTGGGGTTTGGTGCCGTTTTCCCCATGAAATTCCTCGGGTGGATTCCAGGAATGGTGTGAGGATGGATATTCCATCATTCCTGCCCGTGGATCCAGGCTCTGCTCCTCTCCATGCCCAGCCTGCAGGAATGTAGGTCTGTCTCTGCAGCAGCTGTGAGACCACTCATTTCTAACAGCTCTGTAAATATAGAGCTCTTTGCTCTCCTTTCATCCAGGATGAAAAGATCTGTGCAGAGCCAACGTGGGAATGATGTGCGAGCAGGGCCAGGAGGAGCTCTCAGAATTAACTGCAGCTTCTCCTGGGGGCCAGCCCCAAATCCCAGCCTGGCCTTGAAAAAACTCCTGTCCCAAATACAGATCTGGGCTCTGCCTATTCAGGTCAGCTCTGGGGCCTAAATCGTTCTCTGTTTAAAGTGACAGATGTTGCCTCTGAGTTACTTCTGGCAGGCTTTTGTCTGAACACAAGGGAAAATGGGGATTTTTGCAGCATCCTAAACACCAGAAAGGATTTTTTGCCTGAGCTGCCTCTGAGTGCTGGGATACAGGACATGGGTGATCCCAGGTTTCCCAAGGAAAGGCTGCCCCATGTTCTGCCTTTAGAGAAATTTGGCAATGTTCTGTAAATATTCTGTCTTTAGTGAAATTGTGGGTAGTTGAATTATTACTAATACTTGAATATTTACTTTTATCTTTACTTCCAGAAGGTGGAATAATCACTCACTTTCTAAGTGCAAAGTCTTCAGAGCAGAATAATAATTTTTATTATTATTAATTTTTTTAAATTATTATTATTAAAATTAATCCCATCCCTCAGGATGTGTCTTTTGTATTTTGTTCTTCACATACTCTTTGAATCACAGAATCCTGGAATTTCCTGAATTGGAAGTGGATCCCACAAGGATTGAGTCCAACTCTTCCACCTGCATGGGACAGCACCAAGAATCCTTCCATGTTTAATTCCTATTTTCCCACACAAATCCTGTCCTTCCCTTTCCTGCATGTCCTGCTTCCCATAAGGCAGCTTTTCCCCACCAGCCCATCCCAGGAAAAGCTGCACCCTTAACCTATTTAATTTCACTTTCTGCTGGAATTCTCTCTAGCTAAGCTGGGACATGAGGTGATGTAACCCAGTTATTTATACCATCACCCAGAAAGTTGAGTCCCAGTTGGAATTTGGGGTTTTTTGGGGTCACTCCATAGCATCAAAGACATGGGGCTGTTCAGGGGATGATTTTGGGTGGCAGTGAGGGAAAGAGTCCCTGGATATCCCATGGGATATGGAATGAAACTTCTGGCTGGGGGAGGAAGAGCTTCTTCCTCTTCCTCTCTGCATAACATCTGGCCACAGCTGCAGGATGAAAACAAATAGTTTGTGTGTTTTTTTAATTGAGCAGATCAATAAAACACCAATGGATTCAAGTCTTGAACCCCCTTGTGAATGCCCTCACCACAAGGTTCCCAAAGATCCAGAATTTGAGCAAATCACTTCTCTCCTTTCATGTCAACCCCAAAAGAATGATCATTTCCGTGTAAAAAATAATGGTTTATCTTCCCTCTGCACCTGGGATCACTGATCTTTCCCTCTAAGGTAGCAGCTCATATTTAGAGAGAAGCTGGTTTTAAATAAAGGTGTGCAAAGATATTTTCAAAGTCATTTGGACAAAATCTTGCTTTACCCCTGGTCAAACCTCCTGGACCCGTTTCTGTGTATCAGTGCTCCTGGCTTGGGAAAATCAGAAAAAAAAAGGGAAAAAAAATAATATTAGGAAAATTAGAGAAACGAGAAGAATTTTCACTTCTGATGAGGTGTGGGCAGAAAATGAACTGGAAAATGAGTGCATGGTGTCCCAGATTGTGTTCTGTGCCCATGCCAGCATCCATCCTCTGCCCCTGACCCTGCTGGATGGGGAAACATCTGGGTTAAACCCACCCTGCCTGTGTTTTCTTCCCTTTCCTAAGGGTAATTCCTGGTTCTGCTGGGGACTGAGAAGCAGCCAGTAGCAAACAGCAGCTATAAATAAAAGCCAGGCGAAGCAGATCGCTCTTACATGTGGCCCTGGAAAAAACCTCCCAGGCTGGGGCTGCAGGAGCGAAGGAAGAGCTGTGCTATATTTAAACTGGGCTTAATTAGACTGAAGTGCATCAGAAGCAGCAGCAGAGGCTTGGAATGTGCTGGGAAAGGTGGGTGGGTGCTTGGGGGGACCCTGAGCCCCCTTGGTGGGGTTTTCTGCTCATCCAAACCAGTTTGGGATGGCTTTTCCCTCAAGGAGGAGTTTGCCAGCTGTGCCAGGGGAGGTTTAGGCTGGAGTTTAGGGGAAGGTTCTTTCCCAGAGGGTGCTGGCACTGCCCAGGCTCCCCAGGGAATGGGCACATTCCCAAGAGCTCCAGGAGCATTTGGAGAGAGCTCCCAGGGGTGCCCAGAGTGGGGCTTTGGGGTGTCTGTGCAGGGCCAGGGGTTGGATCAATGATCCCTGTGGGTCTTTTCCAGCTCAGGGTATTCTGTGATTGTTTGTAATGCTCAACCAGCCTGGAATGGAGCAGGGAATCCCTCATGGATCCCTCAGGATGTGCCCAATCCAGCCCTGGCCCTCTGGAGCAGGACCTGCAGAGCACACAGGGGCTGAACCTCCAGCAGGCTCTGGGCACAAGCAGCAGCTCCAGGGCCCTGCCCCTGCTCCACGCTCAGGATTTAAAAATAAATGAGAGCAGCAAGCAGCACAGTCAGATGGACTCAAGATCATCATCAAACTGGGTTGTTGTTTTTTTTTTTTTCTCTTCTTAACTTTAACCCCTGGGTTCTGCAAACAGCACTGACAAAATGGATGGCTCCTCTAAGCTGCTCTCCTTTATTTTTAGGGTAAAAATAGTGGTTAAATGTCCTTCTGAACCAGAGAAACATCTGGCTCATCTCTGTGACGCCTGGAGCCAGGGTTTTTTTGGATGGGGCAAGTGCCTGCCTGGATTTTATTCCTCATCTACGTGGGAAGGTCTCTGGTGTGACACTGCAGCTCCAGCTCGTGTCCATCTCCTCGCCCCTCTGGAGTCTCTGCCTTTCTCTGGAGCAGCCTGGACGGGGCTGAGCTCCAGCCACGTGATTCATCCTCCCCGTGCTTGCTTTGACAGAGCTAATCTTTGAGAAATGTTTGAGCAATCAAACAGTCTGGGGCTCATGTGCCTCTCAGGCTCCAAAACCTCTTTGGTTTCCAGCTGCTGCCAGGGGTCTCTGGGCCAACTGGAGAGAACTTAAAGGAAAACAAGAAAAAAGAAAAAAAAGAAAAAAAAATTCCCTTCTTTGTGTCTGGGTCATTTACAGTTATAATATTTCTTAAGAAATGTTTTTCTTTGCTCCAGGCTGCGCTCCCCAGTGCTGCTGCACCTTCCCTCCTCCTCCTGAACTCTGTCACTCCGGGCAGGGCTGTCCTGGCTCTGCCAGCACCAGCAGCTCCAGGTAGAGCAATTCCTGCTCCTTCCCTCCATCAACCCCAGGACATGTCCCAGCTGTGTCCTCTGGCACCCAGAATCCCCCAAATCCTGGCTGGTCCCAGTGTGGGCAGCAAGAAATGGGGATGGGGGGTTCTGCCCCTCTCAGGTGAGACCCCACCTGCAGAGCTGCCCCAGCTCAGAGATCCCAGCACAGGAGGGACCTGGAGCTGCTGCAGAGAGCCCAGAGGAATCCATGGAGCTGCTGCAGGGCTGGAGCCCCTCTGGAGCCAGGCTGGGAGAGCTGGGAATGTTCCCCTGGAGAAGGGAAGGATCCAGGCAGAGCTCAGAGCCCCTGGCAGGGCCTGAAGGGGCTCCAGGAGAGCTGGAGAGGGACTGGGGACAAGGGATGGAGGGACAGGAGCCAGGGAATGGCTGTGGGACATGGGATATTGGGCAGGAATTCCTGGCTGGGAGGGTGGTGAGGCCCTGGCACGGGGTGCCCAGAGCAGCATCTCCACATCTCTGAAAAAAATCAATCTCAGTTTTCTGTGCTCTTCATTCACACACATTCACCACACCTGGTTTGGGGAGTTTGGGTTCCAAAACAAATTGAGGGAAACCCCTCCCTGGAGTGCACGGCCTCTAAGAACCCCCATGGAAGAGGGATTATTTGGGACAATCACCAGCATCCCCTACACACAGCTCTGAGCCTTCACACCCACCCACCCCTTTTCTTTTTTATTCCTTTTTTTTTTTTTTTAAACAACGTGGTTTTTCTCCCCTTCTCTGTTTGTTTTTGTTTTCCATTCGAGCCTTTAATGTTCCCTCACACCCTCACTCCAGCCCAGCTGTGGAAGAGGGATCTGACACCTTCCCCCAGCTTTGCTGAAGTGTGAACACCTCATTATCCCAGATTCCAGCCCAGGCGGGCAGGAATGGCAGGAGTTCCTACCCCTCAATCTTCCTGACTCCCTGGCAGGCTCTCTGGGCAAGAAGAGCACTGGAAATTGTTGCTTTTAGTGCTCTCTTGAAAAATGTAAACTTTAGGTCTTCTCTTGGCAAGGGGGAAGTGATGTGAGGTCTGGGATAATGGGGGAAGTGATGTGAGGTCCCTCAGGCCACGCACCCGTCCCCATCCCAGGGGCACACAAGACACAGGATGGTCCCAAATCCTCACAGACTGACAGCTGTGCATGGAGAACAGCCTGGAAAAATATCCAGCATCATTCCCACCACTCCTGGGCTCCTGCCAGGCTGAACAGGTCCAGGGAACTCAGCTCCACCGTGGCCCTGCAGGAGCATCTTCATCCCCTCTTGACCTTCCCATCTTCAGGCTGAGGCCCCTGTGTTCATCGTGTCTGCCAGCTCTGAAGATCTCAAAATTATTAATGAATCCTCACATTTTACAAATTAAATCAGCTAAAAAATAAATAAAAACAGCCACAATAAAAATTAAGCCACAATAAAAATTAAGCCACAATAAAAATTAAGGAGTGTGGACAGAAGGTGTAAGAGAGGATAATGCATCCTGGGGAATTTGTCCATGGAGGTGTTTAGAGGCTTTCTCCACAAGAAACTCATCTCCAGGGGTAAAATCTGGCTTCTGGGGATAAAATGGGCAGAGTAATAACTGGCATTTGTACATAAAAATAATAAAATAATAATAATAATAAGAAGAAGAAGAAGAAGAGGAAGAAGAAGAAGCATAACTTCAAACAGAACATTTTCCCTATGGAATTATGGACAAGGCCATGGAGATAAGAGCACCCCTGCTCTCCTGAGAATAAACATGGAGTGGAAAACCTACAGAGCTCAGCTTAACTAGGCTTGGCTCAAAGGCTGGACCTCCAGCAGTTTCCTGGAGCTGATTTAAGGATCTCTGTACTTCCAGCTGCCTGATCTCAGGATTATTTCACCCAAAGTCAGTATTTTGCATTGTCCATTTTATCCTAACACCTGGAATGTTGTTAACTTCAATAACCCCAATAAATTAAATAATTTCCAGCCTTTGGCTTTCTGCAGTCCCTGAAGGCCAAGGACATCTGTTGACACCAAGTTCTGAGGTGCCACCACGTCTGGGGGGCTGTCCAAGCCCTGGAGCCACGTTTCTGTGGGACTCCCCACGTGTGCATGGAGAACCCCAGGGTCACTGAGGTTGGAAAAGCCTCCAAGGTCATGGAGTCCCAGCTGGCCCTGATCCCCACCTTGCCACCAGTGCCACGTCCTTGGGCACCTCCAGGGATGGGGACTCCAAACCTCCCTGGGCAGTGCCAATCCCTGACCACCCTTTCCATGGGGAAATTCCTCCTGAGGAGAGGGGGAGCAGGATCTGGATCTTCTCCATCCTCACCTTTCCTGCTTTCTGTCACTTGTCTTCAGAGCAAACCCCACAGGTTAAACACAGAGCAAACCCCAAATGGTTAAAAGTTCATTTGGAGTGGAAAAGAAGCCCCTCTTCCCAAAGGCTGGGGAAGCAGCTCCACAGCCACCCCAGGGACTCCTGGCCCTGCTCAGAATCCCAACAGCTCCCAGGCAACATCTGCAATCCATAATTCTGTCAGGGCAGCCTCCAGCTGCGCGATGTTTCCCTGACCTGCCAGTTGGACCATTCCGACGACTTCCTATTAAAAAAAAAAATAAATTAAAGAGTGAGTTAAGGTCAGAGCTGAGTGAACTCCGATTATTTGCTGGGAGAAGGGGCTGGTTGGGCAGGGAATGCAGCCCAGGGGTCTGGCTGGGTGCCCACTTCCCCCAGCCTTGGGTGGGGATCCCGTTGCGACATCGCAAGGTTCTGTTGTGTAACATCTCCCTTCATTTTCCCAAACTTCAGAAATGTTATTTCATCCCAGCATTCACGATCTGGGGCTCCTCTGTTTGGGAGAGCGTGAAAAAATATTTGAATATTGAATTTAATCTTTTCGTACACTCGGATTTTTAATATTTTTCTAATTAAATAGAATTAAATCCTTTCCTGAGTTGCTGACTGTCAGCTCTTTCAGCCCTGCCAAAACACCCAGCTCATGGATTCGAGCAGCAGTTGGATGCATCTTCTGCTTTTTTTTTGGGATTTTATTTAAAGCTCCTTTCCCGGGCAACTCTCCACACTGGGAAGCATCTCCGGATTCTATAGAATAGTTTGGGTTTGGCCATAAGTTTTGCTTCAATTCTCTTCCAAACACAGATGTAAATAGGAGCTGGTGGCAAATGGAAAAATGTGGTGACACATGGAAGAGGCAGGGAAAAGCTCCCATTATGGATGAGGTTTAAAATTAGATGGGGAATTAGCAAGGAGGAGGTAGAGAAAAAGCTGCTTTAAATATCAGGAAGAGCTTTGGATGCGGATCACAGGGAGAAACGTGGATGTTGGGAGGGATGAGTGACAAGGGGAAGGAATTAGAGTGGGCTGAGAGGTTGGTGCCATCTGCAGTAGCTCTGGATCTCCCCCCACTTCCTGAGGAGCAGGAATATCCTTGGAGTGGTTGGACAATGCCCTCAGCACATGGTGGGATTTTGGGGTTGTCCTGTGCAGGACTCGATGATCCTTTGGGTCACTTCCAACTCAATTCCATGATTCCATGATAATCATTGGCCCAACATCCCCTGAGAGGACAAGTCCTGCAGAAAGCAGAGGTAAAATTTCAATGTGTTTTCACAACAAAAATCCCTCAAAAATCCTTCCCTGCCTTTGGGCTCCGGGGTGACCTTGGAGCACCAGAAGGAAATCCGAAGGTGGGAGAGTGGTGAAGGTTCTGTGGGAGGGAGGGGCAGCTGCACCCCATAAATACCCCCGTGCTCTCCTGCTGGAAATCCAACCCCACCGCGCTCCAAAACATTCCTGCAACCAAGACAAACTCTGGGAAGAGCAGCTCTGATTCCACCCCGAGGGCGTGCGGGCTGGACCCACAAAATCCTTGTGGGAATTCATCCTGCGGCTACGGGAGCAGGAATTGCAGGAATTCTTCCCGAGCGTCCGACCTCTGCTCTGTGCAGCATTTTCCTGCCGCATTCCCAGCCACCCAGGGAATTTATTAATTGGAAAATTGTCTTGTAGCTGGGTTTTTAACACGTGTTTGGCGCAGCGCGTGAAGCACATCCGCCTGGAATGTTTTGTCACCCTGCGGTTTAGCGCTGGAAAATGGATGGATGCCGTCGGCAAGGTCGTTCAGGAGTGGAGGGGGATATAAATCATTCCTGACCCCTTCCCACATGGAATTCAGGCTGGCATCTTGCACCACACACCCAGCATCTGCTTCCTGGGATATTCTTCTGTGGAATGTGTGAAACGGCCTGTGGGTTCAGGGATGAGTGGGAAAATATCCATGGATGGGACTGGATGCTAATTAGCAATGGAAGTGATTAGAGGCAGAGCCAAAAGCAAACTAATAGAGGGTTGGTTCAGGAAAAATTGGGAAAATTAAGGAATTCTGTGGAGCACAGAGGTGAAATGTGGTGCAGAGAAATGCAGCATGCCAGAAAACATCCCAGTGGCCTCTGTAGACCTTGGAAATGGCTTTGGGGTTGGGCTGGTGGGAGAATCTGGGTGCAAATCCATAATCCCAAGGTTTGGGATTGAGTCAGTGCTGAGTGATGCTCTGGAACAGCCTGGAGCTGTGGGAATCCAGCTGGATTTGGCTTGGGAAAGTTGGCCTGGAAACCCAAACAGATCCCTGAGGGTCACCTGGGGTGGAGAGGGAGCTCAGCCCCCTGAAGTGGCTGGATCCAAAATCCATGCAGGGATCAGATCCCAGATTTCATCCCAAGCTGCTCCATGCTCTGCTTTTCCAGGAGCATCCAGCTTCACATCTCTGGCGTTGGATGGACAGGATGGGCACAGAAAAGTCAAATCTCTGGTGGCAGCACCAAGTCCTGGAATTCCCACCTGGGCTCACTTCCTACCAACCATTCCTGACTTTTCACTGATCCCAAAATTCCCTTACTAGGCTCCCACTACCCTCAAATTTACTCCCATTACCACACAAAATGCCCCACAGACACCAAATTTCACCTGCTTTTTTGGTTCTTTTCCCAAAAGTTTATTCCTTTTATTTAGATGGATTTGGTGCCTTGGTGTGGATACCAAAACTCCCCAGCGTATCCCAAATTTGGATCTCTCACAGGTCCCACAGTCCTTGGTGACTCAAAGTGCTTCCCAATCACTCTAACGGTCTTCTCCATGCAAGCCCGATCCCAAAAAATTCAGGGTCAGGCAGAAACCTGTGGATTACCACCCTACAGCATGGCTGGAATGGGATATTAACCCTCAAACTGGGAAAGCCTCAACGCCCCCATTCTGACACTGGGCAGGAGAATTTATCCCAAAAGAACTCAAACAGCTACAGAAGCCCTAAAAATATCCTGCATTAAACCATTTGTCCCGTTCATCCCTCAACCCAGGAGGGGACAGAAGCTGAGGAAAGAACCTGGGATTTAGGATTTGTTGTGGATAATTAAAGAGCAACTGGAATTAATGCAGGGGTTTTTTCCCTTCTCCCCTCAGCACCACTAAGCTCAGTCTTATCAACAGCCTTAGGCTGCCTTTGGGGTTTATTTTATAGGAATTTTAGGGTTTATCAGTGCACCAACACTTCCAAAGTTTTATCCCAAGGTTAAAGGATTCATTCATTAAAGGACTCATTACCTCAGCTTGATTCTTGCCATCTTAATGAAGCAGCTCTCCCTGGAAGAGTTCAGATTGTTTTTCCATGGGATTTTTTACGTGATCAGGACTGAGGAGGTCACTGTCCAGGAGGCTGAACTTTGGGATGGGATGGAGGAGCTTGTTTGCCTCTCCCCGGGTGGGATCCAAGGGAAGGGGCAGCTTGGAGCTGGATTTTAGCAGCTCCTTGCTCTGAGCCAAGAGGATTTTGGGCATAAATTGGCATCAGAGCAGGACAGAGATGCCCTGGGACAGCCCTGGGACAGCCCTTCCCCAGCTTTCAGCCCTGTCCAAGCTGCTCCCAAAAGCTTGGAAAACACCAGGAGGTCTGAATGAGTTCTTGGATTTGAGCAGGGACGCTCCAGCCTGAGTGTGGCCATGAGGGGTTGAGTTTTAAACCCCAATTTCCTCCTTTTTTCCAAAGAAACAGCTGCAAGAGCTCGTCAGCACCTCCTGGAGCACTCTGCTGCCCTGCCTACCTCACCTCCCTGGGTTTGCTCTCCACGGATGCTCCTTGTGCTCCGAAGAGCTGGGAAAGGCACATTTCCCCCCTCAGATCTGCCCAGGATGTAAATCCAGCACAAATCAACGGAAAATTCAGCTTTTAGACAACACTCCCTGCAGGTCTCTCGGTATTTTGCTTTTCCCTCAGTTCCTTTTGAGTTTTTTTTTTTTTTAATTTATTTATTTCCATTATTTTCTTTTCCTCATTTCCTTGATTTCCTTTTCCTGCCTTCTCCTTCCTCTTGTCCTCCTCACTCCATCCAGCCTGGAAGGGCAGGACATGGGACACTGTCCCTCCATCCCACGGGACATTCCTGATCCTGATCCTGATCCTCATCCTGATCCTGATCCTGATCCTCATCCTCATCCTCATCCCCATCCCCATCCCCGTCCTTCCATCTCTGGGCACCACTCTGAATTTTACAGAGCTTTAACCACCGAAATATGAACATTTGAAGGCTGGAATTTGATAAATTCCCAGTTATTTCATAATGTTATGTGATATTCATTTTGTAGATAAAGCTCTGAACACCTTCTCAGTCCTATCAGAGAAATGGAGGGAAAACCTCAAGATTCTGCTCCTTTTTCTCCTGGAAATTCCCAGAAAATACTGGTTTGGACAAAAACATTATTGAAGAATTTAATATTTGGTCTTTCTTTATATTATCAATATTAGGGATTAGGGATCTAATATTTACTCTTTATTTATATCATCATATATTAGAGGCCATCATCATTTTCTCGCAGAACGCACTTGGACATTTTTGGTTTTTCAAGCTTTAAACAAAAAGAATTGTATTTTTTAATGAAAAAAAATTGCAATGGAAACTTTGCCTTTCACCCAAACCCAACTCCTTCCAGCACTTCCCAAATCCATTTATCCCAGGGAACAGGGGAGGGCTCTGCTTTTCCTACCAGGAATGTTTCCCTTGGGAGCCAGGGATGGCTCTGCCTGGGCTCCCCTGGGTGTTGGTGTTTCCTTCTGCTCAGAAATATTGGTTTGGGTTTTATCTTATTTTTCACTTTGGGATTTGATCAAAATCCCATTGAATTCAGTCCAAGCTTTCCTATTGATTTCAGCTGGATTCCTGCTGGAGGATCAGAGGGAAGGGTCTGCTTTAAAAAGATGCTGAGCTTTGGGGGGGGGGGTGATCAATGCCAGAAATTCTGATTAATGCCAACATATAAAAATAAAAATAAAAATAAAAATAAAAATAAAAATAAAAATAAAAATAAATATAATAAATATCTAAAATAAATAAAATTAATAAATAACACATAAATTATAAATTTATATATATTCTAGATTATAATATATTTATATATTAATATAACATATATTTATACAATTTATAGTTATCTTATATAATTTATATATTTATATATTGTTATGTTACTTATATAGCTATAGAAATAATATAATATATATACAATATATATCTAAAATAAATAACATATAAATTACATGTTTATATATTCTATATTATTATATACTTATATATCAACGTATTTATCTTATATATTTATATATATTTATCTTATATATATTATATATTTTTATATATATTTATATATATATTTATCTTATATATATTTATCTTATATAATTTATATATATATTTTGTTATATTATTTATGTAGTTATATATTATATTATATTATATTATATTATATTATATTATATTATATTATATTATATTATATTATATTATATTATATTATATTATATTATATTATATCCTATTATATCCTATTATATCCTATTATATTATATTATATTATATTATATTATATTATATTATATTATATTATATTATATTATATTATATTATATTATATTATATCATATTATATCATGTTATATTATATAATGTTATATTATATTATGAAATAAATAAAATATAAAATAAAAAATAAGCTCCTAAAAACCTCCCCTTGCACCACCCAAGTGGGATTTGGCTCCACCCCCAGGAATATATGAATTTTTGGCCCTTTTTTTCCCATTTCTGACCCAAATTCCATGAGCAGGGCAGGGATGCTCAGCAGCAAAACCCCACAGCCAAAGCTTCAATCACCCACATCCCTCCTTCCCCCACACCTGAACCTGTGCTGGGAAAATCATTTTAATTCCCTAAAAATAACCCCAACTCTCTGGCTGGAAACTGTTTCACCACCAAAATATGGGTTTATACTCCTTTTATCAATTTCTCCCAACTTTTACACCAAAATATGCTTTTACACTCCTTTTGTTTCATTTCTCCCAGCTTTTACCACCAAAATATGGGTTTACACTCCTTTTATTCCCGTTTTCCCAGGTTTTACATCAAAATATGGGTTTACAGTCATTTTATCCTATTTCTCCCAGGTTTTACACCAAAATTTGCTTTTACACTCCTTTTACTCCATTCTTTCCCATGTTTTACAGCAAAATATGGTTTTACACTCCTTTTATCCCATTTCTCCCAACTTTTACACCAAAATATGGTTTTACACTCCTTTTGTTCCATTTCTCCCAGGTTTTACCACCAAAATATGGGTTTACACTCCTTTTATTCCCATTTTCCCAGGTTTTACCACCAAAATATGGGTTTACACTCATTTTATCCAATTTCTCCCAGGTTTGACCATCAAAATATGGTTTTTCCTTACTTTTATTCCATTTCTCCCAGGTTTTACACCAAAATTTGCTTTTGCACTCCTTTTACTCCAATTTTTCCCATGTTTTACAGCAAAATATGGTTTTACACTCCTTTTGTTCCCATTTCTCCCAGCTTTTACACCAAAATAGGGTTTTACGTGCCTATTATCCCACTTCTCCCAGAATTTACCACCAAAATGTGGTTTTACACTTCTTTTATTCCATTTCTCGCAGCTTTTACACCAAAATATGGATTTAGACCGCTTTTATTCCCATTTTCCCAGGTTTTACCACCAAAACATGGTTTTACATTTCTTTTATTCCATTTCTCCCAGGTTTTACCACCAAAATATGGTTTTATACTCCTTTTTTTTCCATTTCTCCAAAGTTTTTCAGCAAAATATGGTTTTACACTCCTTTTATTCCATTTCTCCCAACTTTTACACCAAAATATGCTTTTACACTCCTTTTACTCCAATTTTTCCCATGTTTTACAGCACAATATGGTTTTACACTCCTTTTGTTTCATTTCTCCCAGGTTTTACCACCAAAATATGGTTTTACACTCCTTTTATTCCCATTTTCCCAGGTTTTACACCAAAATATGGTTTCACACTCATTTTATCCAATTTCTCCCAGGTTTTACCATCAAAAAATGGTTTTTCCTTACTTTTATTCAATTTCTCCCAGGTTTTACACCAAAATATACTTTTACACTCCTTTTGTTCCAATTTTTCCCAGGTTTTTACACCAAAATATGGTTTTACACTCCTTTTGTTCCATTTCTCCCAACTTTTACACCAAAATATGGTTTTACTCCCCTTTTATTCCCATTTTCCCAGGTTTTACACCAAAATATGGTTTCACACTCATTTTATCCAATTTCTCCCAGGTTTTACCATCAAAATATGGTTTTTCCTTACTTTTATTCAATTTCTCCCAGGTTTTACACCAAAATATGCTTTTACACTCCTTTTACTCTAATTTTTCCCAGGTTTTTACACCAAAATATGGTTTTACACTGCTTTTATTCCCATTTCCCCATGTTTTACAGCAAAATATGGTTTTACACTCCTTTAATTCCCATTTCTCTTGGAGAAATATTTACCACTGTGGCCAAGGGGCAGTGCTGCCTCCCCCTCTGTATTTTTATAACTGTATTTCTATTTCTGTGTTTATATTTGCGTTGCCTCCACCTCCCTATTTATCTATAAAATAAAACTGCCCCAGCCGAGCAAGCTGCTGCTATTTGAGACAATAAAACCAGACGTGGGTTTGGTGACATCACCCTCACTTTTCCCCGCTTTTCCTCCTTTATTTTCTCTCCCCCCCCCCCGTCTCGGAGAACTCATTAAAATACCAAGGAAAACCAGCTGAAAGCCAGGGGAGGGATGGTGACAGCTTGGAAAATTCCCTTTGCAGAGGTTTAGAGCCGAGCTCAGGGATTGCTGCCGGCCCAGGGATGGGGGGCGTTGTTCTCTGATCCCAGCCATAAAAGTGGGGAAGGGGAGGAAGGGGAGCCCCCCGGGATCTTTGGGAACGGGGTAATTGCTCCCTCCACTCTTCCCGAAGGCAGCTCTTGGATTCTTGCCCAGAAAAAAAAAAAATAAAAATGGATATTAATGGGGTCGGGTGCGATTTTTCTGATATTATCAGGATAATAGGCTGAGTTTGGAAAGGTTTTTCCCATTTTTTTTTTTTTTTCCTGAGGGAGGCAAGTGCAGCTGCAGGTCAGGGAGCTGGAAAAGGCAGGAGCGGGATTTGCTGGGGGTTTGGGGTGCCGGGACACACCAGGGACATTTTCCTCATTTTATTTCCGTCCACAACTAAACCGGAGCCC
This sequence comes from Agelaius phoeniceus, assembly GCF_051311805.1. Taxonomy (NCBI): domain Eukaryota; kingdom Metazoa; phylum Chordata; class Aves; order Passeriformes; family Icteridae; genus Agelaius; species Agelaius phoeniceus. Next base: position 49,322,427 of record NC_135271.1, on the reverse strand, counting down.
AAAGAACCCTTGGAGAAGAGCTGAGCACTCTGGGATCACGATTTGGGCTGGAAAAGCTCCTTTTCCACTGCCTTTCCCCACAAGTTTTGCAGCACCCCGGGTTTAGCAGCAAAGGGTGAATCGGTTCAAGGCGGAATTCCATTAAATCACGGGAAATTTCCCTCCTGGGATCACTCCCCTTGTGTCTCCTGTGCCATCCTGCGGTTTCAGCTGGATAAAGGAGTTTTCTGAGATGGGAAATGATGCTTTTGGGATTCTCTGCTGGATAGCAGGGAGGGGCAGCTCACCCAGGGCCTGAGTTAATCACAGGGCTGGGTGATCAGTAATTAACAGGTGATTATTCCCTCATCTTTCATTTGTATCCAAGCAGATCCCCTCCAAATTGTGCCAAATACCCTGGAAAAAAAAAAAATGGGAAAAAAGCAAAACTTTTCCTTCTTTACTTCCCCAGACCTGAATATTTTCTTTTAAATTTATTTTAAGCCACTTTTTGGGGGCTAACCTTGACGTTCATTACCATTTTCTCTGTTTTCAGCCAAGCCCATGCCCCGAAGGTTTCTCCCCGATGCTCCAGCAGAGCTCAGCCCTGGGCACTGAGGGGCTCCAATCCCCACAAATTCCTGCTCTGTCCATGACGGGAATGATATAAATCATAAATGAGACGTTTTAATTGCCATGAATCCCCGGCCCAGCCCATGTTTGACCCGCAGGAGGGATTTGGGCAGGGATTTGGGATGGGGAGGAGGTCAGGCCGTGCTGCAGAGGGATGATTGAAGCCAGGAGCAGCTTCAGGAATGCATTTCCAAAGGGCAGCGATCCCTGCCTGCTCCACAGGGCTGTCCTTGCTCCAGGGAAGGGAAATTTGGAGCATCATTAGGGCTTCAAATCCTGCTGGGAGAACCTGGAGCCTCAGGAATTAACTGGGCAGGGCCTTGGGAGGAGCGGATAAGGATTTTCCCTGACTTGCTGAATCCTCAAATATTCCCCCATCTCCCCAAGTTGTTTTATCTGCAGCAAAGATCTCCAGAGGGGATTGATGCCTGGAGAGGCTGCCCTGGAGCAGAGCTAAGGAATAAAGCAGGGATTTATTAACAGGATCTCCTCCATGGATCCACCTTGGGCAGCACCAGAGCCCAGCCAGGGCTGCACCCAAGATCAACCAAAATGGCCCCAAAATGCACCAGCGCTCCCGGGCTCTGTCCCTGGGATCAGTTCTGCTCCATTTGCATCTTGCAGTTCATTGTCCCATCCCAGCTTTAGCCCCTGCAGTCCCACCCTGCTTGTTTTTCTCTCTCCAGCCCACGGGGTTTGTTGTAGTTGAGACAGAGACAGTCCAAAGCAACACACTCCATTTTCAGAAGGCTTCAAACTGTTTTTATTATATATTTTTTATTGTTTGTATTTTATTATATATCTTTTTATGCATGCTTTTTATACATTCTTACAAAGCTCAGAAGTTTACACTTTACTCATTGGTCACGAGAAACAAACAAAGTGCTCATTGGAACAGGCAGCTGCAGGTTTCTCTTATTTTTCCTTCTTTCCTTCTTGGTTTCTATGTCAAAGACCTTGGTAGAAAATTCTTTCAGGGTTAAAGATGGATCCTCTTGTCAAACTTCTCTGTGGCTCACAGAAGCTGCTGTAAAACCTCTTCCACAGCTGTTTGTGCTCTTGGGAGCACCAACCTGAGATTTGGCTCATTTGTCCTTGGTGCCCAGCTGGAGCAGGAATTGTTTTGTCTCCCTGCTCTGTGCACAGAGCTCAGCAACGCTGAATGTGAAGCTCAGAGCTGCAACTAAAGCAGCACAGAGCCTGAAACATGGAAAAGCCAAAGCTGAGGCATCAGTGGGAGATCCCAGTTTTCCTGGCTCTGCTCTCCTTCCCTTTGGAGCTGGGTGGGCCGAGGGGCCTGGCTGTGGTCAGGGTGACAAGGAGGGACAGAGCTGCAGAGCATCCCCTTTGGTGGGAATAAAAACTCCTGATCCAAACCCTAAGCAGGGATGCTGAGGGCTGGAATCTGCTCCGTGGGATGCTTGTCCTCCACATCCTCCCAAAAGGAGTGGGAATGTGAAATTTGGTTGGGATTTGGAGCCTCCTGTTCCTGTAGACTCCTAAACCAGGACAAGAGGGAGGATGGAAAGGAGGAAAAGCCATCCCAGAAACCCCAGGTGCAACAAACACTGCGGGGCAGCAGCTCCAGGGCTGGGAGATCCCGATTTTCCTGGCTCAGGTCTCCTTCCCTCTGGAGATGGGTGGGATGAGGGGTCTGAGCAAAGGATCCCCTTTGCTGGGAATAAAAACTCCCCAAATCCCATTCCCTATGAAAATACCGATTAAATCCTTTTTATTTTCCACCACGAGCATTTCTGAGCGTGCTTTTTCCCAAGAAATCTTTGGGAACTGGGAGGAATTTGGTGAGACCAGGTCCAGCCATTCCTGCTCCAGGAGCTCCTCTTCTGCCCGAGGGATTCAGGGATTCCCCTCCATATCCATGCAGAGAATTCCAGGCTGCCCGAGGAGGTTTGGGATGATTTTTGTCCCTTTCTGGCTCATGAATAATGGAGTGATGAGGGTGTGACAAGAGGTGACAAACGAGGGTGGCAGGGGCAGGCAGGATCCCATCAAATTCCCACCCCTCTGACAGCTTCAGGCTCTTCATCTGCCAAGGACAGGGAAATATAAACTGGGAGAAGCGGCCTTGAATATAAAATATTAAAAATAAAAATAAAATCTATAAATATAAAATGTAGAATATATGAAATATCTTAGATAGGAGCAAAGGCGTCCTAAACACAGGATTTTTTACATGGAAAGGACAATTTAAGGGATTAATAAACATTCCCATTTTCTTTCCTTCCCAATAAATGTGTCTTTAAGGCCTATTAAAGGCCAAAATTCCTGATTTTCACTGATTTTTCACTGTGTTAAAACAATTTCTTCCCACAAAACTCCAGTGGCCCATCTAGATTCACCAAAAGGGTTTTTTTCCACACCTGGAGATTTGGAAAATGGCCATTTTTGGAATCAGAATCAAACCCAGGCTCGGGGAATTTACATCCATAAAATAATTGTGGATTTGAGCAGGTGAAAATGGGATATTCCTCTAATAAGAAAGATAATTCCAAATATCCCAGACAGGATCACTGCAGTCCCAGCAGGTGAATTCCTGGCTGCACAATCCACCAGGAGAAGGAATTTTCCACCATCCCAGCACTGCAAAATCCATGGATTCATCAGGCAGCTCCTGCCTGCAGCTCCATCCATGGCTGTGGATGTTCCAGGTTTATTTTGGGAAAAGATCCAGTCCTTGATGAGCTGTTTGTTCCCCTGCTCCCTGCCTGATGTCATCCCAACAGCACAAAATGAGATTTGGGGGTGCAGGCTATTGGATTATGGGGTGGGATATCCAATTATTCTTGGAATATTAAAGCATTCCTGGTGTGGGAGAGGAAAGGTGGAGCTCAGGCTTCAAACAAACACAGACTGACCCCAAAGCCAGGCAGCTCCGGGAATTAAATCCATTAGGATGTGGAGCAGTTGGAAATGGATTGATGTGGATCCCAAAAATCAGATCTGGTGGGAACAGCCTCGCAGCAGGTTGGATCCATATCCAAACCCATGGAAATCCATGGAAATCCATAGGAATCATCTGTTTTAATGATATAGGATCTGTTCTTTTGAATGGCAAAGCCTTTGTGTGGTTCCTGATGGTTTTTTCCTTGGAGAAAACCTGTTGGGAACAGCCTTGGAGCTGTTATCCCACTGAGCAGATTGGATCCCTATCCAACCCCATGGCAATCCATGGAAATCCATAGGAATCACCTGTTTTAATGATATAGGATCTGTTCTTTTGAATGGCAAAGCCTTTGTGTGGCTCCTGATGGTTTTCCTTGGAGAAAACCTGTTGGGAATAACCTTGGGGCTGTTATCCCACTAGGCAGATTGGATCCATATCCAACCCCATGGAAATCCATGGAAATCCATAGGAATGATCTATTTTAATGATTTAGGATCTGTTCTTTTGAATGGCAAAGCCTTTGTGTGGCTCCTGATGGCTTTTTCCTTGGAGAAAACCTGTTGGGAACAGCCTTGGAGCTGTTATCCCACTTGGCGGGTTGGATCTGTATCCAGCCCCATGGAAATCCATGGAAATCCATAGGAATAATCTGTTTTAATGATATAGGATCTGTTCTTTTGAACCTTTTTGTCGTTCCTGATGGTTTTTCCTTGGAGAAAACCTGTTGGGAACAGCCTTGGAGCTGTTATCCCACTGGGCAGATTGGACCCCTATCCAACCCCATGGAAATCCATGGCAATCCATGGAAATCCATAGGAATCATCTGTTTTAATGATTTAGGATCTGTTCTTTTGAATGGCATAACATTTTTGTGGATCCTGATGGTTTTTCCTTGGAGAAAACCTGTTGGGAATAACCTTGGGGCTGTAATCCCACTAGGCAGATTGGATCCATATCCAACCCCATGGCAATCCATGGAAATCCATGAAAATCCATAGGAATGATCTATTTTAATGATTTAGGATCTGTTCTTTTGAATGGCAAAGCCTTTGTGTGGCTCCTGATGGCTTTTTCCTTGGAGAAAACCTGTTGGGAATAACCTTGGAGCTGTTCTCCCACTTGGTGGGTTGGATCTGTATCCAGCCCCATGGAAATCCATGGAAATCCAGGGAAACCCATAGGAATCATCTGTTTTAATGATTTAGGATCTGCTCTTTTGAACCTTTTTGTGGTTCCTGATGTTTTTTTCCTTGGAGAAAACCTGTTGGGAACAGCCTTGGAGCTGTTATCCCACTGAGCAGATTGGATCCCTATCCAACCTCATGGCAATCCATGGAAATCCATGGAAATCCATAGGAATCATCTGTTTTAATGATTTAGGATCTGTTCTTTTGAATGGCATAACCTTTTTGTGGATCCTGATGGTTTTTCCTTGGAGAAAACCTGTTGGGAATAACCTTGGAGCTGTTATCCCACTTGGTGGGTTGGATCTGTATCCAGCCCCATGGAAATCCATGGAAACCCATAGGAATCATCTGTTTTAATGATTTAGGATCTGTTCTTTTGAATGGCATAACCTTTTTGTGGATCCTGATGCTTTTTCCTTGGAGAAAACCTGTTGGGAACAACCTTGGAGCTGTTATTCCACTGAGCAGATTGGATCCATATCCAACCCCATGGCAACCCCATGGAAATCCATGGAAACCCATAGGAATCATCTGTTTTAATGATTTAGGATCTGTTCTTTTGAACCTTTGTGTGGCTCCTGGTGGTTTTTCCTTGGAGAAAACCTCTCCCACCACCTGTTTGCCTGCACTGGGATTCCTGGGATGCAGAGGACCCCTGTGGAATTTGCTCCCTGGTAATTCCTGGCTGGTGCATCCACAGCTCCTTAAACTGCTGGATTGGGACTCAAAACGAGCCAGGAAATCCTGACATTCCCAGGGATGGGCTCCATGGGCATGGTCCATGGGCAGCACATCCAGGGAAGCAATCCCAGCTCATGGATGGATGGATGTTCCCCTTCCAGAGAGAACAACTTGCCCAAACCAAACCATTCCACAGGGCAGATTTAAGCAGGGAAGAGCCTGGAAGTTTTTCCCACTCTCCCTAGGATTGAATTTTTCAGAATTTCCCCATGCCAGGGAAATCCTCCTTCCTTGTCTTTTTGCTCATCCCAAGAAGAAACATCCTCAGGATGAATCCCAGTGCCAGCCCTGGATGAGAACTGAGTTTTCCAACACCACATCAAAGCTTCCCAAGTGAGAAAATTCCCCCCTCCCATCCATTCTGCCAAGCAGATTTGGGAGAGCCTGCTGAGGAGCCAAGTCAAAATATTGGGAATTCTGCATTCTGTGGCCTCCTCCTGCTGCCAGACTCGTGAGAGGGAGATGTCAAACACGGCATCTGCCTGGGGAGAGTCATCCCAGAATCCATTAGGATCCCTTAATACAAGGAAAACCCTTTGTGGGAAGGAGGATCAGGAAGTGCAGCACAGATTTTTCTGCACATTTCAAGCACAGAATCTTTGTTTTATCCACGTTTTTATGAATTCCTCAAATATTCCCCTGGCCAGGGCCGACAAAGCAAACAATAATATTGGGATTTCTTGCTGTTCTCCCCTAAAACTCACACATTTTTTAGACAATGAAATATTGTTCCCTCTGCTCCTGCTCGGAGAACAGAGCGCACAGTGAGAGCCCAGGCTTTGCAAAGTAATGGGAAATGGGAAAGAATTTAAGGAAAATCCTGGTGCCTCAGGTTTGGCTTTTCAATGTTTCAGGCTCTGTGCTGCTTTAGTGTAAAAGGGACAATGTTTAAGGGATGCTGAGCTCTGTGCACAGAGCAGGGAGACAAAACAATTCCTGCTCCAGCTGGGCACCAAGGACAAATGAGCCAAATCTCAGCCCCAAGAGCACAAACCCCGTGGGCTGGAGAGAGAAAAACAAGCAGGGTGGGACTGCAGGGGCTAAAGCTGGGATGGGACAATGAACTGCAAGATGCAAATGGAGCAGAACTGATCCCAGGGACAGAGCCCGGGAGCGCTGGTGCATTTTGGGGCCATTTTGGTTGATCTTGGGTGCAGCCCTGGCTGGGCTCTGGTGCTGCCCAAGGTGGATCCATGGAGGAGATGCTTGGAATGAATCCCTGCTTTATTCTGGGACTCTGCCCAGCCCCTGCTCCAGGGCAGCCTCCCAAGGCATCACCACCCCTGGAGCTGCTGCCTGACCCCTGAGCCCTTCAATCTCCTCTGCCCCCACAGGCATTTCAATTTATGGGATTCCTCCTCTCCCAGTGCTTTCCCCACTGTTGTTTTGGGTGGAATCAAAGGGTTCTCATAGCTGGGATTGTCGTGGTTTGAAAGCCACAGGCTTCAAAGTTGAAATCTCCAACTCAGCTGTCGGGACATAAATCTGCAGAAATTCCTAAACTCAGCTGAGCTCTGTGGGATCTGCATTCCCTGCTCCGTGTTTGGAACCACTCACAGCTGGTTTTTAGGGCTGCTTTGACACATCTCGATTTGTTAATGTGTGTTTTGCAAAGGGGATTTTGATTGGCTCCTCTTAATTAGCCCTGCTAATGAAGCTGAGAGGAGCAGAGGCTTTCATTGGGCTTTGCATTCCAATGCTGCCACCGGGGTTGGTTTTGCAGCCCAGCCCTGTGGGGAGACAGAGGGATGTGGGAAAACGCCCCCTCAGCCACGGAGAACTTTGATGTCTGGGGCAGGGAAAACACTGAGAGGCTTTCTGGGACTCACTGAGGAGGTTTTGGTGCCAAATTCAGGCAATCTTGGAATGGTTTGGGTTGGAAGAGACCTTAAAGCCCATCCAGTTCCAAGGGCAGGGACACCTCCCACTGTCCCAGGCTGCTCCATCCTGGCCTTGGGCACTGCCAGGGATCCAGGGACAGCCCCAGCTGCTCTGGCAATCCCAGCCCAGCCAGGAATTCCCAGTTCCCAATGTCCCATCCATCCCTGCCCTCTGGCACTGGGAGCCATTCCCTGGCTCCTGTCCCTCCATCCCTTGTCCCCAGTCCCTCTCCAGCTCTCCTGGAGCCCCTTCAGGCCCTGCCAGGGGCTCTGAGCTCTGCCTGGATCCTTCCCTTCTCCAGGGGAACATTCCCAGCTCTCCCAGCCTGGCTCCCAAGCATTGGAACCTCTCCATCCTCCCTCTTATCCTTGTTTAGGAATACCAGGAATAGGAGGCTCTAAATCCCAGCCAAATTTCACATTCCCACCTCTTTTGGGAGGATGTGGAGCACGAGCACCCCATGGAGCAGATTCCATCCCTCGGTGTCACTGCTGTGTCTCCCAAACCTGCTGTGGTTTGGATTCCAGGGTTTGGATCGGGAGTGTTTTATTCCCTCCTCTGGACTCGCTCCAGCAGCTCCACATCCTTATTGAGGGTTTTCCAGAGCTCTGCAGGTGGGCTCTTAGGAGAAGGTGAGAATCCTCCCTCCTTCCCTCTGATCCCATCTGCTGCTGTGGAAAAACCATGGGAAAAGCAAATGATTTATCACTAACACATCCCTCAAAAACCATCAGGTTACTGAGGTCCACAGCACCCAGAGCTCAACCCTTGGGATGCTGCTGCTGCAGGAAAAGGAGGGAATTGTCTCAGGAAAAGGAGGGAGCTCAGGAGGCTCCAAGGCAATTCTCATTGCAGGTTCTTGGTGCTGATGTGAGCAGCTGCCACCCGTGGGAACACAGAATTCCTGGGCACCTTCCCGGCCTCCTGTCCCTCAGCTATCACCCAGGGATCACATCAGCCGCACATCGGGGTGGGTGGCAGCACCTCAGGTTTTTCTGGTCCGACTGGAAGGATCCCAGGTTTATCAGGGCTCTTCTCCTGCAGGCACCACATCAAACCCTCTCCTCCTGCACTGGGGATGGAGTCACCCTGAGCAGAGCTGGCTCCTGGGGCGCCCAACTGGCCACCAAAACTGTTCCTGTGGCCTTTGGAACCTCTGGGGTGGTTTGGCTGCAGATCTTGGAGGGTTCTGCCTCCAGCTCCCGCTGTGAGAAATTCACCTCTGCCTCATATCTGGCCCTCAAATATCTGCAGAGATTTCCTCAGGTGTTGGTGGATCAAATGCACCGAGTTCCTGGAGTCTGTCCTGCACTGGGACAGCTCATTTTCTCCTGCATCAGAGCTGCATCCAGCATCTCAGGTTAGTGAGATCCTGGTGCATCGCCTGGGATCTCTCCCTCTCCATCACTTTGAGCTGATTCACTCTTCCCACACAGCTCAAAGCCTCACTGTGGGATCCTGAGTGCTTTATTTCAGTCCTCAAGACTCCAAATTGTCCATGTTTCCCCTTTCAGTTGGTTCCATCAGCAGATTTGATCAGGAAATTTCATCAGCAACTTCTTTCTCTTTTTTTGGTCACTAATAAAAATATCAAACATTGTTTTCCATGCGGATCTGGAAGGAATTGGCTCCTCTGGTTGTCACCTGCCCTTGCTCAATTTCTTACCTGCATTTCCCATCCCCTCCTTGTTCCTGTCTCCTCCTTTTCCTGCTGTCCAGACAGATCCAATCCTCTGCATTCCCTTTTTCTAAGAATCCCATTCTCTTCCAAAGCCAGGCCCAATTATCCTTTCTTTCACCTTTGCTCCACTTTTCCATCATTTCCCATTTAACAGCTCCTTCCCTCATCCATTTTCCCTAAATAAAATTGGATTAATCAGCTTTTAATTGCCCAATCACCATTTGTAAGTGCCAGGATTAATTTTAATGCCATTCCCCACTAAAATGAGGAGCAGAACTTGGAGCAAGGATCAAATTCCCTGTAATTCCCCCCTCCCAAATCACCAAGATAAAGCACCCAGAGCCACTCACTTCTGCCCTTCCACGTAACACATCTGTGCTTTCTTAAAGCTTTATTGCCATTAAGAAGTCATCAATTAGTGGGAACAACTCTGGGAGTTGTTCATTAATTTCCTCCCTGGGTGCAGATGAAAAAGGTGACCTGGATAAAGCCATCATTTTCCTGATGTACCCATCAATCCTTGGAGGCTGGGGGTCTTCTCCTCACAGAGCTGCATTTCCTGCTGCATTTCCCCCTTTCCTTGGGGGGGAAATGCTCCAAAAACCTCAGCGGGGCCCTAAAACCCTCAGGAATGAGGGGGTTCACCTCTCGAATGGGAGTCAAAGGGGAGGAAAAATGGGATGTAAGCATTGATGGGATGTAAACATCATCCTGATCCTGGTGGGATGCAAACATTGTCCTGATCCTGGTGGATGTGAGCATTGTCCTCATCCTGGTGCATGTGAGCATTGTCCTGATCCTGGTGGGATGCAAACATTGTCCTGATCCTGGTGGGATGTCAGCATTGTCCTGATCCTGGTGGGATCTAAACATTGTCCTGATGTATGAGGCTCTGGCTGGAACATGAGGAAGGAGCTCTGGATTTCTGATGGATCATGAGCAGCACTGGATTCCTGTGGCATTTAGAGGTGTCCAGGGAGGTGACACCAATCAGATTGTCCTGAAAACCCTCAGGAATAAGGGGGTGCATCTCTGGAATGGGGGTCAAATGGAAGGAAAAATGGGATGTAAGCATTGTCCTGATCCTGGTGGGATCTAAACATTGTCCTGATCCTGATGGGATCCAATCATTGTCTTGATCCTGGTGGGATGTCAGCATTGTCCTAATCCTGGTGGGATCTAAACCTTGTCCTGATGTCCACAGCTCTGGCTGGAACATGGGGAAGGAGCTCTGGATTTCTGATGGATCATGAGCAGCACTGGATTCCTGTGGCATTTAGAGGTGTCCAGGGACGTGACACCAACAGATTGTCCTGAAAACCCTCAGGAATGAGGGGATTCATCTCTGGAATAGGGGACAAATGGAAGGAAAAATGGGATGTAAGCATTGTCCTGATCCTGGTGGGATCTAAACATTGTCCTGATCCTGGTGGGATGCAAACATTGTCCTGATCCTGGTGGGACGTAAGCATTGATGGGACGTCAGCATTGTCCTGATCCTGGTGAGATGTCAGCATTGTCCTGATCCTGGTGAGATGTCAGCATTGTCCTGATCCTGGTGGGATGCAAACATTGTCCTGATCCTGGTGGGATCTAAACACTGTCCTGATGTCCACAGCTCTGGCTGGAACATGAGGAAGGAGCTCTGGATTTCTGCTGGATCATGAGCAGCACTGGATTCCTGTGGCCTTGGGAGGTGACGCCAGGCCTGGCACTGAAACCTCGGCTTGGGGGCTGTTGTCCCCCTTTCCAGAGCTCTTCCCACATGGAATTCCCAGTTCTGGGTGATGACTGCTGGCTGCGAGGCAGAAATCCCAGGAATTCCACAGCAGGCCATTCCCAAGGGATTGACAAGCAGAGTTTGTGTTCCTGTGTGGTTTGGACAAGTCCTGGATCCCCCATGGGTGTCCCCAGACCGAACCCAACGCTGGATTTCCTGCCAGCTCCAATTCCCACCTTGATCCTTAGGGAAAGGGAATCATTCCCTCACCTTCCCAGCAGGAGCAGAGTGACCCTGGCCGTGTCCTGCCCCACAGATCCCGCTGCTCAAGCTGCAGGATGGCATTTTGGGAAGGGAGCTGCATGAAGTAGGTCAGGTGTGTATTTTAGGACACTGTTCCTGCAGAATGGAGTTATTTTAAAAAGTGGAATTCCGGGTCAGGGAAGTGGAGGTGTACAGAAGATGGAAAGGAGCTGGATTTTTCATCCTTACCCCCCAAAAAACCCTCAGTGAAGTGAACAGGGCTGGCACTTTCACCCTCATCAGTGCCAGCCCACCGTGGGCTCCTTTCCTGGACTCCACATCTCGCTGGAGTTTGTGTGGGAAGGAATTTGGTGTGATGGTGTTTGCAGGGGTCCCAGGATGAGGGAAGAGATGAGAATGTTGACTCCATGTTTCAGAAGGCTTGATTTATTATTTTATGATATATATATATATTATTAAAACTATGCTAAAAGAATAGAATAAAGGATTCCATCAGAAGGCTGGCTAAGAATAGAAAAGGAATGGAATGATAACAAAGGCTTGTGACTGACTGAGACAGTCTGAGCCAGCTGGGCTGTGATTGGCCATTAATTAGAAACAACCACATGAGCCCAATCCCAGATGCACCTGTTGCATTCCACAGCAGCAGATAACCATTGGTTACATTTTGTTCCTGAGGCCTCTCAGCTTCTCAGGAGAAAAAATCCTAAGGAAAGGATTTCTCAGAAAATATCATGGCTACAATTTGGGATAACTTGGGACAATCCAAATGGGATAGCAGAGGGAGCAGGACCCACCCCACATCCCATCCTGGGAGCCATCTGGGGCTCATGGAGCTGCAAAGCCAGGGAATTTGCTGCTGCTGCAGCTGGAAGGGAGATCCAGGATGGAGCAGCTGGAATTTGGAGCAATCCCAAGCTCACCTTTGGTCATGGTGGCTGCTCTGGGAGGCAGGATTGGGAATGCTGTTCCAGAGCTCCAGAACGTGCATCCAGGTGTCCCTGGCACCAGAAACCCTTCAGAGGCTTCAGCAGAGGCTGCCAGGAGCCACAGGCATTCCCAGATTCCCGAGGAAACACATTTGGGATAAATGACCAAAGGTGACTGCATCCACAGCGGGTGGCCGGCCTCAGGGAGGCTCAGCAGCCACGGAAATGACTCAAAAAAACCCAAACAGAATAAAATGCTGCATTCCCTCAGCTGCAGGGGAGCAGGGTGATGCCTCTCTTCCCTTCAGGAGCATCCTGCTCCCAGCAGGAATTTGCTGGGCCAGCAGAGGAAGCAGGTTTGCTGGGCAGCGTGCCCAGAGCCAGGGCAGCTCCCCGGCTCAGGGGCACTCGTGGCAGCTCTGCTCCAGCCTGGAAAACATTTGGAAGTGGTTTGGAGCACATTGTTGAAATGTTTTTGCACTTCTGTCACTGGCAGAGGCCTTTGCTGGGAATGGGAGGCTCCAAGTGCAGGTTTTCCACGTTTGCATCCCTGTTTGCTGCAGCTGAATGAGCCCTGAGTGGGATTCCCCAGCCAAAACTCCCTCCCCATCCCAAAGGAGCTGGAGCCCCCCCAGGAGTGCCCAAGCCTCTGTGCCCCACCTTTCCTGGCAATCCTGGGAATATTCCTCATCCCACAGCAGATAGATGGACAGAAATGTACATTTTGTGCAACACTTAGCTCATCTTTAACCGAGTTTCCAATGCAAAGAAGCTCTGTCAGCACTTCCTCCCTCCCATTCCATGAGCACACCCTGCCTTAAGTCACCCATTCTCATCCTCTGCCCATTTTTTCCTCCCAGTTATTTCCCCTCTCCTCATGTGGGGCTGTCCTGGCCAAGGGACCTGGCAACTCCTGTCCCTGACAGAGATGTCCCCTGAATGTCCTGTAATCACATTTTAATGGCTATCAAGAACTATTTACACTTTAAAACAAGGCATTCAGTACATTAATAACAAGGCAAACCCATGGATTATTGATCCAGTGGTGATGCTGCAGTGCAGGGACCCCATCCCTGTCCCCATTTCCTGCACATCCCTTTCCTGGGGGGAAATCCACAGCTTGGGCCACATGAAGGGCTTGCTCAATACCCAGAAACCATTAAAAAAACGTCTCTCTGGAGCACAAAATATTTATGTTTTATGAGTTCATCCTAAAGCTGAGGTGGTGAAGATACCGAAGGCATGAATAATCCAGGGTGGCTGCAAAAACCACCCCAGGCTGCAGGGAAAGGGAAGGGCAGAGGCTCTGAAAGATTTTCCTTCTCCACCTCAGGTTATTTAAAGAGGGCACTCAGGGCAGAGTGCTCAGCTCATGTTCTGTGCTCAGGAAATTCAGGTTAAAATGAATTTCAGCTCAAAAATTGGCTAAAATCAGCTGGTGGCTCACAAAGCAGCACAGGGCAGACTCCCACAGTCCTGCAAGGTAGAAAATAAATCAGTGAAATCATTTCCTACCCCCAAAAAATGTGATAGTGAGGAAGCAGCACATCTCTGCTGCCTGGGGAGGAGCGCTGGGGACAGAGGGGTGCTGGAAATGTGGATTTGGGGATTCAGGAGCCAAACCACCCCAGCTGTGTTCCCCCAACAGGCAGGAGAAGAGATGGTGACCCTTGCCAGGTGTCCCCAGACAGGCAGTGCTCAGGCTCCTCTGCTCAGAGATAAGAGGAAGGTGATAAGAGGGGGATGCTCCAGCTGCTCCAGGTTGGAAGCACCCACAGAAATATGGGTGGGCAGCATTCCTCACAGCTAAAGGAAATTCAGTTTAAAATGGATTTCAGCTCAAAAATTGGCTAAAATCAGCTGGTGGCTCACGGAGCAGCACAGGGCAGACTCCCACAGTCCTGCAAGGTAGAAAATAAATCAGTGAAATCATTTCCTACCCCCCAAAAATATGATAGTGAGGAAGCAGCACATCTCTACTGCCTGGGCAGTGATGGGGAGGAGTGCTGGGGACAGAGGGGCGCAGGTTTTTATCCCTAAAAACCTTGTCCTGGGTGACAGCAGGGACAGTCACCCACCCACAACTGTCCCCAGCCAGAATGGCTCTGTATCTATCTCTCCAAGGTCTTTTAAGGGAAAACTATCTAATTAAGAAATGACACTTAAATGGTTTTTACTTTTAATTTAATAACTAATTACTTGTGTCTTGTAATGTGGACTTTTTGGTCTAATTACAAATTGCTACTTAAACTCCTTAAGAAGAAGGTGGAGAAGAAGGACTAGCTACTGCCTTAAAACTTTTATTTTAGTTCTATATATATTATTGTATTCTAAAACTTTAATCTCCAAGTTTTTCTACTATGTGATATTACACAGTTCTATTCAAACTGCACACTCACAATCTTGGTGTTATCCATCAATTTTAGAAGATTTCTCTACAGCTTCAGGTTAAATGCAGTGCTCTCTTGAGGGGCTGTGTCTTTCAACACAGAAAATTCTTAGTTGCTAAAATTCTTAATAATAAATAATACTTAAATAACACTAAAATTCTCAGAATCCAGGGTTCCAACACCCTCCCACCTTCCCCGCTCCCTCTGCCCAGTCTCAGCTCTGCTTTCAAGGATTTTCACGCCAGACTGGAATATTTTAATGCTTGGATAATTCTGTTTATAACCCGTTGCATGGGCTGGTAGCACTGAGCTGCCCTTGCTGTGCATCTCACCCAAACTGACTGAGTCCCCAGGCGGGGATGAAACCAAAAATTCTTCTGGGACGTGGCTCTGCAGACAAACACGGGGCTAAAAATACCCCAGTGCAGCTTTCCTCCTCCTCCTCCTCCTCCTCAGACACACACAGCTACAACTCCTCAGGGCAACCAGAAGCATTTTTGAAATATCAGCACGAAGGGAGTGGTTCCCGACCAGGAAAAAACTGAATAAATATTGGTTTAGCACCGCTGAATTTGAATAGAAAGGTGAGGGGAACAAAAAGAGCAGCTTTTGGGAGCTGTGGGTGGGTGTGGACGCGCTGGGTTCTCCTCTTTCCGTGGATTTTGGCAGCTCTTCCTTCATGCCCTGGGCACGGGCAGCCCCAGGAGCTCCCGGTTTTCCTCCTCCCACGTTCTCCCCCGTGGATTTACACCAGAGCATGAGTGGGATCTGACTCTGACACATAAAAGGGATTTTTTTTTCCACTTTATTCCCTGAAAT
This sequence comes from Agelaius phoeniceus, assembly GCF_051311805.1. Taxonomy (NCBI): domain Eukaryota; kingdom Metazoa; phylum Chordata; class Aves; order Passeriformes; family Icteridae; genus Agelaius; species Agelaius phoeniceus. Next base: position 49,307,298 of record NC_135271.1, on the reverse strand, counting down.
GTGCTGAGATTCTGGCTGGATTTTCCCTTTTTTCCTCTTGTTAGCACCCAGACATGCTCCTGGGGAAAGATGAGATGTGTGGGAGCCCGGAGCTCTGGCTGGCGCGGCCAAGGCTGAGCAAATCCAACATTTTGTGTTTCCAGAGCCTTCCCCAGCCCTTCAGAGCAGCGATTTCCACCCAGCCAACAATCCCACGTGCTGGATATTCCTCTAAAAAAGTTATTTTGGGACAAGCTGTGGCCGTGTGGTTTCTGCAGAGCACTTCAGCTGCGCGCAGAGCAGAGGAAAGGCGATGTTTGCGCACGCAGCGAGCTCCAAGTTTCTCATTTTTTGCTGGAATTTTGTGGGTTTTCCATGCAAACCCTCCTGTCCCCGCGTTGCTCCGGGAGCATGACGAAACCTGGCCCGGAGCCTGCAGATTTCCGCTGCGGTGTTAATGAGCTGTTCCAAGGAAAAAGAGGCTGCGAAAGAGTTTCCTGACAAAACTCCGGGAAAATTTCACACCGAGGAAAATTTCCCGCTGGAAACTCCGAGGAAAATTTCCCAGCCGGGAACAGCCAGGGCTGCGCTGCCCATCCCGGGTCATCTCGGTGTCCCCAAAGCCCCGGCTGCCACCCAGGAGGAGCAAACCAGGAATTTTTCCCAGCTAGGAGAGAAATGAAAGGTTCAGGATGTCCCAAAAGCCCTGAAGCCTGAGGGATGCTGGGCTGGGAGGGTGGGAATGCTCTGGGTGGCTCCAGGGGCATTCCCAGCTCGCTGGGCTTTTTTTGGGGAATGCCCCTGATTTTGGTGATGTATTGAAAAGACTTTCACAACAATTCACATCAGTAAAACACAAGTGTAGTGTTTCACACTGCACTTTATAGCTCCTAATAAATTGAGTTTTATTAGGAACTTCACGTATTTTATAGGTAGGATTGCTCACTCAGAACCTGATTGGTTCTTAACAACACCCTTCACACTACTGGTTAATTAGGAACAACCGTTTATTTCTATAAATTACTATAATAATTATAAAACATGATATAAATTATATATATAATATTATACATTATACATTATACATTATACATTATACATTATAATGTATTATGCATTATGTATAATATATAATATACAATATACAATTATATTATATTATATATAATTATATTATATTATATTATATATAACATATTACATATTACATATTATATATTATATATTATATGACATATTATATATGATAATATATATTACATATATATTACATAATTATATATTATATTTATAATATAATATTACATATTACATGTTATATATTACATGTTATATATTACATATTACATATTACATATTACATATTACATATGATATATGATATATGATATATGATATATGATATATGATATATGATATATATGATATATGATATATGATATATGATATATTATATATTATATATTATATATTATATATTATATATTATATATTATATATTATATATTATATATTATATATTATATATTATATATTATATATTATAAAGATGTATTATATAATCATTATAATGAAATATTCTAGTGATTATAGTTATTGATTATTGGTTATGTTATCGAGCAGGATTATTCCCTCGCCTCTGCAGGACAGACAGGTTGGGAATTGTGCTGGGGAACATCTCAGCCCCTGGGTGGATGCTCTGCCAGCACCAGCAGTGGGGATCTCAGTGACCTCCCCAAGGATTCCTTATCCCCCTGGAGCATCCCTGTCCCTGGCAGCCCCATCCATGGGTAACCTCTGGGAGGATGAAGCCGAGCTCTGCACGCAGGAGGAAGCAGCAATATTTACCAGCTGGTAGGCGAGGATGGGATTCTTTCCAGGGGGAAAAAAAAAAAACCCAAAACAAACAAGCAGGAGGAAGGTGAGGCACGTGTTTGGGTCAGGTACTCAGTCACGAGCGTTTCCTGCCTGGTGACATTCCTGCCACGCTTCGGGAGCTGCCGCTGGGAACTGGCTGGGCTTAAAAAAGAAAGAAAAAAAAAATAACATTCGAGTATCCCCCACCTTTCATTTTCTTTTCCTGGCTCGTGTAACCATAGCAAAGGAACCTCGCTGGGAGATGGAGAATTCCTGCCATGCTCCCATTGAACCACTCCAGATTTGGAGCTTTTGGCTGGGGAAACATCAGGGGTTTGCTCCTGGGCAGAGAAGGGGCCACGCTGTGCTCTGGCTGGGGCTTGGAGCCCTGGCTGCTGAGAATTGGAGATTTTCTGTGCTGCCAGGCACTGACCCCCAGGAGAACACTGCATTGACCTGAGGCTGTGGAGAAGGCTTCCAGAATTGATTGATAACACTGGGATTACGGGTGTGTGGTTTGAATAGAACTGTGTAACAGTACAGGGTGGAAATCTTCGAGTTTTAGGGTTTAGAATATAGTAATATATACAAAGCAAGATGGAGGTTTTAAGGTGGAGGCTGGTCCCTCTTCTTCACCTTCTTCTCCATGAGTTTGGACAGTATTGTGTAATTGGATAAAAAAGTCCGCATTTAGGAACACGGGTAGTTAGTTATTAAGTTAAAAATAAAAATAATTGAGGTGTCATTTCTTAATTAAACAGTTTATCTTTAAGAATCCTTATAGAAAAAGAAATGTGGCTCCATTTTTTTACCTTGATAGTGAAGCACTACAGAACTCACAGCTTGTAGGAGCTTGTATAGAAACTAATAAGCATCTGAGTCTGAACAAAAAAAAAAACAACAAAACAAACAAACAAACAAAAATAAAACCAACAAAAAAAAACCAAAAAAACCCCCCAAAAACCCGCCATTTAATCCCAACCTTGACCAAAAAAAAGCAAAAGAATCAACATCAGTGAATGATTCCTGCTCCTGGGTGCAGCTCATTGATGGGAGAGTGGGAATTGCAGGCAGAGCCCACGCAGGCAGCTGGCAGAACTGGAGCTTACTATGAGAGCAGCATATGCTGAGCTCAGTTCTGAGACCTCCAATCACTACGAGTGCTTAAAATATTCCAGGCTTTAATTACAAGCCTGTCTGTGCTTTAAATGCATGAATGTGAAATGCAGGCTTGGGCTGTGACAAGGGAAACCTTCCTCATATGCAGGCAAAAGGCTGGAAGGGAAAATCCTGACGGGACAGAGGGATTGGGATGTGTGGAGCAGCCAGGATGTCACCAGGGGTGGTGACATTGGCTGTGCCCCGTGCCAGGGGCTGCTGAGCCAAACAGAGAATGGGCACACGGAGGGTGGGTGTGAGTCATGGAATCCCAGAGTGGTTGGGGTTGGGACCTTAAAGCCCATCCTGTTTTACCCCCTGCCATGGCAGGGACACTCCCACTGTCCCAGGCTGCTCCAAGCCCTGTCCAGCCTGGCCTGGGACACTGCCAGGCATCCAGGGACAGCCACACCCTATTCCAAGGCCTCACCATCCTCACAGGGAACAATTGTTTCCTAATCATAATCCACTTTCTTCCAGTCCTCAGCCATTGCCCCTTGTCCTGTCACCCCATACTCTTGCGAATCTAAATTATCGAAGAATTTGTGTTGAACCCCTTCAAAAATACATTTATTCCTGAAAAACTTCCACATACTGAACAAGTGACCCCTTTGCTCTGTCTCCTGTGGTGTTTGTCCCATAAGGGACAAGAGTTCATCCCTGACTAAAACGGATTTAAATCTTCCCCCAAGTTGAAAGCCTGGGGTATTGTGCCTCCAAAAATGAAGATGCACTTAAAACAATGGGGTTATTAACTTAATGACAGGAAATTTAGGGATGGGAATTAAAGCCCTGGAAGGATCTACATGTCCTGGGTAAGGAAGGACACTCATTCCCCAAGCTTTCCTGGCAGGCATCCCACTGGGAATAAGCATTGCAGCTAATTGGGATATGAGATGGGGAACTTGCAGGGATATCTCTGGTTTACAGGAGATTATTATTCCTTTAATTAACACAGAGACATCAAACACATTCTGTGCATTTTCCAAGCAAAGAAACAACAGTTTGGTAAAAGGCTTTGATCCACAAGCAGGGATGCAGGAGTGGATTGGAAAATTGACCACCAGGAGCCAGAGCCTCCTGTGGCAAAACATTCCCACCCACAGAATGAAGGTTGGACCAGACCTCCAAGATCAAGTCCAACATCCATGGAGAGGCCAGGGTCAGCCTGAGCAGGAGGCTGAGGGTTTTTAGGGTGCAGAATAAAGCCAGATCCTTCATCCCCACGTTTGACAGAGGGATATTTGCTGGTGTGCTGTGACTTTCCATCAGTCAGCATTCCCAGCAGCACAGCTTCCCTAGCACAGACAGCTCCAGGCTGGAAATCATTTAGCTCCAAGTCATGAGGAGGTGACAGCCAGCCCAGAAATGAGGTGAGCAGTGTCACCAGCCCAGAAATGAGGTGAGCGGTGTCACCACGGGGACAGAGCCCAAAGTGGTGCCAGGTAACCCCACAGGGACTCACTGGAGCCTGCTCAGGATCTTCCTGCAGGGAAAGTTTTCCATGGAAAGCAGCAGCCACTGCTGGGTTTGGGTTGTTTAAAGACTGGAGAGAAGTCAGGGCTACAGCTGAGACAGCTCCTCAGGGTTTTTAGGCATTTGCAAAGCTCTCAGGACACTCTGTGCTGTCAGGAAATTTTGGGAAGAGTTGAGAGGAAATTGCAGGAGTGGGACTGTGTCCCTCCTGGGTGTCACCTGAATGTGGAAGGTCTGGTGTCCCAAATCAAACTTGGTGGCACCATGTGGGTGAGAAAACCCTGTGGGCAATCAGGTCCTTGCTGCAGACACGGGGCTGGAACAGGGATTTGAGGCTGTAATGGGGATTTGGGGCTGAAACAGGAATTTGGAGCTGGAACAGGGATTTGGGGCTGGAACAGGGATTTGGGGTAGAGAGGGGTATTTGGGGATGAAGCAAAAATTTGGGGCTGTAACAGGCATTGGGAATGAAACAGGAATTTGGGAATGAAACAGGGATTGGGGGCTGTAACAGAAAATTGGGGATGAAACAGGGATTTGGGGCTGTAACAGGGATTTGGGGTTGAAACAGGGATTTGGGGCTGTACCCCATGTCCTGCTCATGGTCATGATTCCATGATTCTGGCCAGAGGCTGGGCTCCAGTGCTGGATGTCAGCAGTGCTCCCAAAACACCAGGCCCTTTCTAAGGAGGAGGGACTCAGCCTGACCAACAACTGCTTTAATTAAATCCAGCAATATCATTAACCCGCTGGAGTTCATCAAATTAGTGTTGCAAATGAAAACTGCATTGGCCTCATTTTCAGGAGGCTGTTCCAAGAGGGAAAACAGCATTTTGCTCCCGAACAGGGTGTTTGGTTTGCTGATAAAACAAAACTTTTTCTTGCCCCCCTGGAGCTTTAGCTCCATTTAATTCTCAACAAAATATTTGGTTTGGCCTTCCCTTGTTTTTTTTGGGGTGCCCAGAGTGAAGGTATTGACACCACAGGGAGAACGTGGAGACAGGGAGGAATGGAGGACTTTAAAAAAGGACTTGGAGAGGAGGAGGAGGAGGTGTTGGGATCCTTCCTCGAGCACATAAATCATTTGTGGAGTTCAAAATAAGCCAGCATCTGTGCAGGCTGGAGGGCTGCCAGTCATTTCCTTATCTCTGCTTTGCTCAGGGTGACTCAGTACAAAGCTCCCGAGGTGGAGCCAGGGGAATGTGCCCATGCCAAGGGCTCCGGGGCTGGGAGGGGGATTCCCACCTGCTGGAGAGGAAGAAGAGGAGGGATTGGGGTGCCCCCACCAGCACCCTGGCTCTCAGCCCAGGCCACTTTCCTGGCTGTGCTTGGGGGAGAGGCTCTTTAATAAATAGGTTTGTACACAAGGTCTGGTGTCCTGCTGGCACAGGGACATGGGGATGTCCCTCTGCCCAGGCTTGTCACAACTAACTGAAAGCTGGGCTCTTCCTGGGCAAAAATCTCCTTTTATCCACGGCTCATCCCCAAACCTTTGGGTTTATACCCCCTGTGAGCAGCATGGATTGAAATCTTCCCCCACACTGAAAGCCTGGGGTATTGTGGCCCCAAAAATGAAGCTGCAGGGATGTGGTGCATGGGAATCCTGATGATTTCTGAGGATGAAATGCCTGGATTGTGTTATACCCACCAGGGAGGGTATAACTGAGAGGATGGGAGCTGTTCAGCTTTGGTTCCACATCCCTGTTAATCACCCCCCTCATCCCCTGTGGAAAATTCACATTTGGTTTTGCAAGGCTGAGTAAAATGAAGGAGTAAAAATCCCTTCATGTGGAAAGGTCTCCAAAGGAGATGCTCCTCCATTTCTGGGCATTGCACTAAAACCAGGATCTGAGCTTCTGCTATGAACGGATTGAGGAGCCAACACCAACCTGGCTCCACCAGCAGCTCCTGGAGGGGATTCTGTGCCTTGGGAAGGGATGGATCCAAGGGATGGATCCCATGGATGCAGCCAGCCCCACATCACTGGGACACAGAGGCCTTCACCCCAGAGATGGGGTGCCTTTGGGAGCACTTGGGGGTGCCTTTGGGAGCACTTGGGACAATTTCCAAGCTGATTTCTCCACCTCTGGCCCTGCTAAGCTCAAGTGGCCTCAGCTGCGTCGTGGGGACAGCTCCACCATGTCCCGAGGGCCTTTATCACCTCATGCAGCCCCCTCACATCTGCTGCAGGCACAGGGAAGGTTTAACTCCAGCAAAATCTTCCTGGTTTTCCAATTATTGGAGTGGTTTTCTCCATCAGGAGCTGGTGCTGTGCTGCTCAAAGGCTCTGGATGTGGCACTGCCACCCCTGGGGGACATCTGGGTGTCAGTGTGGAAGCTGCCACCCCAATAAGATGTAGCTCCTCACCCTCCATGGTGGCCAGCTATTAAACCTCCAAAATCCCCAGAGCTGGTGAATCCTCCTTTGAGGAAACGGGGAATTCTCCAGGCTGGACTCAGGGCAGGGTTTGGAAAGTCAGGGATGTGAGCTGGCTTGTCTGGGGCAACCACGAGCTCCAGGTGTGGCTAAACTGGCGCTGGGGCAGGGATGGCAGCCGGTGAATGGCATCACCCAAACCCAGGGGCTGCCTGGGCTCATCCTTCCCACGCTCCAGCAGGATCTCGGCCTTTCCCAGCTGGAAAAGCTCTGGAGAATGCCCCAGGTGTTCCTGGAGCTCTGTAGGTTGGCAGCACGACCCTCTGGCCTGGGATTTGCTTCCTGGATGTTCCATCTGGTGCTGGGATCAGCTCACTTGGGTTTGGAGTCTCCTGGTGCTGGGAGCACCCATGGAATGTGCCAGGATGGGATGGGACAGCACCATCTCCTGCCAGCAGCACCCAAGGATCCACCAGCAGGGACATTTTCCAGCTGAATCCCAGGATCCCAGGAGGAGCCTGAGATCTTTGGGAGGTGGTGGTGACGAATTCGCCCTCCTGGTGCCCTTTTGAGCCTGGGAGTTACGGTGAAGCTCAGATAAGGCAAGGCATGGAGACATGAACTGGCTTGTCCCACATCCCGCTGGAAAACTGGCAGGACAACCAGGAACAGAGCAAGGTTCTCTTCTTCTTGCACCAGAAAATTCCAGAAAGCTGAAAATGTAACTATTTTAGTGTCTAAAATTCGCTTTTAGTTATTGTCAGCCCCCTCTGTCATCCTCATTTCCATAGGGGAAAACTGTGGCAGGACCATCGTTCTCACTCCCCAGGTGACATAATTCCAAATTTGAATTCCCAATTCCTTTTATTGGAAAGGATTTCTCCTCCATACCCTGCTGATTTTCACAAGGATGGAAATGTGGAGCAGTGCTGTGACCTGAGCACCGTGCAGGGATGGTGGCCTACACTGGCATCCCATTCCCAGCAGGAATAACCCCTCCAATCCCCTTAGGAGCACATTTGGCTGCTGGATCAACCTCTCTTCCCATCATTATTTATTAGCAGGAGGTCAGAAGAGATTCCTGTGCCCGATTCCCCCCCAGAACTGTGAAAACTCTGGACTACTCCAATTAATTTAGAAAATGCAGCGGGATAAAAGCAATGTAAGCACGGAGAGAGGCAGACCTGGCTTCTGCAGGTATCTCTCTTGATGAGAGGTAATTATATCCTTCTAATTAATTGTTGGCTCATGGCAGTCAAGGTCTGACTTGCAGGGACAAGTCAGAAAGAGGGAAGAAGCCCTGGGATGGGAAGCAGCGACGTGGGAGGACGCGGCATTCTTTTCCCACGTGGAGGAGCAGCAGGACGTGTTAATTCAGCTCTGGAATTTCGCTCCCAACCTTTTATGGTGAAAAAATGAGGCTCTCCTTGGACTTTGCAAGTACATGTTCCAGCTGAAATCCAAGTGGTGCGTGAGCTCTCGGCCGGCAGCCGCTCACTGGGATATGCTGAGCACGGGATATGCAAAAATTTGGGAAGCTCAGCTCTGGGCTCCTGGAGGCTCCCAGACAGCCCTGTGCGAGCTGATGTCATGGTTTTATCTGAGGACAGCTTCTCATGCCTCTGTCTTGTCTTCCCAGTGAAATACCTGAGCAAAGGAATTAATTTTTAATGCACCCAACAAGAGTTTTGGAGGGCTTTATTCTCACTCCTGCTGCCAGGCTGTTCCTGAGAGCCCAGAAATCCTGGATCTGGCTGCTTTGTGGGGTTTGGAGGTGAAGGGATGGAGCAGCAACTTCCTGCAGGTCCCCTTCAACCCTTCTTTGACAACGCACATCCCACCAAGCTGGGAATAAAGAGAAGACCTCGTTTTCTGCAGCCTTCCAATAATTCCTTAATTCAGATGTAAGAAGAAGACATTTCCAACCTTGAATCATTCCTGTGGAAACACCTGACAACAAAAGCAGAGCTAGAATGTGTTAGAAGACCAGTTGGGCTCTTCTGAGTCATTTAATTAGAGCGAGGAACTTTCCCTGCCCGTGGAAATCTCGGGGTGGAAAGGGTGTGAAACCTGCTGCAACCAACACTTGCCTCATTAGCCTCGCTCAGCAGGGAGTTCAAGGCTGTGTGTGACCCAGGGATGTTCACACTTTTCCATGGAAATCTGCTTTAGGAGCTGCTGAAGTGGGAGATGCTCTCACCGTGGTGTGGAAGCCCCAAATTGCCACCTCCACCACCATCCATCCGTGCATGCTGGTGCTGTCTGAGCTCCAGCCCCTGGAAATGTCTCATTTTTCCACACTCCACAGCAGCAGCTCAAAGGAAGCAGAGAAAGGGAGCAAAGCTCTGCAGTTCATCTCGCTGGCTGCAGGCAGAGCTGCTGAAAATCCAGGCCAGGGCCCCGGTGACCCAGAAATGTCCTGTTTGACCCGGGGCTTGGTTGAAATCTCATTTTTGTGCTGCCTCCCTCCGAGAGCTCTGGAGAGCGGCTCCTCCCAAAGCCAATCCCTCGCCAGGGCCGTGCGGGAGCTGCCTCCACAATTGGAGTTAATTAGAAATCTGGGAATCTGGGAGTGAGGACTTGCTGGAGCAGCTTTTGCTGCTGCAGCGATGGGAGTTTCCTAAAGTGGAACATTTGCTGTTCTTGTTTTTTAGCTGCCCCCACTCCCATGGATCTTGCATCTCCCAAATCCCAGAAAAATCATCCTCCCAGAGGATTTCTCCTCTCTGTATTTGCTTTATAGGAGCTCCAGGCCCTGTCCAATCCTCACTTCTCTGGTCTCTGCTTGGTGCTTTACCCTCATGGATGCCCATGGCCATCCTGCTTTTCCCCCCTGAAATTCCTGAGGTTTTTCTGCAGCTCAGAGCCTGATTAATCCCAGCCTGGCACCCTCCAAGCTACAGCTCCCAGCCCAACAAATTTTGAAATGCGGCTCTGAAGTCATCCCCACAAGTTTATGGTGGGAAATGTTGTGCCTGAGGGACAGAAAACAATAAAAATCAACACCCGAGTGCATGAAGAGTTTCAAATGGCTCCCAAAAAATTCCTGCAATGTTTCCAAGGGTCTGTGCTGCTGTTACTCATTCACACGGGCAGGAATTACAAATATGTGTGTGCAGCCAGGAAAGCTTTGGATCACAGAATATTTGAGGCTTGGGGTGGAATGAAGGGGGTTGGGGGAGGAGAAACACTCCAAACTTCTTCAGGATAACGAATCCACCTCGGTGGTGCCACAGCCAAAAAATGACATTTCCCCTTCGCTGAGTTTTGTGCTCTTCAGCAAGAATTCCGAGCTGCTTTGCCTTCAGGGAAGGGGGAGGAATTTGGAGGAATGGGTAAGGACATGCAGTACTGACCTAATCCTGTGCACTTTTCCCTGGAAGCTGCTCCCAGAGTCTGCCTTTGGCCCCCAGCACCCACTGGGATTGGCCAGAGCTGGGTGAGGAGTGGGGATTACACAATTTCACTCATTTTTTCCAGCCCCAAACGGGATGCAAGCAAAAGGATTTCAAAATTCCTTGTGAAATGAGCTCCATCCTTTGACTAAAAATGTTCCAAGTTTACTCATTTCCTATCCATTGCAGAAACTACATCATAAATAAATCTTGGAATTTAATATCTCGTTATAAAAAGAGGTTAAACCTGAAAGTTGCAACCTTAGCAGAGATCAACTCAGCAAGTTCCTAATACCAAATTCCACTGAAATCCAAGAAGTTCAGCAAAACAAGCTGCCTTCAGCATATCAATATTTCTGATGGAAAACCATCCTGTCAGAAAATTTTTATGCTGCTCCAGGCTAGAATTCCCTAACAAACACTTTTCCTGTCTCCCCAGCAACTGGCACTGCTGATCCTGTGTAAGGAATTTCCATAATTAACCTGCAGGAACGGAGAAGGAAATCTTTTTGTCTGCAGGATATTCTTCAACAACATCTAGGAACCATTTCACTCTGAGCCAAAGCACAAGAAATTCAATGGGATTTCTCCATAAATTTCTATGGATCTTCAGGCCTAGTTCACATCAGAGTTCAGAGCCAGATCAATGTAATGCAACGCTGGTGTTCCTTCAAATCCCAACAGGGCTTTGGGAAAAAAAAAAAAAAAAAAACAGCCTCAAAACAATTCTTCTTTGTTGTTGAAATCCAATCTTGTGTTATCATCCAGATGAGGACTTGCAGGCTTTGATCCCTGTCCTTCCCAAGATGTTTGTGCTGATTTTTTACAGCCAGGAATGCACAACAGCAGCAGGAATTCAGACAAAATCCTGGAGTTCCAGCTGCGGGCTGGGAATGTGGAGTTTTGGCGTTCCTGCTCCCTGGGGGCTGCTCCTGCCCCACCATCCCAAGGCAGGGAATGTCCTTGAGCTCCGTGTGATTTCATGGATGGCAGAGCACCCCCGACCTGCAATTTGTTCTTCCTGCCAGCGCTAACAAATCATAAATATGGAACAGCAGAGCCGGATCTGCTCGGGATCACTGCGCTGTTTTCCTGCTTTGGATGCATTTCTCCAAAAGGAATCATTCTGCTGCAGGGAGGTTTGATCTGAGGTGATTCCCCAGCCCGTGGGATAAGGTCAGACAGGCATGAGGAACAGCGGGTCTGAACTTGACTCCTCACAAGGATCCCCTTGTCCCATCTCTGCAATGTCCAAGGCCAGGTTGGATGGAGCTTGGAGCAGCCTGGGACAGTGGAAGGTGTCCATGTGCATGGCAGGGGTGGAACGGGATGAGGTGTAAGGTGCTTTCCAACCCAAACCATTCTGTGACCCCAGAGCATTTCTCTGGCTCTTAAAATATGTTTTCTATTCCCAAAACATGAAGCTTTTCCAGAGGCAGAATTCAGATATATCTGAATAATCCACATGATTTTGGAGGCTTTTAAAGAGCCTCCTTGGCTGGATGGTGTGATGAGAAGGGAGTGATCACCTCCCACATGTCCTCACTTCACTGGTGCTGCCCTGGACTCCTGGAAAAATCATCTCTCCACAGTATTATCCCTCTGTAAAGAGGAGAGAACCCCACACCTGCCATCCCCTGTGGGGATAAAAGCCTTGGGACAGCCTCTGGACACAGCCAGGGAGCTGCAGGCCCTGCAGGGCAGGTCCCAGGGCTGGCAGCAGAGATGGGATTCCATCCTGCCTGTGGATAATGACACGGCAGCCAGGTTGGATTTTAAACCACCTCAGCCTCTGTCTTAATGTCCTGCCTTCATTAGGGGCTTTTAAAAACATTTTGGCTTTGGTAAAGCTTTGCCCTCAGCTCCTGAAACTTGGAATAGCTGAGCTTCCATTCTCATCCAAGGCTTAGCACTGTCAGTCAGGTGAGGGAGACTCACGGGTGTCTCGAGCTGATTTTATGGATTTATGCAGTTCTCTCCCAGAGCTGGAGTCACAGCCGGATTTCTAAATGCCAAAATAGAGATTATAAGAGTGTCAAGCTTCATTTTGTTTTCACTTCACAGCTAATTAGCATTGATTTTCATGCCGTTGCTCCTGCATAGTATTCCACCGACATCACGAAACGGGAGAGGCTCTTTCTCACCCTGCCACCATCAATTTTAAACCCTCCTTGGAACAGAAGGACTTTGGGGTTGGGGTTTGGCAGCCAGAGCTCTGTCCCTTGGCAGGGTCTGAGCCACGCGTGGCGGTCGAGCTCCTTGAAGCTGATTTTTCCCGAAGTGAGAATTCCCTGGGCAGGCAGTGTGGTTTGCCATTTGAAGTCCTAACGGGAAGGTAGCAGGAGCTCCTTTTCCAACATCTGCAGAACGTTAAGGGCCGGGAATGATCCCTTAGCGGGAATTAGTGGGTACTTGGGACCTCTCAAACAGGCCGGCTCATCTCGTGGCATCATCTCGCAAGGCAGCAGAGAGAAATAATCTCTTTTCATCTGCTGAGAAGTCGAACAGGACATTGATAAGCCCCACCAAAGAGATAACAAATGGGTCTGGTTCAGGAGAACAGCGGCCCTAAACAAGGTGGGGATTCCATGAGGTGCAGATGTCCCTCAATGGGTGCTCGTTGAGGTGACAAAATCACTCCTGGCTTCTGGAAAAAACAAACAAAAAAACCCCACCAAAACAATAAAACAAACAAACAAAAAAAAAATCAGATGTGATCATGGACTTAACGCCCATCCTCACTCATTCCCGAGGGAGCCCACGCTTCCCCCACGCAGGAAACACGCATTTCCTAATCCACAAATGTCCGACCTTAAACCTCGATAATGTTCTTTTAATGTGCCTTAAGCTGCACACCAGCAGCGCGGAGAAGGGGTGGGATGTGTAAAATCCATGTTTTATGTATTTTATTCAGTATTTTCCATGGATGCTTTAGTGGTTGGAATTGCGGGGAGAGAGATCTGGAGAGCAATTTTAGATTTAAATCATCGAGCAGTTATTCTGAAACTAAAAGCACTTGTTCTCAGCTGGTTTATTGCAGTCATAGAAAGTGCTCAGGCAGATTATTTGTGAGGGGAGAAAAATGTATTTTGATATTCCCATGAAATCTTAGATGGGATCAGGAGTCATTACCACGCCAGTCCCAAATTGTGTGTGTGTTATTAATATACACATCATGATTTCTGGGATGGAAAGAGGAGAAACTGTGAAAGGCTCCGATCAGATCTGGAGAAAAATGGGGAATTTGAACGAAGCAAAGCACGAAACTGGGCCCTACAAATCAAAAATCCAGACTGCGTGTGAAAAATCCTGGTGGAAACATCAACCCCCACTGCCTTATCCCCGTAGTTATCGGGATATGGGAAAAGGCATTAAACTTAAGGGTCTGACATGAATAATGGGTTTATGGGGATTAACGGATCTGGAGCAGCTTCCCCAAGGAATTCCAACAAGCTGGCGGCTTGCAAGGATTGTCCCCAGTGCCCAAAGCACCCGAAATCCCTGGGGATGGGCTGGGCCACGTTGGCAGCAAACCAATCGTGGGAAGATGAAATCACCGGGAGCTGCTGATGGAAGCTCTCTGCTCACGGTGAGTAAGGGTTCCTGTGCGTTAAAGTTTCCACATTCCAGGCATAGCTGGATGCAGGCAGATTTTCCACAGGAGCTGTGTGAGGGAGATGTTTCCTCCAGGACCCCGGAGGAGACTGATTCCTCCTCAGAGGGAAGCACCAAGGAAAGGGCAGCATCAGCACCAGCTTTGGTCCATCTTGTGTCCATATGTGCAGAGGTGCCCGATGGATTGATCAGGAGCAGATGTGCACACCCAGCTCCCACTCAGGATGAACAAAGAGCTCTTTCAACCCCATCTTCTTCTCTCTTTAGATCCAAGATATTCCTTGGTTGGTGCATTGGACTCCCAAAGAACTGGAGGTGAAACTCCAGAGCTCGATCCCCCCTTCCTCTGCCCATGAGGCTGCCCCATGTTCCAGTGTGGAGCAGAGGGAAAGGCAGAAAAATCAGGGTTTTCTGCCCTTTGGAGAACACCTGAGAGCATTTACACAACTTTATTTTTCCAAACTTATCTCCTGTTCCACTGTTGAACAAAACTCAGCTTCCTGTGAGCAGTAATTTTCTTCGCTGCTTACTCCTCCCATTCCACCATCTCTCTAAAGAGCTGGTGGACAGCAGGGATGGATGGAGTCTGCAAAGGAGCAGCTTTTAATTTAAAAACATTAAAAAGAGATGGAAATCTGTCTGCTCCAGGGCTTTACAAAAAAGGCCCACAGAGTGAATTTCAGTGTTTTACACATTGTTTCCAAACAGAAACCGATCCTTTGGAAATGAGTAATTTGACCTACGAAAGATATGACACGTCACAAACCCCAGAAATATCAGCACTGAATTTTGAAATGTCATGTTTGGGATTCTCTCGTGTGAGTCAGGGCAGCATCTCCCTGTGGCCAAACAGGCACGAGCCAGCATCCTTTTATCAGGATGTTGTTTTAAAACTTGATGAATTGCTCGCGTTTCAGCCCAGAACTGACACGGACTGGGTTCGTGACCTGGATGACTCAAGAGAAAAGGCAAAGGCTGCACCTTCAGGGTGGCCACCCTTGTGTGTGGCTGAGCCAGGCAAAGCCAGAAAGGAGGCAAGAGGGGAGGCAGGCTCTGCTCCAGCCCCTTTTCCAGGGATGCCACTGCCACACGGAGCCATATGGGGAAAAGAGAGGAGCTCTTGAGGGAGATGAGTGCCACGAGCTGCTCACAAACCGTCCCTTGTTCAGGGCTCTCCTTTCAGACACGATGCTCAATCCTCTGCTGAACCCCAGCCAGCTTTGCTGGGGGTTGTGTCCAGGAAGAGAGGAAATAGGAGGATGTTGATGGTTGGGAGGCACCGATCTCCGCTCTTGGTGACAGGGACAGCACTGAGGGCATGGCTGGAGATGTGTCCGGGCATGTTTGGGGTAGGTGTTAGAGAAAGGCTCTTCCCCCAGAGGGTGCTGGCACTGCCCGGGCTCCCCAGGGAATGGGCACATTCCCAACAGCTCCAGGAGCGTTTGGACAGTGCTGCCAGGGATGCCCAGGGTGGGATTTTGGGGTGTCTGTGCAGGGACAGGGGTTGGATCCATGAGATCCATGATCCTTGTGGTACCTTCCCACTGGGAGTATTCCATGATTCTGTGGTTTTGTGATATCCCGACATATTCCTTGTGACCATGTTTTTAGGGGAAAGCCCCTTTGCCCACCATCACAAGCACCATCCCTTCTCATCTCTCCTCATCCCTTCTCATCTCTCATCCCTTCTCAGTTCTCTTCATCCTTTTCCAGCCCTTCTTTCTTATCTCTGTCTCACCCCTCCTCATTCCCCTCATCCCCCTCAACCCCCTGCTCTCTCAGCTCTCCCCAGCATCCCTCATCCCAGCCCGAGGCACTGGGCGCCCCCTGAGGGACCCCGGACCACCTCCGGAGGCCGCACAGCCCCAGATCCCTTTCCCACCGCCGACATTTACAGATAAATTCCCTCGATGAACACCACAGCCCCCTCCTTTGCGTCCCCCACGGCTCTGAGGGCGCCCCTCACTGCCCCCCGGCTCCCCTAGGGGGCGCACTGCCCCGGCGGCGCGCGGCGGAGGGGCGTGGCCTTGGCGGCGGCGGGCGGTGATTGGCGGGCGCGAGGCTATAAATAGAGGCGGGCGGCGGGGGGACAAAGCAGTGAGCGCGGGACCGGCGGGCGGGCGGCGGCGCGTCCGCGGCTCTGCCTCCTCCACCGCGGCTGTTTTATTGTGCTTTTCACATCACTTTTATTTTTTTTTTTTCTCGAGGAGCCCGGGTGTGGTTTGGTTTTTTGCCTGGTTTTGGTGGTTTGTTTTTTTTTTTTTCCCCTCTCTTCTGTTGTGGCCGGCCGGAGGGACTAAGGGGAGATCAATGAAGGAAAGAAGAGCGAGCCAGAAGTTATCGAGCAAGGCGGTGATGGATCCCAACCAGAACGTGAAGTGCAAGATCGTGGTGGTGGGGGACAGCCAGTGCGGGAAGACGGCGCTGCTCCACGTCTTTGCCAAGGACTGCTTCCCCGAGGTGCGCGGGACGGGAGCGGGGCTGGGCTGGGGCCGGGGCCGGGGTCGGGGCCGGGGCGGCGGCGATGGGCGCGGGCTGACCGTGCGCTGTCTCCCGGCAGAGCTACGTCCCCACCGTGTTCGAGAACTACACGGCCAGCTTCGAGATCGACACGCAGCGCATCGAGCTCAGCCTCTGGGACACCTCGGGTGAGCGCTCCTGTTCGCATCCCGGCAATTCGGGGGGGATCGGGAGCAGCGGCGGGGCTGGCGGGCTCCGCATGCGGCTGCTTCTGACGGCTTTTGGACAAAAATCTCAGCTATCCTTGCGGGATGTGCTTGGCTGAGGGTGTGGACGAGGCTCCGGGAAGCGGTTTGTCAGCATTGCGGGGGAATGTGTTCTCACCTGCCTGGCTGGAAGGAGCTTTCTGGGGAGCTCCGGGGGTACCTGGGCTGCTCTGCTGCCTGCACACCCAGCTTGGCCTCCTAGGAGAGGAAAAAGGTGTTTATGTGCTAATGGGGAATTATTTCAGCTCGCTTTGGAGCTCCTGGGGGCCTCCTTAATGCCTCCTTGGTTTTTTTTACAAAACATAGCACTTTTCAGTGTCCTAGAGAGTCTCTAAGGCCAGGAACGGCTTTTAGGGAAAACCTTTAGAATTTATCTCTGATTCTCTGGGATGTGGAGGGAACCATCCTTTCCCCCCATCAGGCTCTTCATTCTTCCAGTTTTACCTGGAAGAAACCGGCTCAGACGGCTCCAAGGTTGAGGGGTTTGGTGTTTGGCTGGCTCTGCTCGCATGTTGAGACAGGAGCTCCTCTAGATCCGCCTGTCGTTGATAATTTGGATAATTGGGCTGCACACACAGCCAGGGGGGTGAGGGAGCACCCCAAAATCGCTGCCTCAGTGCTGGAGAGGAGCGTGGGGAGCCGGTGTGGCTCTGCCTGTGGAGAGCTGAGGATGTCCAGGGGGGAATGACACCAGGAACCATTACCAGAGGTGTGCATCAACATCATCTGCAGAGCTGATTGGCAAAAAACCCTGCGGGAACTTGGCAGAGCACGCAGTGCCTCTCTTTCTCTGTGTAGATGGCTCCTTAATGCTGAATTTGGACCCGGCAGTTCCTCCTCAGTGCGACAGCAGCTCTTTTACCAGGAATGAAAATGTTAATCCCTGTTTAAAAGAGGAGTTTTAGGCGGCGGGTTGGCTTCCCTCTTGCTGTTGAGGAAACGATTCCAAATTCTTGCAACACGATTACTGGGAAAAGGCAGCCTCTGCCCACAACCAGTATCAGCTTTGCTCTGAGCTGATTTTTTTATTTTTTTTTTTTTCTTCATCTTGTGCCAAGTGAGACTTGCAGATTTCTGGAGTATGTCTGGTTGGAGCTTTCATGCTGATTGCTAAGCTGCCTGGAACTACGGAGCAAGGGCTTATTAAAAATTATTAGTTATTTTGGAAAATATGTTATCTTTATTAACATACAACACACACACACGGGCTGGACGTGGGAAGGTTTGGAATCTGTTTGTCAAAGGCTGGAGACACCCATGGAATGAAATATTCCCCGGCACTTCAAAAGACAAAAGCAGTGGAAGAAAAAACACCTGCCAGCCTTTGTCCTGTGTCCTGGAACTCAGAGCAAATGAGGTTGAGTCAGAAGCTTGAGACCAAGTGGGTGATTTTGTCTGACACCCCAAAGTGAAGAGGAAATGCTTGGAAGACCCAGTGCTCGGTTTTACTGAGTGGATCCTCTGGCTGTGCGACTCTGGATGAGGAATTCTGGCTCCGTGAACACCATCCCTTCCCAGGCAGTGCAAAAACCCAGCTCTGCCCAAGCCCATGAACCCAGAGCAAAATCTCATCAGCAGATAACAGACAGCAGAAGATAAGGGAGTGTTTTAGCCTTATCTGAAAGTCTTGGTAATTTAATTTTTACAAGTCTTTGTCCTGCTCCTCTACCGAGTTGGAAGAGATGTCTGAATGGCATTTTTAAAGCAGGACTAAATCTAATTAACTTCAAAAGATGGCTGATCATTGCAACACGGGGGAGGTGATGGCTGCAGGTTTCCTGGTGCTTGAATATCTCTTGGGAGGGGGGAAAAGATGCTGTTTAATTGAGTTTTTTTTGGAGTATGCTGCAGATACTTCCAAGATGACTCAATCAGTATTTTGTATTCATCTTTAACTCTTTTTTTTTTAACTGGGAGCATTTAACAGCCTGGAATTAAAGTTGATAATTAGGTTTTGCAGTGAATCCTTTGGAGGGATGTACTGCCACCTCCAGCTCCTTTTTTGCTCCCTGGGAAAATCAGAAAAGCTGTGGCCATTGGTTAAAACAGTTGTGTGAGGGTGAGAACGGGCCCTGCTGCCACAGTTTTGCTTTGTAATTCTTTATATACCAACGACAATAATGTGTTTTTACCAGAGAACTTGTAGGTGTCATGCAACTGATAGAAAATTCAAAATTCATTGGGGAGTTGTTGTTGCATCTTGGGTTTGCCCATAGGAATATGGGACAAGCAAGAGTGGAGTGGAACGGGAAGGTTCATTATTCAAATGTTTGCTGGTGCTGTCTAGTTCTGCAAGTCATTAGAAGGATTTAAATTAGCCACAGCATTAAGGGAAGCACTTGCCAAGGAGAATTTCAATGGGGTTTGGGACTACCAGCCCTCTCTGAAAGCAGGAATGTCTGGTTGCAATCTCACTACACCATAAATTACTCTGCTCTGTGGTAACATGTGGCAGTCTTGAGCTGTTTGGGAGCTCTGCTGCTTGTGTGAGGTGGAATATTAAAAGTTTCTCCAGGTGAAAGCTTCATCTTGTACTTTCAGGGCCACTGTGAAGGAAAAAAAAATCTGTATTACTTGCCTTTATCTACCATCTAATCTGCATTTATCAAGTTTTTTTTGGCTCCTTTGATATTTATATTTCTTGCTAAGACAACAGCAGCTGTGGCTTAGAAATGCCATTAATTAGGTGCACATACCTGTGTCTCCCTAAAATGTGTTTTAGGGGGTTTCTTTATTGCTTGAACTGTGGCTACTCCAATAAAATAATTCTCAACAGGGCCAGAAATACTTACAACTGCTGGGGATTAGCAAGTAATTAAACCCAGAAGGGCCTTGGAGCTGAGAGTCAAGTTAGTTTTGCTGTGATTTTTATTGTATACAACGTGCTCAGTGTCCATCTAGCAACAGAAATTAATTGGAAAGTTTCGTGCTGAAACCTTTCAGGAGAAAGCTGAAACCTGAAGGAATTAAAGTTGCTAATTCCCCAAATTCCCTGGCAGTAAGGACTGCAAAGGAAAAGTCCAATTGCTGCCTTTGCCTCCCAGTTCTCTTGTTGAATTCTGTGATTTTCTGGTTTTAATTGCCCGTTTTAGCAGGGTTTTCTTATTACAAGGGAATTAATTAGAATCGGTGCCTGGGAATGCCAAGTGCCCTCCCAAAGTTTTCCCTTGGAGGTGTGATCCTACAAAAAACTGTGAATATTTTGATATCTCTGTGCTTGGAGATAACCTGCACTGTAAATCCACCTCAGTCATCCCAGTTTTTTTTGGTTTTTTTGTTTTTTTTTTTTTGAAGGAGGAAAACCATCAGCACTGAATCAGCTCCTTGGAGCAGGCAGTGTTTGCTGTGTTTTCTGGGATAATTAGTGAGCCCAAGGGTTTGGGAGTGAGAATGCTGCTGTTCATCTGTTGTTCTTTCACTTGACTGGGCTCCAAAAGGCTCCAAAGCCTAATTCCTGGTGGCTGCTTGCTGGTGTGGAAATAGGAAAGTCTTGCCTGTTACTGAGCCCTCCTGGCCTCAGGATGTGCAGCTGAACCCTCCTGGTGCCTTTGCATCTTCCAGCCAAACGCCTCTCCCTGATCCAGCACCTTCAAGTGGTGCTAAACCACCCCAAAATTAAATACTCTTCAGCTTTTAATGATGTAATTCTGTTCTTTATTAAGATAGCAATATTTAAAGCTGAGCTTGGCATCCCCTCTAGGCCAAACCCAGCCATATTGCTGGGGAGGGATTTTATTTCAGACTAAAAGCTGAATTTTTGTTGGACTCTGCATGAAACATAAGGTTTCAAAAGCAGACCATCCTTAATGTTGCAAGTATTTTTGGCTGAAATTACTGAAGCTGCCAAACAAATTAAAAAGAATAGGAGGATTGCAGCTGGAATAAATGTCCAGCACAAAGGAAAATGAACTACAGCCTTATCAGCAACCCCTTGATAAGACTGAAAAACCACCCATGTTGTCCTTGCCAAAAATGTTTTATTTTGCAGGAGCAGAATCCCAAACACAAATAGGCTTTTTTTTTTTTCTTTTTTCTTTCTCTCCCCACAAATACCATGGCTCCAGTTCCACATTCTCCTTCTGTTTTCGAGGGTTGGCACAGCTTCAAATCTGCAGAGGAACATGAAAAAGAGGGAGCAGCCTGGCTGGGCTGTGCTGGAGTTGTCTGTTCAGACTTGAGCGAGCCTCATTCCTCACATTCCTGCCTTCTGAGGGTTTCTCTGGGCAAAGGCATGAAAATGCCAGCTTGAATAGGCCTGCACAGTGAGGGCTGCAGCCCCTCTTTATTTGCACAGGAATAAAAGCTTTGGTTATAAATGAGAGCAGGAAATTTCCTTTGTGGATCCTGCAGCTCCAGGAATTGAAATGGGCTCTGTTTGTTCTGCCACACACCAGCCTGGAGAAAAGCTGGGGAATATCCCTCCTAAGCTTGCTAAAAGTGCTTTTATTCCAGCTCAGCATCTGAAATAGGAGAAATTCAAAGAGAAGGGGGGGAAAAAAGAAGAACCTTCCAAGCAAAGCAGGGGTGGGAAGGAGTCTCGGGGCTGGAGGTGGGGACTCTGTGAGCACAAATCCATCTCCTGGACATAAATGGGATCCCTGGAGCTGCTGAGTGAGCCCAGAGGTATTTGTGTGAGGAATGAGTTTCTGGGTGAGGCTTTGCTGAGACTCCTTCCTAGCCAGCACCCATTAAGGATTCCCTCGGTCCTGCCCGTGCTTGCTGGAGCTCAGGGAGATGGGGCAGTGCTTTAATGTCACCCCGGTGGCTCTCGGTGCCACTGGGTGCTGCAGTTCCTCCTGTCCGGGACAAATAACCCAGCCTGGGGCTCCAGGGTGAAGAACCCAGCCCTGGGGCTGCAGGACGGGGCTGTAACAGCATTGCTGCAGATCCTGGGCTGTAATTAGCAGTGGAAAATGCTCATTGATAGCTGCAGTGAGGAGTTAACTCCAGGTCACCTCGCTGAGATTTGTTCCCAACGTGTCATTTGTGCTGAATTCAGCTGAAGTGGGGTGTGAAGAGCCTTTTCTGACAGCTCTGTCAGATTGACATCATTTACAGAGATGAGCATTCGAATTAAATCCTTCTCGTTCACCAAATTACCTTCTGCTACCTACTTTGGTAATGCTTCACTCCCCATGTGTTATTCCTCATTTCAAAAACAACATTCCTGGGATTCTTGCCTCCTTTCCCGTGCAGGAGAAGCCTTCCAAGTGAAGTCATCTGCGAGCCCTTCACACCATTCCTTGTGCAACAGCCTGAGCTGTCTGTCAGGGCAGAACCTGAGCAATTCCTCTAATCCAGTTAATAATCAGAGGCCTTGCAGCCAATTAGTTCTGGAGAGCTGGGAAATCCGTGGGATAATGAGCTGATAACCCCCCAAAATCCTGCAAGCTGCGTTCCTGGGGGGGGTGTTCCATGCTGTGTTTTAGGGGCTCTGCTGTACTTTAGGATTTACAGAAGGATGTGTGAGGGCTGAGAAAATGAATTTTAAGCTGCCCAAGCCCTTGCCCTGTTGGACCACTGAACTGGTTTAAATGCCCTTTTAAATGCTTTAAGAAATGTATTTTCCTCAGGAAGTGAAGCTCAGCACAGTTAAGGCCAAACCTAATGGTGGTTGAGCAACTTCTTAGAAAAACCAAAGACTTTTTATTTTTTTTTTCGTTTCTTTCCCCCTCAAACCTGTTGCCAGATTCACCAGATGATTAAAATACAATTTGAAACCCTGGACAGATTTTAACTCTCCACATCAAGATTGCTGTTAAGGAAAGCAGAAAACCCCTCCACAGGCCTGCAAGTAAAACAAGTACAAAGAGCAGCACTGTACTTACATCTGTTCCCTCAGATTACTAAATTAGCTTTGATCTTGTTGATAAAAATCTGGTTTATGGGCTAAACATAAACATTTATTGCAAGCTTTATTGGTTTACAGATTAATGAGGCTTTTTGTGACAAATAACTTGAGTGCCTGCCTACAGGATTGGGATTTTTCCCTGCTGGAAATCTGTTTCCTGCAACAAGTTCTTCAATTTGAAGCAAGAGTTTCTTCTAAACATTGCCAATGTGACAGCTAAAGATGCTTTTTGCACTTGGAGCTATTTGTTTTAAATTAACTGTTAGACAAATCAAAACTGAGGAATTTCAAATCTGCTTTAGAAAAAGCCTTTTTGGGCTTGGAGGATTTGTTCTCCTGCAGGTTAATGCTGGGCCTTAAACTTGAGCCGAGTGTTTCCCTCTCCTTGGGAGCATCCCAAGCCTTTGGTGGGTGATGGATCACTGGGGGGCTGTCACTGAAAGCCTCTCCAGGCTGTCAGGATGGCTGCAGGAAGAGGAAAGCAGCAATTAATGGAGATGTTGTTTGTGTTTTCCTGCAGGCTCTCCTTACTACGACAACGTCCGCCCGCTCTCCTACCCTGACTCCGACGCTGTCCTGATCTGCTTTGACATCAGTCGGCCAGAAACCCTGGACAGTGTCCTAAAAAAGGCAAGTGCTTGAGCAAGCCCTGAGCACAGAGCTCTGCTGGACAAGCTCATCTTGAAATGCCCCTGCAGTGGTGCTGTTCCTGCACTGGAAACTTCCACTTTGTTTCTTTCAATGGAGCGATGACAGGAGGGTGCTTTAATTTGAGGTCATTTGTTTGAAAGGGGTGGATGTTAATTGAAAACAAAAACTCGCTAATGGACACTTGGAGGCTGAAGGAAATTCTCATTCCTCAGCCCTGAGACAGCAAGGAATTGTTGAGGGTGGTGTGAGGTGCTGTAAGAAATTGTATCTCACGTGTTCCTGTAACAGGATTGGGAAACTTCGCTGGGCAAAAATTATCTGCCGAGTGTTTGGACTTCTGCCAGGGCCTGACATAATTTGTGAGGCTGATGTGTGAAGGAGCAGTGACAAATGCCTCTGGAAGGCACCAGCAGAGCTTGCAGTGGCACAGAAATGCAGCCCTGCCCCAAGCCCTTCATGAGATCACTGATCCCAGCCTGTGCACACTTCCCACCAGCTCAAACACCGAATTTCCATGGTCAGGCTCTGTGTTTGCAGGGTGGTCCTGGTCCTCTCCTTGGCTGCTGAGCATGACTCAGCTTCACAGTGGTGGGTTTGGGGCTTAATGACCTGAAGTTCTTTTTTTTCTGAGGCTGGGGCCAGTGATTCTTGTCTCACTGGGATAAAGTGCCTTACAATGCTCTGAATAGCCTACAAAAAATACTTCAAAACTACTCTGTCTGCATCAAAAAGCATCCAGAGCTGTGGTTTTTCTGTCCCTGCTCATGCTTGATTACTTAATCCTGCAGGAGATTTTACTTAAAATGCTTTAAAACCCAAATTACAGCCTTAAATTTTAGGGAGTATCATCTGTTCAGATTATGCTGTGAAGTTTTGGCTTTGAGTTCTCAACACAACCTTGCAGAAAGATGAAACCAAATGAATTTATCCCAAGTTCTGTCTGAGGGGCTCCTTGCTGTTTCCCCTGGGGCAGATTTGTGTAGTTTTAGGGGTGAGAATGCAGCAATAAACCCACATTTAGCCCTGTGGTTGTACAGCTGAAGGTGGGGACACCATTTCTGCTGGGGCTGGGTGTGGGAAACAGCAGCTCTGCAGACCTTTGCTCATGTGGGTACACAACTCATTCCCTCCTGATTAGTAAGCCAGTGGAATTCATGAGTGTGTGAGATAGGAAGATTTCATCCTTGACCAAGTTCTGCTGGAGCTGATGCCTTCAGCAAATTACCTTGAAGGCAAATCCAGACATTACATAAAAATATTTCAGCGTGGGATGTCAGGACTGATTAAAGTTGTTACTTATTGGCTCTTTGGATTTAAACTTTAGCTGTTGAGTTTTATCTTTTTATTTTGTTAGGGTCAGGATTAAATGTGTGAGATGGTAGTTTTTGTTTGGACTTAGATGTTTATTAGTTTTTATTTATATCACAGTTTTACCAACTGTTGACTTCTACAGTATTTTACTTTAATAAACTAAAAATGGAGTTCTATTTTTTTACAAGGTTTTTTAAGGATAAACTATCTAATTAAGAAATGGCAGTTAAATTATTCTTATCTTTAACTTAATAACTAACTACTCGTGGCATGTAGTGTGGATTTTTTAATCTAATTACACAATTCCACCCAAACCCATGAAGAAAGACCAGCTTTTATCTTAAAACTTTTGTCCTGTTTTATATAAATTACTATAGTCTAAAACTTTAAAGTGTAAGTGTTCTACTGTGTGATATTACACACTTCTAATCAAACCACACACCTATAATTTTAGAATTCAAAATTTCAATTTTGGAAGCTTTCTCTGCCGCCTTAAATCAAATGCAGTGTTCCCTTGGGGTTTAGTCTAAAAGAAAGAAAAGTCTAAAATCCTCAGCCTTCCAGCAATTAACAAAACTTGCACTTTTCCAGTGGAAAGGGGAGATCCAGGAGTTCTGCCCCAACACCAAGATGCTGCTGGTGGGCTGCAAGTCGGACCTGCGCACCGATGTCAGCACGCTGGTGGAGCTCTCCAACCACAGGCAGACCCCCGTGTCCTACGACCAGGTAGGGGCCACCTCCTTGTCTGCCCTTCAGGAGGGAAGGAAAAACCCCTTTTCTGTCCCTGGAGCCCTCACTGTGAGCAGTCTCTCCCTCATGATGACACCAGTGCAGCCTAAAAGGCAGATTTGCCTTGGTTTGAAAGCTGTGTAGGACTAAAGGAAGTCCTGCAGCCCCGCAGTACATCATAAAATCATCCCTTTAAACATCATAAATTGTTGGCTTTTCGGTTGCAAATTGCTGTTTAGGTGAGTTGTTAAAAACTTCCTGCTTTTCTGTGCCTGCACATGCCAAAAATGTAGCTAAGAGGTGACACATCCTGTTTATTCACTGACAAATTGGTAAAATTGCTGTCTGCAGACTTCAGATTTGAATGTTGTTTGACTTTAGAATCATGACATTATATTGGAATATAGCCTGTCCCCAATTCCTTAAAAAACTCCTTGTCTGTCCTTCTGAAGGTGCAGCAGCACCAGAAGGCATCTTAATTCTTGATGAGTTCTTTGCTCTTGGGGAAGGGAGAAGTTTGGAAGCAGGCATTAGAGGAGAGAAAAGGGAAAGGAATGAGGTCATGGGAGAGAGCAGGATGCAGGGAACAGGGAAACTGCTCTGAGGTGAGCTTCCCTTTATTACTCACATGTGTGTGATCATCCATGGCAGCTGAATCACCCTGTGGGAGGCACGGTGGCACCTCCACGAGTCACCTCAGTGGCTTTAGCAAACAGTTTGGGATGGTTTCTCCCTCATGTTTTCCAAAGCAGCAGCTCCTGATGTGGGGTTACTGAGGATGCAGCATGTTTACACTGGAAAATGGTAAAATCAAGTCTTTCCATGAGAGTGATCAAAACTCTGCTGGCAGGTGGATTTTTTCCCCCTGGATTCACAGCTCAGCCTGTACCCCTGAGAGGAGCAGGAGTCAGCTGAACACAGAGCACACAGCTCTTTCTAAATCCCCTTGCCTGGAATGGAGTCAGAGCTTTCCCATTCCTCTGAAGTCCATCAGGAAGCTCTGGGAGGGTAAGGACAGGCTGGTGACACCCTGCTCCAGCCTGCCAGTTCAGGCAGCTCCACCTGAGCAAACATTTCTGAGGCTCAGCTGAGCAGGAGCTGAGATGTTTGACTGTGGGGAGGCTGCTCCCACCAGCTCCTGCTGCCTTATCAGGCCTCTCCCCTGTGCCACTGATAAGGGGCAGCATCACTGCAGGGCAAACAGGAAGCTGGGTGCCCAGGGATTGGTGTCACCAGGCTGGCACCGAGGGGCTGGAGGCAGGCACGGGGGTGGCACCTCAAGGATGTGGTTGGATTTTGTAACTCAGTAAAGATTCGTCCCTCAGAAATCAAATTTCCCTTGGAACAACTCCCTTTTTTTTTGCTTAATGCTGTATTGTGTTCAGTAGCAAAATCAAGGATGTGGTTGGTTTTTGTAACTTAGTAAAGATTCACCCCTCAGAAATCAAATTCCCTTGGAACAACTCCTGGTTTTTCACATAATGCTGTATTGTGTTCCAGTGGCAAAATCCACCATGGGATCCTGGGCTATTGTCACGTGTTGCCTTGTGCTGCTGGAACAAAAATCCCTGCTTGACTTCTTAAAAATCACTAAAGAAGAGCTCCTATAACCCCTCATGCCCTTTTTCCCCTGTTCCCTGTCAGGAAGTTGATAAAACTCTCCCAGAACACATTTCCCTAAGAACTTTGCCCTCTTCCTGGAGCTGGAACAGGGGCTCTGCTCCAGCTCGGGGCAGCTGCTTATTCCAAAGAGAAATTCTGTGTCTTAAGGAATTTCCCAGATTCAGGTTAAGGTGAAACTGCTGAAAAGGCCTCACACAGACCCTTCAGGCTTTTTGCAGTTGTTTCCTTTTCTCTCCCAATTTGTGTTTATCAGCACAGCAGATAATGCTTGGACACTTGTTTAGCTCCTCCTGGAAGCAAATCTCTGTTTATTTTCCCAAGTCAGCTTTGGTTTTTCCAGGCAAACAGTGCAGAGCTGGAATTGGGAGGATTTTGCACAACTTGGTGTTGATCACATGTTCCTTTTTCCCCTCAGGGTGCAAATATGGCCAAATAAAAATTAAAAATGGGCTCCTATAACCCCTCATGCCCTTTTTCCTCTGTTCCCTATCAGGAAGTTGATAAAACTCTCCCAGAACACATTTCCCTAAGAACTTTGCCCTCTTCCTGGAGCTGGAACAGGGGCTCTGCTCCAGCTCAGGGCAGCTGCTTATTCCTTAAGACACAGAATTTCTCTTTGGAGATTTCAGCTGCCAGATTTTCCAGGAATTTCCCAGATTCAGGTTAAGGTGAAACTGCTGAAAAGACCTCACACAGACCCTTCAGGCTTTTTGCAGTTTTCCTTTTCTCTCCCAATTCTCTCCAAGCAGATAATACTTGGACACTTGTTTAGCTCCTCCTGGAAGCAAATCTCTGTTTATTTTCCCAAGTCAGCTTTGGTTTTTCCAGGCAAACAGTGCAGAGCTGGAATTGGGAGGATTTTGCACAACTTGGTATTGATCACATGTTCCTTTTTCCCCTCAGGGTGCAAATATGGCCAAACAGATTGGAGCAGCCACATACATCGAATGCTCAGCCTTACAGTCAGAAAACAGTGTCAGAGACATTTTTCACGTCGCCACCCTGGCGTGTGTGAACAAAACAAACAAAAATGTGAAACGAAACAAATCTCAGAGGGCCACAAAGCGAATTTCACACATGCCTGGCAGGCCAGAACTGTCCACAGTGGCCACGGACTTGAGAAAGGACAAAGCCAAGAGCTGCACGGTGATGTGAAGGAGCTGGGATTTCCTGGAGGAGGAGGAGGAGGAGGAGGAGGAGGAAGATCCAGGAGGGGTTGGAGCTCAATGAAGTCACAGCCACAGGGTGTTTAATGAGGGCTTTGCCAGTGCTTTCATGGAGACTTCTCCTGCTGTGTGAGACTGTACTTAAGGACTGAGCAGCAGGAAGAAAAGGCTCTGAGAGAGGTGGCATCAGGAATTTCTGTTTGAAGACAATGCCAAAAAAATAATAATAAAAGGGAAAACGTTTGAATGTGCTGAGAGAAGAGAGAGTGATTGGGAAAATAACCCTGCAAAGGAGAGATGTGATGGACAGTGCTTGTTTCTTTTAGTAACGCTCTGCTCCTGGATGCTACCACTTTGATTTCATTCAAATAATACTTTAATGGGATATTTTTTTTTTTAATGAAGACGTTATTAACACGCCCCTTCTCATTAAGGAACTATCCCCGTGACCTTAGAGTTGGTTTTCCAAAGGATTTGATCTCATTTTTTTTAGTAGCTGATTGTGAAAATGGAGAGGATACCGAGGCCGTGTGTGTCACCTAGAGGAAAACGTTGGAGTTTTGCCTTGCTGATCCACGATGGGGATGAAGACAACTGTTTGAGGATTCCCAGAATTGCTGTGGAAATGAGATGGATGCGGTTTGGGGGGAGGGGAGTGGGGGCAAAGCAGCCCTGCAGGGCTCTGACTTGGCTGTTCCTCTTTGTGGTTGTGATGTGGAGTTGGTGCCCAGTGCTGGTGTTCTGTGTGGCCTCGTTGCTGTAGGTTCAAGTGGGAGGTGCTGAGAGCTGTGATGGCAAATGATTCGTGGTGGTTTTGCAGCCCTGATCGTTCCTTAAGCCTTACTGCCCACCTGGGGAAGCCCCAAAAACCCCCCTGGGCTTCTCCCAGGAGCTGGAGAGCCCATGGATCCCGCAGAAAGCTGCAGAGAAATGCTCTTCTGGGATGTGGTTCACTGCAAAAAACAAAAACAAAACAAAGAAAAAAAAAATACCCCTCAAAAACCTGCAAATGAGCCAGCTGAGCCTTTTGTGGTGCTCCTCATTGTGGGGAGGAAAAGGGGTCTGAAGAACTGTGAGGCCTTAAGGGGTCCCCAGTGGGAACTGGATACTGCCCTTAGTTTTAGGATTAACACAAAAGTATCCAGCCCCCAAATCCTGAAATGGGGTGAACTGGTTCAGTACAATCCCTTTTTGCTGTTGTTACACTGAATTAAATCAGCCTTTTCCAATGGTTTGCAACTCTTCCTGACTCACCAAACTTCTCCCAAAGGAAGGAGACAAAGCTCTGAGCAGGCTGGTTTTTGCTTGTGGAGGACAAGCATTTCATACCCAATGGTGATGCTTCATTTTTGAAGTGTTTAAAATCTCTGTTCACTCGTGCAAAGGTAAAGATGAACTCATAATTAAATCTCAGTTCTGTGTGTTCCCAGCACTTTGTTTCATCTGAGAAAAGAAGACAAATCTCACTCCCATTCTGGTTATTTCCCACAAAAAAAAAAAAAAAAAGACATTTTTGACCACCATAATAAGCTTTTAACTGATGCAACCGTGCTCTTAGGGCAGTATTACAAAATAGCTGGTAAGTGCTTCTTTCTGTATTTAAATATTGTGGAAAAAATAAGTTATAACTGTTATAAAGCAGGACATTCATTACTTTTTTTTTTTAATTGTTGAAGTCACTTTGTATGTTTGGTTAATGTTTCTGCAGTATTTATTAAAATACCATTTTTTTTCTTTGAATTAAAAAACAAAAAAAAGGAATTTTCTTGTAGTGGAAATGGCCTTTGTGTGGTAGTTCATTAATATTTGTGTGTTTTGGGGCATAATTGTGCTGGGGTTTGAATAGGAATCTTTCTCTTGCAACAGCCTTTTGGGCATTAAATTTTCCACTTTGCTGTGGGTTCTTTCCCAGAGTTGTTTCCCAAAAATGCCAGAGGCAGAGGAGCAAAGCAAACACGTGGGGGTTGCTTTGCTTTGCCTCTCAAGCTGAATTTTCACATTTTCAAATTCAGTTTGCAGGTTGTTCTCTGCCAGAAAATCTCATTCCCATCCGAGGGCTGTTCCTGATGCTGGCACTGCTGAGAGATCCTTAGAATTCTGAGTTGTCCTGGAATTCCTGTGTACTGTTGGGACACAGAACCTGCAGCTCATCCTCCCCTCCCAAGGGCCTCTCCTGGTGTCAGTCCAGGCAGGAAAGCTTGGAATTGTCTCCCTGTGGTGCTCTTCATCTCAGAATTCCATCTGAGCATTCCCAGCAGTTCATCTCCTGTTCCTTCTGACTGTGCTGATGTTCCCGATGACCCAGCAGCTCTGGAGGTGCTGTAATTAATGAGAAATTAATGAGTGAGGGGTTAATTGATTACCCAAACTCTCTCTGTCCTTGCCATCTGAAGGTGCCTTTGGTGTTTCCATCTGTGCCAGCTCGAGGAGCCCAGCTCAGCTCATGATCCGAAATTGAGCCAGCAGGAAAAGCTCCACTCCTCCTTCCTTGGAGCCTCTTTCCAGAAAGGATTTTTTCCCAGTTAATGGTTCCTCTTGGAGGGTTTGTGGTGTCTCTATCAGAGCTGCAAATGCTGGAGGAGCAGTTGGGCCACTCTTTTTGCCTTCATCCCAACCCTGGTCCCACACCAGGCTCCTGCTGCTTTTCCTGGGATTTTCACCAGCACTTGGCAGGGAATTCTGCATGAGCTGCAAGCTGGGCTTTGTGGCTCCTCTGCTCCCTCTGAGCTGCTCTGCCCTGGCTCCTGGTGGAAGAAATAGAAATGTCTCTTCCTGGTGCCTCCAGTTTGGAGGTTCCCCAAATTTTGTAGGAATTTTGGATGTTTCATGGTGCTCCTGGGTCACGTTAGTGTGGTGTGGTCACAACCCAAATGGGGTGGGTTAGGAAGGTGCTGCTGAAGGACTCTCAAACCATCTCCAGAAAGGAAATAAAACTAAATTTAACATGCTGAAGTTGGCTGTTTGATGGATATTTAGGTTTTTTTCCACCCAGATTGGTAGTGGCTTAAAGCTCCAATTGTACTTTGGGACTCTGGTGGATTCAGGATCAGGTGCTGGCATTTCTTTGCCTCATCTTCACATAGCCAGCCTCTCTTAAGGGAGGGATTATTTGCTGAAAATCAAGTAATTATTAATTCTCAGCTCATTTAGTTTCTTCCTTCCAAACTCCTTTTTTAAAAGATTTATGAACCTGTTTTTCCAGGGATTCTCCATCTCATCCTGCTCTTGTGCCAGCCTTCCTGAAAAAGCCATGGAGAGGCTGGAGTTGCAACAGTGGCTGCTGCCAATTTAAAAGCTCAAACAGCATATTTTTAATTTTTTTAATTTATTTTTTTTTTCTGCAGCTCTTTCATCTTCCTAGCAGGTCCTAAAGTGTCCAGAATGACCTTGGATCCTGATCCTTGGGATCTGGCACAAGGAACGTTCTGCCAAGTGTTTTTTATTTATTCTCCCTAAATGAACTTGGAGGATGAGGGATGAGAAATAATCTGAGGAGGAGAGAAAAGAGCTCACCCAGATTTTTAAAGGATCTGTGAAGAAAGAATTCCAAATGGGGAAATGGGGTTTTAGCCCTCCACCCACCTCATGGCACAAATTCTGGGATGTGCTTCTAAATCTCCTTCCTTTGCAATTTGCTGTGGAGGTTGGCAAGGAATTCCCAGTTTTTCACTCATGGAAAGGGGATGAATCAGGATGGTTCCTGCTCTGCCATGGTCACCTGTCCTGCTCTGGAGGTGGCACCAGCGCCGGGATCATTCCCATGGGAATGAGGAAGGGATGAGCAAAGCCCCTAAACCAGACTTTAATCCCACAGCAAACAGAGACATTCCCTGGTTAAACCACTTTTCCTGGGAACAGCCCCCTTGAAGCCAGTCCAGGTGCCATTTTGGGATAAAAGTTACCATTTTACTTATTTTACAGCAAAATACAAAATATGGGGGTGAGGAGGTAGCAGTAACCCCCTGCAGTGTGCATTTCTGAAATAAAGGGGAATTTCAGTGTGTTTGCAATGAAATAATGGTGCTAATATTGAATATTATGAAATATTTACAGATGGGGGGTGAAGTTACGCTCTGTGGGCCTGGGCATGTGGCCTCAGCCAAGCCCACCTGGATTTTTGAGGGAAAAAACCCCAAGAAAAGCTTCACCCCCAGCATGAGGAGGCTCGACTTGGGCAAACACCCAAAGGCAAGGAGCAGAATGATAAAAAATAAACACAAGGGCTGGAATTCCAGGGCTGGAATCCATGGCAGCAACTGGGACTGGGGGTCCTGGGAGTGCCTTGGGGTGTCCCTGTGGTGGGGGGCAGAGGATGCTGAGTCAAGTGCTCTGCCATGAGAATGAAAAATCAGCAGTGACACCCTGGGACACCTGCAGGGAGCTGTGACAGTCCCTGGAGCAGGAAGGGAGAGAGGAGAAAGGAGGTGCTGGGCGCCATTTCGTGGTGGCAAAGTGAAATTGGGCGGCACTGGGCCTAAGATGGCGGGTCCCCTCACGGGGCTGGCGCCATCTTGGCTCATTAAACTGGATGGGGGAATTGGATAAGAGGGTGTAGGAAGGAGGGTTCGGTTTGGATGTGACCTCGGAGCTGAGGACAAGGTGACAGCAACCACTGAGAGACTGGGAAAAGGGGATGGAGCCACATATGAACCTCACTATTTCCTACAGCTCTGTGCTTCATGGCCTGACCAGAGCGCTGGGAATGTGTCCCTTTTCCTAGGGAACGTGTCCCTGCCTCGAGAATATGGCCCCTTTTCCTTGGGAATGTGTCTCCTTTCCTTGGGAATGTGTCCCTTTTCCTTGGGAATGTGTCCCTACCTCGAGAATATGGCCCCTTTCCATACGAATGTGTACCTTTTCCTAGGGAATGTGTCCCTTTTCCTAGGGAACGTGTCCCTGCCTCGAGAATATGGCCCCTTTCCTCAGGAATGTGTCCCCTTTCCTTGGGAATTTGTCCCTGCCTCGGGAATATCACCCTTTTCCTTGGTAATGTGTCCCCTTTCTCAGGAATGTGTCTCTCCCTCAGAAATGTGTCCCCTTTCCTCGGGAATGTGTCCCTCCCTCGGGAATGTGTCCCTCCCTCGGGAATGTGTCCCACTTCCTCAAGAATGTGTCCCTTTTCCTTGGGAATGTGTTCCTACCTCGGGGATTTTGTCCCTTCCTCGGGAATGTGTTCCCCCTCCTCGGGAATGCTGATGGCATCGTGCCGCACCATTTTCCACAGAACAAAAGCAGATCCTGGGGCTGCAGGGCATTTTCTGCCCCCAAAGTCGGGACCTCCCAAGTCAGGGGGTTGGAGGTGGCTGTGCCGAGTTTCAGGTTACTCCAAGCAGAGCCATTAACCTCATCCTGGCTGGAATAGCTGCAGATGGGATTCAGGACTTGCCCTGAAGCAGATGTGACTCATTTCTTGTCTGGCATATCCGTGATGTGACGTGGAAATGGGCTCTGCCCTCTGCCCTGCCCTGTCACCCGCTCCTGCCTGGCACAGCAGCACGAGTTTGCTGCAGTTTGTCTGTTCAGGAAGTGTTTGGTGCCCTCTGTCCTGCCCAGGAGGTGTTTTGGTGCTCTCTGTGCTGATCAGGAGGTGTTTGGTACCCTCTGCCCTGCTCAGGATGAGTTTTGGTGCTTTTTGTCCTTCTCAGGATGAGTTTTGGTGCTCTTTGTCCTGATCAGGAGGTGTTTGTTGCTCTCTGCACTAATCAGGAGGTGTTTGGTACCCTCTGCTCTGCTCAGGATGAGTTTTGGTGCTCTTTGTCCTGATCAGGAGATGTTTGGTATTCTCTGTCAGGAGGTGTTCTGGTGCCCTTTGTTCTGTTTTGGAGGTGTTTGGGTGCTCTTTGTCCTTCTCAGGATGTGTTTGATGCTCTTTGTCCTGCTCATTTTCCATGGTCCACAGCAGGGGATGGATGGATGGATGGACGGATGGACAGATGGACGGACGGGACAGACGGACGGATGGATGGATGCATGGATGGATGGATGCATGGGGGATGGATGGATGGATGGATGGATGGATGGATGGATGGATGGATGGATGGATGGATGGATGCATGGATGGATGGATGCATGGATGGATGGATGGATGCATGGATGGATGCATGGGGGATAGATGGATGGATGGATGGACGGACAGCTCTGCCTCAGGGCTATGAAAACCCCTTCTCCTGTCCAGAGCAGCTGTGGCTGGCCCTGGATCCTGGAAGTGTCCCCAGGCCAGGTTGGCCAGGGCTTGGAGCAGTCTGGGACAGTGGAAGGTGTCCCTGGATGTAACAAATGATGGAATGAGCTTTAATATTCCATCCCACGGTACCAAAATTCCCTTTCTCCACCCCTATTTTTGCAATTTTGCCCTTCTCTGACAAACCTGGGAGCATCCCTGAGCAAACATCCCGGGATGTGCTCCTGCAGCTGCATCTGGGGTGGCACCACTGCAGCTGCATCTGGGGTGGCACTGCCGCTGTGTCCCTTCCCTGTGTGCTCCCACCTGGAGCTGAGGCACACCCCAGCTCCAGGACCCTTCTCTCAGGAGCTGCCAGAGGCAATTCCAGCCCAAACACCACCCCCAGGTGCTGATGTGCCGTCGCAGACATATTTTACGAAAAATCCTTTTGCCAGGACCTTTTCTCCTGAGAAGCTGGGAAGTTTCAGCTTCTCCACGTTTTGCTGCTTTGGAATGTGATTTGGAGAATTGTTTACCCAGCATGTGAAATTGTTTTTGCTTGATGACCAATGGCAGCCACCTCCATGGAGGCTGTGAGCAGTCACAAGATTTCATTATCATTCCACTCCTTTCCTTTGCTGGCCTTCTGATGTCTCCTTCCTCTTTTCTTTTAGTATAGTCTTAATATAGAATTCCCTTATAATATAATATAATATAATATAATATAATATAATATAATATAATATAATATAATATATATCATAAAATAATCAGTCAGCCTTCTGAAACGTGGTGTCAAGATCCTCATCTCTTCCCTCGTGCTGGGACCCCTGTGAACACCACCACATTTGGTGACCCCGAGTGAGGAACATTCCCACAATGTGGGAACAACATTCCCCCCTGCTGTGGGGACTCAGCCGTGGCCTTTGTCACCTCATTTCCTTTGTCACAGAATCCCAGAATCACACAATCACAGAATCCCAGAATAATGGGGTTGGAAGAGACCTCTAAGATCATCGAGTCCAACCTGTGCCCTAACACCTCAACTATAGCACCCAGTGCCATGTCCAGTCTTTTTTAAAACACATCCAGAGATGGTGACTCCACCACCTCCCCGGGAAGAGCATTCCAGTGCTTTGTTATTCTTTCAGTGAAAAATTTCTTCCTGATATCCAACCTGTACCTTCCCTGCCGTAGCTGGAGGCTGTGTCCTCTGGTTCTGTCCGGTGGAAGAGCCCCATTTGTCTACAGCCTCCCTTCAGGAAGCTGTAGAGAGCAGTAAGGTCCCTCCCATT